>NW_020954571.1:5311525-5437849 GCF_900497805.2 Vombatus ursinus | reverse complement strand
AGAGAGAGAGAGAGAGAGAGAGAGAGAGAGAGAGAGAGAGAGAGAGAATGATCAAGGGGACAAACTCCCAGTCCACATAGGAGTGGAGTGGAGGGGATTGAGAACTCAAGGCTGATCTTGGCAAAGAGAAAAGCTACCTCTTTGTTAGGGACTAGAACAATGGAGGAGAAAATGGAGAGGGGTAACATGTAAGGGTTTTGTCCTAAGACTCTATTCAGAAACACTGTGACATCCATAACCATAACAACCCTCCGGGCTACCACTATCCTATTTGAATTGTCTTCCTCTATTAGAATATAAGCAGAGATTGCCTTGCTTTTTGTATTTATATCACCAGTGCTTAGGATAGTGTCTGGCATATAGTAAATACTTAATAAGTACTTTTTTATTCATTTATCCATTCATAAAATGCCAGAGATGAGAGACTTCATGACAGATTACCTTTATTTTCTTAGGAAAGTAGGAGGCAAATTCCTCTGGTAGGAAGGAATGGGGAGGAGATGGTATAGGAAACTTGACAGATAAAATGTTTAGAACAGACCTGGTGAGGAATGGGATTAATTCTCTATCATGGAAAAATAAAAGGATTGCCTTATAATAATGAGGGCCCAGTTGAGTGTAATTAACAAATTCCTAATGAAACCAATCTTTCTTGAGTGGAGTTCAGTAGACCATGAGTAGGAGTAGAGAAGGAATGCCAGGGGAATAACCCAGCTATTCTGGTAAATGTTTAACAACTAGCTCTCTAGAAGGGGAAGGGGAACATATGCATGACACACTTTCATGTTTAATCTGAATTATTAACATTTTCTACATCATTTTCTTCAGTCTAGATGATTGATAAAATAGTCAATCAAATGCTAGTTTGTAGCTTTTGCTGATTTCTGAGGTGTAAATGCTGAAATCAAAAGTTTAAAGGGAGCCAGTACTAGCTGGTTCCAGCACACCACTGGGAGTAACCTGATGTTATGGTCTGGAAAGGCATGATCAAAGAGAAAAAGAAGTCGATGATAATAATAGTATCAACTAACATACAGAGCATACGGCACTTAAGGTTTGCAGAGTTCTTTACAAACACTATCTCCTTTGATCCTTGCAATTTGGAGGTTGTTATTATCATCTCCATTTTCATTTTAGGAAACATTGTGAAAGAGTGAGTCCTTGCCCATGGTCACAAAGCTATTTATTGCATGTTGGGGGAGGCTTGGAGCTCATATCCTTCTGAATCTTTGGACAGCTCCTCTCCTCCTCTCCTCCACACTACTGCGACTGCGAAGAGGGCAGTTTCTGCTTGAACTTGACATCTCTATCTGAATATCTCTTCAGCATCTCAAATTCAATATATTTAAAACAAAGTTCATTATCTTTCCCCCAACACACAACCCACAAGAAGAAAAACAGCCCCAAAACTTTGACCTTCTTTCAAACTTTCTTATTTCTGTTAAAGGTACAAACCATCTATCTAATCACTCAGGTTTTCAGTCACCCTTGAATTGTCACTTTCTCTCATCTTCCTCACACCCTTTCCATACACAGTTAATTGTCCTGTTTCTACCCCATAAACATCTTTTGCATCTATTCCCTTCTTCCTTCCTAAATAGCGACTCATAAACGCTTATCACCTCTTACCTGGTTTGTTTTAACAGTCTTCTGGTTGTTCCCACTTCCATTCTTGCCTCTCCAATTCATCTTCTTCCACGCAGCTGACAAAATAATCTTCCTTCCTTATGCACATCTCTGACCATGGCACTCACTTGCTCAAGAATATTCAGTGGCTCCCTATTTCTTCTAGGAAAAAATTAAAATGCTCTCACTCAGAATTTGAAGCCATTTGTAGTCTGATTTGAGCCTACTTTTCCAGACTTATTTCATATTACTTCCTTTAACCCATTCTCTTTTCATAAAACTTAGAGACCTGACTGGCCTTCTGAGACTTGTAGTACAGAGCAACAAGCATTCCTTTTAACTCTCAGGGTGAGTTAGGACTACTGTCATCTTTGAGTCAGAAGGCAGACTTGAGTCACACTCAGGAGTCCTTAAAGGTACGTACTCTTTGTGAGGGAGCAGATGGAGAGAATGGAGCAGAAATTGCAAGACTTGAGAAGTAGAGGAGGCAGAGAAGGGAAAGATTGAGGTTGGCCATCAGACCCTAAAAACATCTCACAATACAGGATTGGAACTGAAACTACTGGTGCAGCATGCACCCTGTAAAGGTCTGCTCCTTATCCTCCCAGAGCTCAACTTGCTTTTATTATCTAAACATCTCCTGTATCTTCATATTGGTTTTGAATGTAGAGGCCAATGTTTAGCTAAAGACGGACAAAAATTTTGATCACTAGAGAGAGCTAAATCACTGTCTGAATGTTAGAAATTTTCCTAATGGGGCCTCCCAGATACTGTATGACCCTGGGAAAGTCACTTAACACCGCCTCAATTTTCTCATTTGTAAAATGAGTTGAAGAAGGAAATAGCAAGCCTCTCCAGTATCTTTGCCGAGAAAATCCCAAATGGGGTTATGAAGAGTTGGACACAACTGAACAACAAAAATTTCCTCCTCAGTGTGATCACAAAGCATAGCCTTCTGGCCTGAGATAAGAAGCTTTTTGAGCAGCACCAGACTTGAAAGTTGCCATGCAACCCCTCCTAATAATTCTCTAATCTTCTCTAATCGTTTTTCCTCTTAAAGAAATGCTTCCTTGCAACTTCCTCTCGTTGCCCCTGGTTCTGTCCTTTGGGGCCAAACAGAACAAAGCTTATCTCTCTTCCACATGACAGCTTTTCAAATATTTGAACACCTATAGCCCTTGAGTTATCTCTTCTCCACAACAAATATGCCCAGTTGTTTCCATTGATCCTTGTGTGACTTGGACTCAGGGGTCTTCACCATATTGGTTGCTTTCCTCTGGATGCTCTCTAGCTTATCAATGTCCTCCTTAGACTGTGGTGCTCAGAACCGAGCACAAGACTCCAGATGTTGTCTGATCAGGGCAGAGGACAGAGAGACAAACACGTCTTTTTTCTTGGGTGCTATATCTCTCTTAATGTGGTCCATGATTGCATTAGCTTTGGGGGCTGCTGCATCATAATGATGACTCATGTTAAGCTTGAAGTCCATTAAATTCTCGAAAATTTTTTTTTGCAGACAAACTGCTGTCTAATCATACCTCTCCTATTCTGTACTTGTGAGGTTGACTTTTAGAGCTCAATTTTACATTTATCCTCATTGAATTTCATCTTATTAGATTTAGCCCAGGCTAAGATTTGGTCTGTCAAGATGCTAGAGCCTGCCTGTATCATTCAATGCATTCACTATCCTTCTCAGGCTTATGTCACCTGCAAATTTGATGCACACGTCATCCATGCCTTTAACTAAGTCATCAATGAAAATGTGAAACAGGCAAGACCCCTGCAATACTTTACCAGAGATCTCCTGCCAAACTGTTATTGAACTGTTCCCAACTACTCTTTGAGCTAGACCCTTCAGTCGGTTCTGAATTCAGCTCAGTGTATTATCATCTAATCTATATGTAATTGTCTTTCACGTGAGAATAATGAGATATTTTATCAAATATGATAAATTTGCCAAGATCTAGGTAAACTTTATCTGTAGCATTTCCCTAATCTGCTGGTTTAGTAACCCTATCAAAAGACCAAAATAAGATTAGCTCTGCGTGAACTGTCCCTGATGAACTCATACGATTCTGTGTCATCGTTGCCTTCTTTGCTAGGTAGTCATTGACCACCTTTATAATGATCTAGAATTTTCTCTGGAATTCTGTATAGTGGATAGAGCACTAGATTGGAGTCAGGAGGACCTGGATTCAAATTCTGCTTCAGAATTTATTAACTATGTGACCCTTGGCAAGTGACTTAAACTCTCTGGATCTCAGTTTCTTCATTTGTAAAATGAAGGGGTTGGATTTGGGAGCCTCAAATCTCTTCCAGCTCTAAATTATCCTATGACCTCACTACCTGTAGCTCAAAAGCTGATGTTTTTTGGGAAGCTTTCCATAAGGAAAAGCAAAATGGTGTGGTGGGAAAAGTATCAGAAAGAGACTAGGAGACTTGGGCTCTTCCACACTAGATTCTAGCCAAGTCATGCTATTTTCTCTGTGCACTTCTGTGCCTTGCCTTGCCTTGCCTTCCCTTCTCTCTTCTTTTTGCTTTCCTCTCTAATGTTCTAACATTCAGGGTCCAATGTAGCTCTAATGTTTTATAATTTTGACTTATAAGGTTGTCTTCTTCTCCTCCCAATTCTAAGGACCTTTAACGGTATGCTTTGGTGGACCACAACCCAGCAATTTCCTTCTTAACTAGCTCACACCAACCCTGGACTGACGATGACTCAGCAGAGAAAGGCATAGATAAAAAGAAAATAATATAGATCATTTTGGGTATTAAAGTTCTTTTCCTTTTTTCCCTGACTCTGAATTTTTTTTCTTCCTTCAAAATTTGTTGCCTCTTTTTATGAAACTGCTTAGGAGAGCAGAGACAGGGACCATGCAGGAAGCAGAGAATATCAATTGGACATGGGTTGAAAGCATCCTTGCTGGGTATTGGACCTTATATGGAGGCATCTCTCAGGAAGCCTGTTCTGCATATCAATGTGCCCTCCAGATGTTGTCCCCAAAACTTGTCTAATCCATCTCCCTGTTCTTGGCTGAGGCATTAACTTTACTAAGAAAATGACTCCTCATGCAGTCTGTCTTGTGCCTCAGTTATGTACAGATGAGATGTCTTCCCCAAGAACTAAAAAGAAAGCAAGGACAGAAGCAGTGATGGTAGAGGGACTTTGCCCACCAGATACCTGAATTAATTTTGCAGTGAGAGCATGGAATTAAAATAGAACTCAATGCAAAAAGTTGCTAACCTGTGGAATTCACACTTGTAGGAAGGCAGAGTATCTATTGATTTCCTATAGATGGAAATCAATGACTTCCATACCTGACTGGATGGTTGCAACTTACTCTCCAGTTCCCAGCTTCTGGTCTGAGATAAGAGTTCTGAACTACAGTTTATTCAACTGAATGGCATTCAGAAACAAAAATTCCCTCCTGACAGAGCACCCTCCCTTTTTATTACATGTAAGGCCATATTTGTATAAAGAGAACTCTCCAATTTTTTCATCTGAAGCAGTAAAAAATATTATACTGTATGATGTTGGGTCAGTCCCTTTTTCCTTTCTAGGCCTCAATTTCCATCCCTGTAAAATGAGGAGACTGGACTGCATAGTTCTTAAGGTCCAATTCTTGTGATACAATTGTCAATGATAATGTAAAGGAGTAAAAGAGACAAATCAAAACTGAGAGTTAAATATGCCTGTAGGCAGTGATGTGATGGACTGCTGGTATGGAAGGAAACACCTATTTTCAGGCATGGTCTGTCTATCCAGCACTTATCATGGTGCCTAGCACATAGTATGCACTTAATAAATGTTTGTTGATTAATGTATTGATTTTGTCTCACTACACTTATTTTTGTGAATCAGCCTAGTTTAGTGAACAGTCCACTGGACTTGGAGTCAGGAAGGCCTGGGTTCACACCCCATCTTGGATACTTTCCCAATGACCCTGGTCATCACTTAACCGTTCTGGGCCTCAGTTTCCTCATCTATAAAATTCAGAAGTTGGATTCAGTAAGACTTTAAGGTCCCTCCCATTCACTCTATGATTTTGTGGATATTGGTGGTAAGGGAGAGCTCTATTGGGTGGTGAGTATCAGTAGAGAATCTTTGGAAAGTGAAAATGATGTTTTTAAAAGCATCAATTAAATATTCAAAAAAACCAAACCAAAGGATCAGATAATTGAAAACATATAATAAAATAACCTCTACTCCCTCTTTCCTTAAAAAAGAAAAAAAAAACTATCTATTTGATTTACATTGTACAATTTTGTTTCATTTAATTTAAAAATAAAATTTCCTCCTAATTATGTTTTGTTTAGCCTGAGCTCAAAATTAGCTTGTATTCCCTGAGCACGTACAAACTGTCAGCAGGTGTTGGTGGCAGGGGATTAACAATTTCATCATCACCATCAGCCAAAAGCAGTTGTGTTAAGGTCTGCCGGACACATTGAATTAAATAGAACCATACATGGAACATACAATATAAGGAATATTGTCCAAAGCTGGGCATCTCCCTAAGGAAGAAGAATATAGTGAAGGTGACCAGGAAAGTGAGGGGACTCAAGATATTGTTATGTGAGGACAATTGAAATACTGGGGTTTTTTTTTAGCCTAATGAAGACTTGGGGTGAGGGTAGAGGCAGCTGGGTCACTTTCTCAACTTATCTGGGAGGGTGGCATGTGGAGGAAAGAAAAAGACTTATTTTGCTCAGTCCAAGGGGGCAGGACTAGGTAGGCAGAAGTTACCAGGGGAAGATTTTTAGCTGAAGAAAAGAAAAACTTTCCTAACCATTAGAGCTGTCTAAAAATGGAATGGGCTGCTTCAGGGGAATTCCTTACTTTCCGTTGCTAGAGGTCCTTAGCAGAGGCAGGGTGATCTGCCTGACATGTTTTAGAGGTAATTATTGCTTCAAATGGAGGCTGGATAAGATGAACTCTGAGGTTCTTTTCAACTCCACTATGATTCTAGAACTTCCCCTTAGAGTTTTAGAGCTATTTTCTCCACCAAGCCTTCCTGACATTCCCTGAGTGACCTTTTTCCTATATCTCATCATGGTGTGGAAGGAACACAAGTTCTCGAGGTCTATGCTGGTGGAACTCAAGCTTTGGGAGGTCCTAGAAAATTGGGGAGGCTGTGTACAAATGTGGACCCAGCAATAACTTTTGATTGGGGCTGGCCTAGAAACATTTATTGGGAACTGACCAGAAGATTGGCCATTAGATGATGGACTTAAATTCTTTCATTCATTTGCTTATTTATTTAATTATAGCAATAGCAGCTCATGAAATGATCCACTAAGTCATGGAAGGGGTATAGTCTATATCTGGGGAGAGAGAACCCATACTAGGATCAATAAATTGAAATCTATTAAAACTGGAACAGATAGCTCAACTTTCTTCTCCCCTTCCCTAACCCTGCCAGTGACTCCCATTTTACAGATGAGAAAATTGAGGCCCAGAGAATAAATGAAAGGCTGGGACTGAAAAAAAATAATTTTTTTTAAGTATTGAAGAGACTTTGTCCTATCCCTTGCTACTGTTTGCAAATAAATATGGATAAGAACTAGTCCCAAACAAGTTACCAAGTGGGTAACATATATGAAGATAAATGAGAATTCACTACACTTGGTACTTGGTACAAAGTAAGTACACTTGGTACTTAAAAACAGTAGACACAAAATCCAGCAAGGAAGTCTAATTAGTACACAGATTTAATTCAATAAACACTTATTAAATGTCTACTATATGTAAGATATTGTATTAGATTCCAGGGATAGAAGGACAAAATAATATTCATTCATTCAATAAGCATTTATTAAATGCCTACCGTATACAAGACATTGTTTTAGATACTAGAGATACAAGTACAAAATGACATTCATTTAATAAACATCAGTGTCTATTTTATGTGATATGCTATGCTAGGCCCTAGGGATAGAAAGACAAAACCCTCCAAAAAAACCCTACCCCAGACAGTTCTTGCCTTTAAGGAACTTACATCCTACTAAGGATCAAGGGGTATATGTTGTCGACAGATAAATATAAATCAAGGTTGAGAATGATGGGGGCAAAAGGAGAAATCTAGATGAGTGCTCTAGAAAAATCTGAGAAGGGAGAGATGACTCTCATCCAGAGGCACTGGTTGAAGCCAACCAGATGGTAGCATCTGAGCTGAGTTTTGTTGAAGAAAAGGATTTTGCAAGGTAGAAACAAAAAAGGGAATGCATTTCAGGGATAGGGAATGGCCTGTGTAAGTGCATGGAAGGAAGAGATAGCATGTTTGGTCCAGGGAATTGCGGTAATATCCTAACCCACAATACACCAGGGCTCAGCTGAGCACTTAGTTGCCTTCACTCTTGGGATGGTTTTGCAACAGTCCAATAAGTAAGTATTGTAGACATAGTCTGGGTCTTGCATTCAGATGGTCACGGGAGCAAAATTAAATACGTAAAAGAGACTGGAGTCAAAGAAGGGATTAAAAAAGAGAAAGAAACTAGGAAAGCAAAGGGCCCTGAGATAGCCTATTAAAATATTAAAATTGATTTTAAATGAGGTTTGCCCTCCCCCTAAAGTCTCTTGCTTAGTTGAATTGAAAACAGTGTTTGCTTTTAGATATTGCAGCTGCCAGACAGGCCTAGCTCTGCTGCCTCTGAAAGTAATATTCACTGAAATATGGACTGAAATAGGAGAGAACTGGGCTTTGAGGGCAGAAGAAGGGAAGCTAGGGGAATGTGGGGGCTGCTGGGCTTCGACGTCAGCAAAATGGATATGGCTTTGAGATTGAAAGGTCAAGGGGAGGTTGGTATCAAGAACACAGCTCGGTGAGCATGGCACTTTGGCGTATACTGATGGGTGCTTTGGAAAGACCAGGGGTCTGAACTGGAACCAGCAAGGTCAGTAACAGCTACTTAATACTATTATTTAGACCCACAGGTGCAGACTTTGCTCCTTTAAAAACGTAGACACCAAAATCCAGCAAGGACATCTAATTAGCGCACTCTTCTAACCTCTTCTATCTTTTGGGCCACTAGGGTATTCCCCTCCCCTCCTGTATTATATACATTTTAGTATTTGCTGCAGTTCATTTTTTAAATGCCATTCACTCCTTAGGGCATCCATTCAATAAACATTTATTAAGCACCTGGTTTTAAATCCTGGGCGAGCTTTGTCCTATCCCTGGATGCTGGTTGCAAATACTGGATAAGAATTAGTCCCAATTGAGCTACCAAATGAATAACCTATATGAGGACAAATGAGAATTCACTACATTTGGTAAACCTCTCTAGGCCTCAGTTTCCCCATTTGTAAAATGAGAGTATTGGATTAGATAGCCTCTGAAATCCCTTTCAGCCTTAAAGCTATGATCCTGTTACCTTTTACATGCAGTGCACTGTCCTGGGCACAAGTTCAACAAACCACCTTTCTGACCCCAGTCCCACATGGAGAAGGGGGGTGGCGTGCCTCCCTCTATTAATTTTTCTATAGAACTTGGAAATCAGCTGAATCATTCTACTCATGCCTCCAGCCTCCTGCTGCCTAATACTTGCGGAGAGGAAAGGCTGTGATCCACAATCCATAAGGGAGATAGGAGAAAGGCAAGCAGGGCTGGGGTACCTGCTGAAGCTGATCATGAGTAGAGTGGGGTGTGGGTGTGGGTGTGCTGGCTTCTCTCCTAGCTCCCCACTTCTCTCCTTGCTGAAGACTCAGACAAAGAAAGCTAAAGGCATAACCGAAGGCTCACCACTGCTGCTGCCAGACAATGTGCGTCTCTTGTTTTCTAGTTGGAGCGAAGTGGGCAGGCTCCCGGCCTGATTGGGTAGCTAACAAGTGCTTGTGTGTTGTTGGTACACAGCAAATATTATGATTATGGTTGTGATTGTTAACCACAAACAACCACGCTACCATTTTCTCTTTTGGGGGAGTAATTGAACAATGCACATCGTTCCCAACAGCGTCAGGCAGCATTCCACATGCATTTTTTAAAAGAGCACTGGATAAAAGGAAATAAAACATTGAACAAAAGGCAGCAGCTTTCTCTTACGTATGGTACAGTCTTATTTAGAATTTATTCCTGCACTTGGTACCAGTTCCAGTCAAACTGGCCTGCTGGTACTTGGTGTTCCATTGCTTTTGCACAGGTTGGTCCCCCACGTCTCCCCCACCACATCTGGTATATACTCCCTCCTCACCTCTTCCTTCCTGAATCCCTAGCTTCCTTCAAAACATTAATTGGGTACCTTTTCCCATGGGAGGCCTTTCCTCATCCCTCCAGTTATTAACACTATCTTTCCCTCTTTATTTTCTTAAAATAGTATTTTATTTTTCCTCAGTGACATGTAAAGACAATTTTAACATTCATTTAAAAATTTTTTTGTCCCACCTTATTTTTAAAAAATGTACTGATATCTTTTGTTTTGCATCTAAAGTCATTTCGAGATATAGTCCTCTCTTCCCTTTTGAAATAACCTCATATTTACTTGTCTGTGTATAAATTGTACCCTACCAGTGAAATGTAAACTCAATGAGTTCACAAGCTCTTTTTTTTTTTTTTGGCTTTGTATCCCTAGCACTTAGCACAGTGTCCAGAACACAGTAGACACTTATTAAATGTTTATTGATTTGAATTGGAACAGATGGAGCCCCTTCAGTGTGTGCTGGAGCTGACTTTATTCAGATCATGAACCTGATAGTTAAATTTTCAGCATGAGCCTTCACAGCTCAGAAATTGCAAATGCTACAAATTAGGGCTTAATTTATTGTTTTGTTGATTGTCCAGACTTAAGAAAATCATGGAGAAAATGCAGATTAAACTTAAAAGTGTATTGTGGGTATATATATTTTTTTCCTGGAGAGTTGGTTGTTAAACATTTACTTACACAGTGCTGGCAAGGCACAGATCAATCAATCAATCAATTAATCAACAAGTTTTTATTAAGCATTTGCTATGCGCCAGACACTGTGCTAGGCACAGGGGATACAAAGAAAGCAAAAACAAAAACATAAAAAATATTCCCTGCCAATATTTGGCCACCTTAGCCATTAGTCACTAATACCTTAGGTGCTCTTCTTTCTTGGTCCATTGTTAACTTCCTTGAGTTAAATCCATATGGCAAAGGTCATTGGGCTACTTAGGGTATTTTAATATATCATTAATATAAAAAAATTATTAAATAGCTATTTACCCCAGATTGTACCATATACTGATGTATAAGATGAACTAAATCTTCTACTGTGTTAGACCAGTCTAGGAATGGATAGTGATTTTTATAGGTTGTTGGCTGGCTAGGTTGTTGTTCAGTAGAATTTGGCTCTTTGTGACCCTATTTGGGGTTTTGTTGGCAGAGATACTGAAGAGTTTTACCATTCCCCTCTCCATCTCACTTTACAGATGAGGAAACTGAGGCAAACAGGGTTAAGTGATTTGCCCAGGGTCACACACTTAGTAAGTGTCTGAGTGTGGGTTTGAACTCTAGTCTTTCTGATTCCAGGCCTAGCACTCTATCTACTGTGCCACCTAGTTGCCTTGCTAGCTAGGTTAGAAGTTTGATTCCCAGGCTCCATTGTGTAGCTGCAGGTGGCAACATCCCACACCCCACCCCCCCCTCCAAAAAAAAGACAAAACACAACAACTGACCAATTCACTTAAATGGGTGGTGACTGATTTCAAGTAGAATCAGTAAAGATAGTGTGGAATAACTTAGTGCAGTCCATCCCCACTATTGGACACATGACTTTAAAGCCTTATTTTACACACGGTAGGTTTGTAATGCCATTTACATGATTTCAGCAATTGTCTATTGGATGTTTAGCACATGCAACATACTGGGGGACAGGATAAATAATAAATTTGTGCCAAAATAAGGAAGGCACAAATTCAATCTTCAAGGAGTCTAACAGAGGTGCAAAGATAAATAATTGGATTTGGGACATGGAAAGTATGGATAAGTGCTTGGTTCTGAAGACATCAGGCTAAGAAGGAAGTTCTGGGATGTGGTCATTAACCCATCACAAAAGCCTATTTAGTTTTAGGGGAAAGTTCAGTTGGGGAAACTTGCCTCTGTCCTCACAAAGGATTCAATGACTCACTAACACAGAAGGGAGAGAACTGCAAAATTAGCTGTTGTCTAATTTTGAGACTAGTAATTTTGTCACAATATAAAGTAATTTCAAGAGGGGGAAGGAGAGTCTATCCAGAAATGACTTTTAATGTAAAAAAAATTCCCACAAAAGACATTAATAAAACCTATTTTTAAACAAGAGAGAGAATGGTAACAACCAGGGAGATCAGAAAATACCTCCCATGGAAGGTGACCCCCAAGCTCTCCTTTGAAGGAAGCTAAGGGTCCTAGGAGACAGGAGTGAAGAGAGAATGAATTCCAGATGTGGAGGACCCATTTGTGTAAAAGATGCTATCTAACTTTCGTAGCTCTCTCTCTTCTTTCTCTCTCTCCCCCTTCTATAATCATGGGCTATAGAACCTAGAATAAAAACAGAGACAAGTCATAGCTCTAGAATGGGAAGGGAACTTAGAAGCCAGCTAGTTCAACAACCTTATATTACAATCGAAGAAGCTGAACAGGGAATTTAAGTGATGCATTTCTCCAAGGTTATGTAAGTAGTAACTATCAGGGGTGATATTTGAACCCTGCTCTCTTAGGCTGTAGAATCTGGGCTTTTTCCACTGCACCTCAGAGACTCTCCCACCTATTCTTTTGCCTAAAATTGAATGGGTCTTTGAGCCCTTGGAAATGCCTAAGCTCCCCCGATCTTCACGATCACACAGAAGACACAATTGTTCTGTTTTCTTAGAAATAGACTTCAAGGCAAAACTAATTCCCCAGCACCACTTGCTCAAAGTCAGTTCTCTCCCCTAGGGGGCTTGTCAAGTCAATCCATGACTGTGCACCAGTCTGTGAATTTAACATTTTTTTATTTCTTTAAAGACAAACTCCATGAGTCTAGACTAACTTGGTCCTCTGTAATGGCTGATGTTTGATGTCATCTCAGGAGAGGTGACAGGGAAAGAGATTTACAGAAGGCATGGATCTCCACGCCAAAGACCAAGTCTTGGATGGCTGTGACTCAGCTTTCTCACAGTCAGAGTTTCCTAACCATTTTTGGATACCCCCTTTGACAGTCTGGTGAAACCCAATGTCTTTCAATGCATAGCACAAAATATAAAGGAAATTAATTATACTGAAAAACAGTATATATTAAATAAATATTAAAAAAAATAAAACAAGTTCATGGATCCCTTGTGAAACAAAGAGTGAGGAGGTGAGATCCAGAGAAAAACTGGCCTATAAGTAGTTGCTCAGTCATGTCCAACACTTTGTAACCCCATTTGTGATTTTCTTGCCAAAGATACTAGAGTGGTTTGCCATTTCCTGAAGCAAGCAGGGTTAAGTGACTTGCCCAGGGTCATACAGCTAGTAAGTATCTGAGACCAGATTTGAACTCAGAAAGATGAGTTTTCCTGACTCCAGGTCCAGCACTCTAACCACTGAACCCCCTAGCTGCTCCCCCATGAGTACTTCTTGTGTTCAATTATCCTTCCTCACAAGTTCACATTTTTCCACCTCTGTACCCTTGCTCCCATTATTCCCTGGTCTAGAATGCTCTCCCTGCCCTTTTTTGGTGCCCTGACCAAGCCAACCCCATCCTGGAACACCTTTTCCCCCAACATGTAATCATCTTTATTACCTCAATTCACATAACACTTTAGTTCTATTGCTCCTTAATGCACTTCTCATTGGGTGATATGTATCACAGTTATGCCTGGTTATGTCTCATCTCTTTCTCAGGCTGTGAACTCCATGCTGGCGGTTCTGTGTCTTATCTAAATTTTGTATCTTCCTTAGGGCCTAGAACAATGTGCTCTGTACACAGTAGGTGCTTAATAAATGGTGATTCTATTGTTGGTATTTGTGGTCTTGGCCCCCTGCCAGGTACGGAGGAGGAAAGAGAATAAATATGAAACAGTTAAAGAATCATGAAACTAGTTAGAGAGACAGAGGACTTTGTGTGTGATCCCTGGCCTTGACATGTTTACAACTGGAGTGAGGAGTCAAGACTAACTCATTGAACAATGGCTCAAAATGCAAATCAGTGTATACTTAGCATTTATGTTATCACATGAGTACAAGTATACCCTAAACCCAACAATATTTTCATTTGATAGGCATGTGTTAATTAATAGTTAGCATTTAGAGAGCTCTTTAAGGTTTACAAGGTTCTCTCTGTATCAGCGATCATCCCATCCCTGGGAGGTAGGTATTATTATTATTATTCCCATTTTACAGATAAGGAAACTGAAGCTGAGAGAGGTTAAGTGACTTACTCAGGGTCACACAGCTAAGCCTCTGTGGCAGGCTTTGAACTCAGGTCTGCCTGACTAAAACTCCAGCCCTCTACCACTATTTTCCCACTAGTTGCCTCAATAAATACTTGCTTTGTTTGGAACACTGTTTCAATGTGGGGAATACAAAGACAAAATGGAAAATAGTTTCTGTCCTCAAGTAACTTACTTTTTGTTTAGAGAAATAACACATCAACTGGGGAATCGATACAAAATCTATACTGAGCAAATAGAGTGATTGGAGGGTAGGGAAGTATTAATAATAGGAGAGATAAAGAAAGGTGTCTTTTAAAAATTATTTGTTTAATTATATGTTTAGTGCGTACCAAAACCCCAACATTTTCATATAAAAAGTAGAATAGAAAAAGCAGATATGTGAGACTATAAGCCTCTATTACACATAGCTTATTTTTTGAGAAGATTTTGTAATACATTCAACGTAGTACTTTTCAAAGCAGTCTTGCTTGTTTGTCCTTCCTTCTGAACTTCCCCTGTCCTCTTCTAGACCTTAAAAAATGCTTCAATGACCCTCTTTTCTTTCTTTTCTTTTTTCTTTTTGACAGCACTATCACTAGCTCCCCTCTCCATCTTCCCAAACAAACAAAAAACCCACCATCCTTCTACCAAATAAACAGTCAAGCAGAACAAATTCCCACATTGGACCGTGTTCAAAAATGTGTTTCATTCTACATTGAGAGACCATCACCTTTCGGTCAGGAGGTTGGTAGCAAGCTTCCTTATCAGTCTGCTGGGGTCATGGCTGGCCACTGCCTCAAGCAAAGAAAGGCTTCTTGAAAGCTGACAATGTCACCAGGAGAGAGTAGAGAGAGAAAATCCCATATTCGAGGTATTCAACACGGCCCCTAATGATTCTAAGGAGCTGAGAATGAGGAAGGATTCTAGGTGGGAAGGTGATGGGAGGGACGAGGTTGGTGCTGTAGGATTTCAGAGGGGAGAGAGACCAGGGAGGACTGGAGTAGTAGAGGAAGACTACATGACTGAGGCAGGACTTTATGGGTAGATTTGGGTCAGGCAGAGGGAACAGGTAACATTTCAGGGGTGAGGTGAGTATGTTGACGTGATACAGTGAGATGATCTGACTAGGAAGGAAGCTGAATTGTGGGGACCACCAATGTCTGATATCAGCTACTTGGGTAGGTTCATACATTTAGAGCTGGAAAAGGTGTTAGAGGCCAGCTGTAGCACTTGACATCTTTTAATTGATGCTCACAACATCCCTATAGGCTTGATGCCACTATTATCCTCATTTTAAAGATGAGCAAACAGAGGAAAGATGCTAAGTAACTTGCCCAGGGTTAGTTAGTGTCTGAGGCAAGATTTAAATCCAGGTTTTCCCTCTCTTGAGTCTCGTGCTTTGTCTACCACACCATGCTGCTTCCCATCTAATTTAATCCCTAGTTTTACAACAGAGGAAACTGAGGCCCAGAGAAGTGACTTTCCCAAAATCCCAAGTAGTAGATGGAAGAGCTAGGATTTGAAACCCATCTCTTTGACTCCAGATTCAGCATGCTTTCCACTGTACTATAATTGTCTTAACAAGGTGTGAATTTTTATTCCAAAGATCAGGCCTCAGACAGCTCTGCCTCAGGGACCTAGGAATGAATAGTCAGACCCCCACTGAGACTGGCGAATAGAGAAGCAGGGGCACCAGATTTTGAGGGCCTAGAGACTGAGGTTTAGAAGCAATCGAGCACAGAACGTGCAGTGGTGAGCATCTAATAATTAGGGTACTTTAAAGTTCAGTGTGTCCACATCTAGAGCATAATGGAGCCTTAAAGGAAATAGGAAAAATAGTAGCCAGAAATAGCATCAGCCAACTATGAGCCACACAGCATAGCCCTACCTGAGTTAAGGAGAGCTCAGCTGGAAGACCAAAGGAGGGGGTGAAGAAGAGAAGGCTGGAGACAGAGGACACATATGTGTGGAGACAAAGAAACAGAGACAGAGAGATAGAGATGGAGAGAGATTATCCAAAATTCGGGTGTCGGGGGTAAAGTTACATGTAACTCATAGCTTATAGACTGCAAAAGAAGCCCAGTTTGAGGGTAAGTAAGCAGTTTTCTGATCTAGCCATTCAAGGATATTTAAGAGACAATGAAATCAATTCAGTCTAGTTTAATTCCCTCTGATGATGTCCATGCACCATTATAGTCAATTAAAGAGGGGTAGAGAATGAAAAGCATTTAGCCTGGGGCAGGGTAATGGGGGGGGGAGGTCACCATGACAATTAAATTTCCCAGCAGGCAAATGTAATTACAAGACCCATCTCCCCCTTTCCCCCTCATAGGACTAAGGCATAAATGACCACTGAGAGTCAGAGTTTGTGCACCAGAGTCATGCAAGCCCCTGGAAGCCGCCACAGAAGAGCTTGGTGTCCCAGCCTCAAACTCCGAGAGGTGGCATCCATGTACTGCACCATGGTGGCCCTCTTCTTCATCATCCTGGTGGCAGCTTTGCAGGGCACAACTCCCCGAGAAAACTATTTCCCTTACAAGGTCCCCCTGGATCCCAGCGGTATCTTGGAGTTGTCCTGGAATGTCAGCTATACAGAGGAGGTGGTTTACTTCCAACTTCTAAGCAAGGAGCTAAAATACGGGGTGATTTTTGGGATGTCTGACCGGGGTAAGTTTGACAATGCTGATCTAGTCGTGCTCTGGAGTGATGGAGAAAATTCCTATTTTGGGGTAAGTCTTGTTTTTCTATGCTTTTCCCCTATCGGGTGTCCAGTGATCCATCCCTTCCTCCTTTTAGTCTCCCCTTCATTGTGATATAATCATATTAAAAGCAATAGGATGATTTGCTCACGGCCTTTCTTTTAGCTTCTCATGTTAGTCTGGTGAGAAAGTTCGCCTTCTCTTTGCTTTAACAGTGGCTATTTTTACAGACTTTGGCTCATCAACAGAATGGTGATGGAGAAACAAATAAGCAAGCACACATACCCAACAACATATTCCTGTTAATTCATGGGCAACACATATATATTTAATCTAATACATGCACCCAAATGTGTGGCCTAGGAATTATGATTCCCATTTTTCAGATGAGGAAACTGAGTCTCCAGAGGTCAAAGTGATTTGTCCAGTGGTGGTCCAACGGTGCCATAGGATGATCAGCTAAAGGAGATGTTTAGCTTGGAAAATAGGAAATGTGAGGCAGAGGGATGGCTATGAAAGCTATCTTCAAGCCCGTCAAGGGCTGTTGTGTAAAAAGGATTAGACCTGACTGCTTGGCCCCAGAGGGCAGAAACAGGTGGAAGCTGCAGAGGCAGATTTCATTTCGATAGAAAGAAAAGCTTTCTAAGCATTAGAACTGTCCAAAAGTGAAATGGGCTGCCTTAGAAGGGAATGGGTTCCCCTTTGCTGTAGGTTTGCAAGTATAGGTTGAATGACCCTTTGCCCAGTATGTTAGTGGGATTCCTT
The DNA here is from genome assembly GCF_900497805.2 of Vombatus ursinus. Lineage (NCBI taxonomy): Eukaryota > Metazoa > Chordata > Mammalia > Diprotodontia > Vombatidae > Vombatus > Vombatus ursinus. Next base: position 5,420,427 of record NW_020954571.1, on the reverse strand, counting down.
TGTCAGATATGAATTGTATGAGAGAACCCCTGAGTTTCCTTCTGTTGCTGAAATTCTTTCAATAGACAAAACATAAAACACCCCAAACTCAACAAACACATACACACACACAACACACACACACAGAATGAACAATGCACCCTAAACCCAACACAGATAAATGATCTGTAATACCCCAGATGAGCATATGTACACCCAATACATAGCATATCCCAACTCCAACACACACACACATGCAAACAGTGCAGGCACATCGAATCCATATGTATATACACACATGTGTATATATATATATATAATAATATATATGTATATATATATAGACACACACACACACACACACACACACACACACAAGGAGTCAGAAAGACTTGAGTCCAAATCCTTCTTGCAGAGACTAGCTGAATGAGCCTGGGCAAGGCCCTTACCTTTTCTTAGCCTCAGTTTCCTCATCTGCAAAATGGCGATGATAACAGCACCTACCTCACCGATATGTTGTGAGAATCAAGTGATAAACCTTCAAGTATGTTTAAGAGCTTTCTGTTATCAGTGTTGTTCAATTGTGTCTGATTCTCGGTGACCCCATGGACCAACTGTCTATGAGGTTTTTCTTGGCAAAGATACTAGAGTGATATGTCATTTGCTTCTCCAGTTTTATGTAGGCAGGGGTTAAGTGACTTGCCCAGGGTCACATAGCTAGTAAATACCTGGGGTCAGATTTGAACACTGGTCTTCTGAATCCGGGCCCAGCATTCCATCCGCTGCACCATCTAGCTGCCTCAGCTATTATAAACACACACACACACACACACACACATACATACACACTAAAAAGCACATTTCAAACTCAACACAGGGTGTATATTGTGTGCACTGTGTTTTGAGATACACATCTCAAAGACAAATGAGGCCTAAAAATCATCCATACTCTTGCCACTTATATGCCAACAAGGGGCATGGACAGTTCTAGATCAGGAATATTTGAAAGTCACCCAAACTTGAGTTAAAGAGCAGAGAACAGTGTAGCAATTCCCCTCCAGGTGAGCCATAACTTCAACAAGTCTGACCAAAGTCCCAGGAAGCTTCCACAGGTCACCTGCCCCATTTAACTGGTTCTTGTAGCTTCATTTAAATGTTTCTTGCCATCTACCAGGCAAGTGAATAAGCACAAGGAGTGGTTTTCAATGGTCTTAAAACCATCTCTTTCCATGAAAACACACTAGGGGAGCTTTAACTCAAACCAAAGACAACTTTGCTTAGGAGTGAGCTGAGAATAACTTTGACATTGGTCACTTTTCTAATGACAGCTTGGAAGGGTAGGTGTGAAACCTTGGGTTAGAGCAGGACAGAGTGGGCAGGATGGAGCAGCTGTGGAGAGGGGCTATGGGTCTGGTGAAGGAGGAAACTGATGCCTCTTGCCCCCCCCCCCCAACCCCTGCAAAGCAGCAGGAACCCTGACTGCCCCTCAGTCTGATGCTCTTTTAAATGGCTCGGTGGGGATGTGACAGATAATATGACACGATTACTGTTCTCTTCCTGGCAGCTTTTCCTCTGCTTGTCTCTTTCTGCTACTGTTAAAGGAGCCAAATCCACTTAACCTTTCTGCACACTCCGAGATTAATTTGCACAACAATTTCCTATTAAAACAAATGTCAGGTCTTTTATTTCCTCCTTTAACAATAAATTCAGCAGAGGCATTCTAGGTTTTTTCTAAAGATTTTTTTTTTGCCTTTATTTAAAGTTAATCCTTTTGTATCTCAGCAACATGTTCTTGTGAAATTTTGAAAACAAAAAAGTTTTGTTTCCCTCTTTAAAAACAAGAAAATGTGTTTTGGCCCCTGGACACGTGATTTAAAAGCAAAACTGAAAGCTGCGCTTGGGATATTCCTAGATGGGATTGTTTCCTCTGAACGTGAAGGGCTCTGGTTTCTGGCATGGGGTCTTTATGATACACTTTCCCTGCACCCTGGGGCAGATGATAGCAACTGCCAACACACCAATGGGGGCCTTGGTTCAATATTCATGCTTGAACTAGGGATGCATGGAAAGTGGGCCCCGGCATTACTCTAAATGAATATTAGAAATTATTGGAAAAAATAAAATTGCTACTGAGCACAGCGTGTAGGCATGCACTAAGACTAGACACACCCTTTTAACTTCAGAAATCAACAAAACAGGAATCCTACTGAGAAAAGCTCCTTGATATAGGCCCTTAGAATTCTATTCTTATAACCGGAGCCAGATCTCAGTAGGAATAGCAATCCCTCCTATTTGCCTAACACTTTATATGTACTATCTCTTTCCCATCTTCTCTCGTTCCCTTCCACAAATTCTAGCTCCTGGCTGTACTACCTTCCATTTCTCATTCTCTTCCTGTCCTCTCTCATCTCTTGGTCTTTGATCTCTTCATATCCTTGTACTGAAATCTCACCTCCAATGCTATAAGCTGAAGTGCCTACCTTCCTTCCAGGTCTAAACAACCGAGTTACTGGGGTCATCTCCAGTCGTCCTGATCGATATCTGGCCACTGGATCCAGATGGCTCTGGAAGAGGAAATGAGACTGGTGACTTTGCACAGCCCTCCCTCACTTAAATCTAATTCACTTGCAAGTCATGGCATCATCTTCCTGATGTCAGGGTCCTCTTTGAGAACAAAGGACAAACCACACACAATGGAGTTGCCGTCTTCTCTGTGGAGGTTTCCCTTCTGAGTTTTCCCTGCCCTTTCCTCCCTACCTTAGGTGATGGTGGGATGTCCCTCCACTCTCAAATTTCTCATAGTCTTTTGCCTGGATCTTTCCCTCTCCCTCCTCATCTCCACCCACCTCATCCCAAATAGATTGTGAGGTTCATGGAAGTTTTGTGTCAGACCTAGCTTTGTATCCCCTGCATAGGGGCAACTAGGTGGTACAGTGGCTAGAGCACAGGGCCTAGAGTCAGGAAGACCTGAGTTCAAATCTGACCTCAGACACTTAATAGCAGTATGATCCTGGACAAGTCACTTAACCCTGTTTGCCTCGGTTTCCTTATCTGTAAAATGAGCTGGAGAAGGAAATGGCAAACCACTCAAAGTGGTATCTTTGCCAAGAAAATCCCAAATGGGGTCACATAGAGTCAGACACAGCCGCAACAATTTCCTGCATAGTGTCTTGCACACAGTAGGATCATTAGTCTGAAGCTGGGAGGATCCTCAAAGGATGCCAAGTCAGAGGCCCCATACTGGGGATTCCTTTTGTATCTGGGCTCAACTAGATGATCCAACCCTCACATTCTGTTCCTCTCCAATCCTGTTATATATAGTCTAACCCTCTTGTTTTACAGACGAGGGAAGCAAAGTCTCAGGAGATTAGGGGTTTTCCTAAAAGTTGCCCAGGTAGTAAGTGTAAGTGGTAGGCTTTGAACCCAGGCTACTGATTTCAGAGCCATCTCCCTATACTTATAATGGTCAATTTAATTGCATTGAGATGAAATGAAGGCTGACAAAGAAAGTCTCTTTACTGATGGAGTGCTGGGCATTATGATGGAACTTAGGGAGACACTTCAGGCAAGGAGAGTTTTCGGGGCCCTCTCCAATGACACCACACAGGCAGCCCTCTAACAATAATATGAATAGGGACTTGTGATTTCATTTTTATGGAGAATTCCCACAGGAGGAAATACCTTCTATGAATGCAGGTCAACTCCTAATCCTAACCCTAAATGCATCTTTTTTTTTAAATTAAAAAAAATTTAAAAAAATTTTTTTTCCTAGTTTGCCCTCCCTCCTATCTCCCCCCCTTCTCTTATCCCCTTCCCCTTCTATTTTCCTGTAAGGCAGGATAGATTTCTGTACCCCATTTCCTGTATTTCTTATTTCCCAGTTGCATGTGAAAACTTTTTTTTTTAAACATATGTTTTTAAAACTTTGGGTTCCAAATTTTCTCCCTTCCTCCCTCCCCACCCACCCTCATGGATAAGGCGAGCAACTCAATATAAGCTATACATGTGCAGTTACACAAAATATTTCCTTAGTAGTCATGTTGTGAAAAACTGACTCTATTTCCCTTAATCCTATCCCGCCCCCCCCCATTCATTCTATTCCTTCTCCTAAATGCATCTTATACTCATGAGAGAACTGCCTATATCAGAGATGTTAAATGTGCTGCTCTCTCTAGTGCAGCCTGAATCAGAGGAAGATGCAATTGGGAAATGTTGAACAAAATAGAAGTATGATGAAACATAGATAATAATAATATGTGGTTTTCTAAATCAATATGCAGCCCACAGGGATCCTTGTGTACTGTTCAGTTGCCTCCATTTCTATTTGAATTTGACACACTGGCCTAGAGCACTGAGAGATCATACGACTTGTTCAAGTCGCACAGCCAGTACGTGTCAGAGGCAGAACAACTCTTTATCTACTACGCCAAGCTGTCTTTCAATAACAATGGTAACAACAACAACAACATGTATAGAAACAGCTATAATATAGTAATAACATATGTGTGTCATATGTACATATCATAACAATAGTATTAACATATTATATAATATACATTTGTTGCTGTTCAGTCATTTTCAGTCATGTCTGACTCTTCATGACCCCAATGAGGTTTTCTTGGCAAAGATACTAGAGTGGTTTAGTCTTTCCTTCTCCAGCTCATTTTACAGATGAGAAACTGAGGCAAATAGGATTAAGTGACTTGCCCAGGGTGACATAGCTAATAAGTATCTGGGGCTGGATTTGAATTCATGAAGATGAGTCTTTTTGACTCCAGGCCCAGCATTCTATCCACTGAGCCACCAAGCTGTGCATATCACATGGTATAGTAGATAGAGAAATGGCCTTGGAGGCAGGAAGACCCAGGTTCAAGTTCTGCCCTGACACATACTGCCTGTGTGACCCTGGACAAGTCATATGATCTCTCAGTACTCTAGGACAATGGCCTCATTTTATATAAATATATATACATATGCACATTTATCTAAACTTTAAATAAAAGAGGGAAAAGAATCTTTAGAGATTTCAGAAAAAAAGATTTCAGCTAAAAAAATTCTAGAATACCTTAGCTGAATTTATTGTTAAAGGAGGAAATAAACAGCCTGGACCTGACATTTGTTTTAATAGGAAATTTTTGTGCAAATTAATCTTATAGTATATTCATATATATAGATGTATAGATGTGCATATGCATGTACAAACATATATATACATATATGTGTATATGTATAAACTTATATTATATGCACATATATATGTATGTATACATATACACACATATGTATATACACACATATATATTCCCTAAAGTCTTGGTGCAATTTAGGCTTTGATAAGCTTAAAACTGCACTAAGACCTTTGGTACATTCTTTAACCTTTGTGAAGAACTTTACATCCATCATCTCACTGAAGACCCATAACAATAACCCTTTGAGGTAGATATTACAATCCTCATTTCTTGGATGAGAGAACTGATGCTCAGAATAGCTAGATGACTTACCTATGGCCACACAACTATTAAGGACGAGGGTGGAGAATGAAGCCGAGGTTTTCCTGGCTTCAGATACAACCTTCTACCCATGATAACGTGCTGCCCCACTGAGGATGCTGCTGTGCAAAAAAGCATGAACCCAGAGTCAGGACATTGGAGTTCTAGCCCTGCTTTTGTCATAAACTCCCACTGTGAGACCTTAGACAGACTAATTAATCATTTCTCTCTGAGTCTCAGTTTCTTCATCTGTAAAACAGAGGAGTTTAATCTGATGGCATCTAAGGCCACCTTAGTAAGCAGATACTTACTGTGTGACCCTGGGCAAGTCACTTAACCCTATTTGCTTCAGTTTCTTCCTTTTTTTTTTTTAGACAATTGGGGTTAAGTGACTTGCCCAGGGTCACACAGCTAGTAAGTATCAAGTGTTTGGTCTGGGACTGGATTTGAACTCAGGTCCTCCTGACTTCAGGGCCAGTGCTCTATCCACTGTGCCACCTAGCTGCCCCTATGCCTCAGTTTCTTCATCTGTAAAATGAGCTGGAGAAGGAAATGGCAAATCACTTCAGTATCTCTGCCAAAAAAATCCCAAATGGGGTCAGGAAGAGTCTGACATGACTGAGTGCCTAAATAACAACACCAAGAAGTCCCCTTTAAGCACTAAAATGCTCAGGTGCCACACTTGTGAGCCCTGCTAGAATACTAATCACAACAGCACTTAGACATTTGCATTTTTACAATGTTGTCTCATTTGATCCCTACAACAACCCTGGGAAGTAGGTGCTGTTATTATGCCCGTTTTTTAGTCCAGGAAACTGAGACAGACAAAGGTTAACAGTCTTGCTCAGGCTCACACAGCTGGCCAGCGTCGGAGGCTAGTTCTGAACTCAGGTCTTTCTGATGCCAGGTCCAGTGCTCTATGCACTGCACCACCTAGCTGCCTCTTATTTTCAAGGTGGTCCCTGTTTTCTGACTGTTTTCTGTTTGTTTTGGCAGGATGCGTGGAGTGATGCAAAGGAGCAGATCCATCTTGATTCCCAACAGGATTACCAGCTTTTGAAGGCTCAGAAGACTTCTGCAGGACTCTTCCTTCTTTTTAAGAGGCCCTTCAGCACCTGTGACCCTAGAGATTATCTCATTGAGGTGAGAAAGGCCTTTCTCTGCAGAGGAAAGATGTAGTTGGGCATGAAAATCTGAGCCTCAGCTTATACTTTTATCCCTGCCTCAGAATGACGATTGTGCCTGGCTGCCTAGTCAAAGTTTTGCTGCCAACGGAGTTTTCATTAGCTCTCTTCTTGGGCAGGTGAGAAGTTGACTACAGATTTGAGGAAACCTCCTGGAGAACCCCCTCCCCTGCTGTAGGAAGATGGCAGCTCAGAGACAATGGAGAGGGTTGAGAGGTGGCCTAGCCAGAGTTCATCAATATAGTAGGATTGGGGGGCATTTTTTTGGAAAAGCAACTCTTAACATTGACTCATAACATTGGTTACTGTGGTCTGGCAGAGAAGTTCCTTAAACTATGTCCATGTAATCCCAGTTGCTTCCAGAGCAAGGTTCTAGAGCAGGGGTGGGGAACCTGTAGCTTCGAGGCCGCATGTGGCCCTCTAGATCCTCAAGTGCGCCCTTCCACTGAATCCAAACTTCACAGAACAAATCCCCTTAATAAAAGGATTTGTTCTGTAAAACTTGGACTCAGTTAAAAGGCCGCACCCAAGGAACTACAAGGCCACATGTGGCCTCGAGGCTGCAGATTCCTCACCCCATTCTAGAGCCTTTGTTTGGCTTTTGAGTCCTTCCCCAGTCAGCCATATTTCATTCTCCTGCCCTCCATATGTTTTGTTCCTCAATCAAACTGTTTTACACTCTGACCCCCTGAACACCACCCCAAGTTTTCTCACCTCCATGCAGGCTGTGTCCATGCTCCTAGAATGCTTTCCCTCCCCTCTGTGACTGTTGCATACCCATCCTTTAAAGCTCAATCCCTATAGTGCCTCCTTCACAAAGCTTTCCCTCCTTTCCTGGGTTGATAATGGCCTTCTCCTGGACCTCACATAATACTCTGCACTCCTTTCCTCCACTTATCAGGTAATATTGGCTATTATAATCACCTGAGTCTCCATCTTAGCTCTGTACTGGACAATAAGTTTCATGAAGTCAGGGATCTTGTCTTATCTAAATTTCATACTTAATCCAATGCCCACTCCAGTGCGATGCACACAATGCGGGCTTAACAAAATGTTCATTGAATGAATGCATGTGGTCACCAAAGTAGTTTATCTTCTCTGTCTCCTTCTATTCTCCCCCTGTTCTCTAAACACCCCCAGTTACAGAGGAGGAACGTGTCCTATTTTGTTTTCATAGGATATTAGGATAATAGATTTAGAGCTGGAAGGGATTTCAGAGGTCATCCAATACAACCTCCTCATTTTGCAGATATGGAAACTGAGGCCCTGAGAGGTTAAGTGACTTGACCAAAGATACCCAGTAAGTGACAGGGGCAGGATTTGAACCCAGGTTCTTTGGCTTCAGATCCAGAGTTCTTTCCATTATAACATAATTTAACTCAACATTATTGAGTTCCATCTCTGATACACATAGTGGGAAGTTTCACCTCCTCTCCTCTCCTCCCCTCCCCTCCCATCTCATCTCTTCTCTCCTCTCCTTGAAAGCACTTGTTACCTCTTTAAGTTCAGTTCTATTCTATCCTACCCCATCTTATCTTCTCCCAACCTATCCTGTCCTATCCCATCCTATCCTGTGTATTATTATATTCTATATTGTAGGCAGCAGTGAGGGAGGTAGTGTGTTATTTTAGGCATGGAATCAGGAATTCAATTCAATTCATTTCAATAAGCACTTATTAAGAGCCTACAATATGCCAAGGCAAGAGACATAAAGACAAAACCAAAATATTTCCTGCCCTTTAGAAGTTTAAGGATTCTACTGGGGAGAATAAGATAAAACACAGACGATTAAAGCCAAAACATATAAGAAGTAAATACAAAGTGATGGTAAAGAGGAAGAGCTGGGTTCAGATCCTGCCTCTGACATTTATTGGCTATATGACATCTATGTGACTCAAGCAACTCCCTAGGACTTAGCCCTTAACTGACAAGCTGTAATTTGTGTTGCTAAAAGGAACTCTTGACAATGATCAATCTATCAACCTTTAGTAAGCACCTACTGTGTGTCAGGCACTGTGTGAGGTGCAGGGGACACAAATACAAAGAATGATACAATCCCCACTCAAAATCAGCTTACATTCTCTTGATGATGATATCACTAATCCTTTGGATATTTACATATTTTCCATATTGCATTCTAATCCTTGTATATGTATGTGTTGTATGTCTCTGGGTAGATTGAAAGAGCCATTCAGGCAAAGCCTGTCTTAATTACTTTCGTAAGTCCTCCAGTGCCCAGAAAAAGGCTCTGCACATAACAGGTGTTGAGTAAGTAGTTGTTGAATAAATGAATCAATGAGCACCTACTATGTGTAGGTCTCTGTGACGGGGACACAGAGAAAAATAAGACATGGTCACTGATTTCAAGGACCTTGCAGTATAGTAGGGAGATAAGGAACATACCCCAAATGACTAGGATATGAAACAGCGAGATAAGCATGTAGGAGAAGTGCTAACGAAATGTCATGGAAGTTCAGAGGAAGAGATATCAGTTCCAACAAATGAGAGATCGTGGAGGTGAGCATGGAACCTTCATGGAAAAGGGACCAGCACTTGAAGGGTAGGTAGGATTTGAACAGATGGAAATTGACTGGGTGGGCAGGGAGGGCATTGTCGTTACAGGAAATAGCGTTAATTAAACTACTTGTTCAGTTGTGTCTGAATATTTGTGACCCCAATTGGAGTTTTCTTGGAAGAGTTACCGGAGTGGTTTGCCATTTCCTCCAGCTCATTTGAGGAAACTGAAGCAAACAGGGTTAAATGACTTGCCCAGGGCCACACAGCTAGGAAGTGTCTGAGGCCAGATTTGAACTCAGGAAGATGAGTCTTCCTGACTCTAGGCCAGGTGCTCTATCCACTGTACCACCCAGCTGCCCACAGCTAAGTCACAGTGGGAGACAAAAGGTAGTATGAGTTCAGGGAAATGTAAGTAATCCATTTTTCTTGGAGACTAAGGTATGTGAAAGGGAATAATGGGAGATAAAGTAGGCAAATACACAGAATTTACTAAAATACATTGATGTAATTTCTAAGCAATGCCTTGAATATAATAGCCCTGCTTTTAATCTACTCAGCAAAATGATAAAAATTGATCTTCAATTCTCATTCTGGCTGAGCATCAGTGTCTGTCCCTCTCTCCGCCTCTCCATCTTTGTCTCTGTCTCTCTTTTTTCCCTCCCACACCAGCAGCTCAGACATTTTCTCAAAGGCTGCAAAAGCAAGACATTGAAAGTTCAGTATAAGTTCATAGGCTCATCAGTCTAGAGCCAAAAGGGACCTCAGAATTCATCTAATCCAACCCCCTCCTCTTAGAGATGAGGAAACTGAGGCCCAAGGAGGTTTAATGACTTGCCCAAAGTCATACAAGTAATAAGCATCGTAGGTGTGATTTGAACTCAGACTCTCTTAATGCAGAGCCAATTCTCTTTCCAATGTACTTTCAGTTCAATGAAATATTTTTACTACATGCTGTGATACATAGACACATGAGAAAGTGAAAAGATCCAGTCACTGCCCTTTGGGAGATTACCAGCCAATAACTCACTCTGGGCCCTATTACATTTCCCATCTGGTTCTTTATTTCCCATATTGTAAAATGAAAAGGGCCTGATTAAGTGATCTGTGAGATCTCATCTATTTTATTCAATGGGATAATATAGTTGGAGAGATAAGATTTACTCACATAGAACAATTGGAGGCCAGCACAAAGACAGACTATACTGTATATTTGGCATAGACAGTGAGTGTTAAAGGAAGGGATGTCACCCCAGGCCTTGCTCATGCCAGCCCATTCAGATTGGCATCTACTTCTTTAGAAAGACAGGAACCATGAATGTTCCAAGTAGGTCATACTCAGGGTTGTGAGATAGTTGTGAGGGTGAGGAGGGCGGTAAACATGATCCAGTCACAGGTAGACAGAAAAGTCAATAAAAGTCAGATGGGTCAGTCAGTTAATAAACATTTATTAAGTGCCTACTATGTGCCAGGCTTTGTGTTAAGTGATGAGAATAGGAATACAAAAAAAGAGAGTCTTTGCCCTTGAGGAACTTACAGTCTAATAGGGAAAGACAATGCACAAAAGGAAGAGGAGAGTTGGGGGAGGAATAAGAAAGGGAAATTGGACATGATGGAGACTTCTGGAGGAGTGCAGTGGGGTGAGAAATGAAGGGATGACTGGTCTGGATGCCATGCTTAAATGGAGGTTCTGGGAGGCGTTCTCCATTTTCTTAAGTCAGAGGGAAGGATCCCAAGGACAGGGTACTAATGAGGTGTGAGATCCAGGGCTGAAACGAGTGTATCTGTGACACTGGCATTCTGTGTTTCCTTGGCAGGATGGCACCATACACTTGGTGTATGGGTTTCTTGATGAGCCATCCCCGTCCCTGGAAGCCATCAACACATCTGCCATTCAGAAGGGGCTTCAACGAGTACAACTTCTGAAGCCTAACATCTCCATCCCTAAAATGCCTCCTGATCTGAACACCTTGGAAATAAAAGCCCCAGATGTCATAATTCCCAATCAAGAAACAACGTACTGGTGCTACATAACAGAACTCCCAGATCACTTTTCTCGGCATCATATTGTCATGGTAAGGAAGGGAAGGGGGACAATGCCCTCAGCAATTGTCCATTGATCTCCAAGACAGGCATCCGTGATCTTTGCCCTGGATCTTTACAACCCCCCAACCCCACTCCATAATCTACTAAAGGAAGATAGACAAGTTATCTTGTCCCCCTAGACCTCATCTATAAAATGAGAAGAACAATTCATCTTAGTTTTGCTATTTCTCTTGCTGTACATTGAGAGAATATGGATATAGCCATTCAAAACCCATCAACAAAGATAAACTTACTTTTTTTAAACAAAAAGCAACTTAGAGTGGATTGATTTTGAGTGGTATAGTCAGTCAGTAAGCATTTATTAACTGCCTACCACGTGCCAGACAGTGTGCTAAGTGCTGGAGATACAAGGAAAAGCAAAAGTCAGTCCCTTCTCTCAAGGAGCTCACAGTCTAGTGGGGGAGACAACATGCAAATAACTATATTCAAAAAAGTTATATACAGGATAAATTGTACAATATGTATACAAATACTTGTATGCAAAGAAGCTATATGGAGGATAAATGTACAGGATAATCAAGAAGAGGGAAGGCATTAGAATCAAAGGGAATCAGGAAAGACTTGTCATAGAAGATGGGATTTTAGCATATGGCATGATAACCTAGAGCTGGGTAGTAAACTAAGAGGTTTCTGGCTAATATTTCCAAGGCAATGAGTCCTGGGACCTGACCCCTAGGCTAGCTGCTGCTCTGATCAGACCAGGTGAATAGTTCTGCCTGTAGACATACTTACAATCATTCCCCTGGGTAGAAATTGAAGATTCCCTGCTCACTCTCTCACCCGCATGCAAGAGTCAGAGTTCACCTTTGCCATGGAAGGCCCCTTGGACACCAGTATGTGCTCCAGGGATTGAGGGCCAGCCAGGGTAGTCTTGAACTCAGACATCCAGCTATGTCCCCCCGTTTTGGAGGTGTTCAGAGTCCCGGGGCAAGTAATTTTGTTTAAAGTCCGTTTTCTGGTCGGAGCTCATTTCACTTTCTTCACCTGTGCCTCACTTCCTGTCTTGGATTGTGCTGATCTGCCTTCAATAGGCTCAACCCCAGCAGTCCAACAACTAGTATGTTATGGATGCTTGATCCATTTTAATTCATCTGCTCTCTTGGAGAATCTCTTGGAGAATCACAAAATGTTAGAACTGATAGGAACCTTAGAGATTCTTTAGTCTACTCCCTTCATTTTACCAGTAAGAATTTCTGCTCAGGGGAGGTGAGGTCCAAGGTGCAATGACTTGCCCAAAGTGCCACAGGAAGTCAGTGACAGAGCAGAGACTAGCACCCAAACCAGCTTGTTGTCATCATTCAACTTTTGTTCTCAAAGAGGACCAATGATGTCAAGGGAGATGTCTTGACTTGTGCATGAATTGAATTTAAATGAGGCAGAGTTGCGCAAAGTCATCACCATGTTCCTTTTATCAACTTTTTCTGGGCAAGATGAAGGAAGAAGCAGCAATGCCAGGGGTGACACTTGTCTAAGAGAGCTTTACTCTTCAGGGAAGGCAAAACCAGTCTCAGAGAAAGGGGCTTGGGTCGAGGGTGGAGGAGGGTCAGGTATAGTGAGGTTACACTGGGACTCATCGTGTCCATTCTCTGAGTGATCTCTGCAGTACGAGCCCATTATTACCAAGGGCAACGAAGCCCTCGTCCACCACATGGAAGTCTTTCAGTGTGCTGCGGAGTTTGAGACCTTCCCACACTTCAGCGGGCCCTGTGATTCAAAGATGAAACCTGAACGGCTGAACTACTGCAGACACGTGTTGGCCGCCTGGGCCTTGGGAGCCAAGGTGCGTGAGGAGATTGGTTATAGCAATGATTTACTCTCACTTCATCTTAAGGTTTCGTCCTCCCCCCCACCCCAATTTTACAATTTTCTCACCGATGATCATAATAACAACAATAATAATATACAGCCACTTACATTTACATAACACTTTAAGGTTTGTAGAACTCTGCACTTATATCATCTGATTTAGTCCTTACGGTGTTGTTGCGACGAAGATATTACAGGGATTGTTGTTGTTGTTGTTGCTGTTGTTATTGTCATCCCCATGAATGAATGAATGAAAGAATGAATGAAAAAGTCTTCATTAAGAATTTGTCATATGTGAAGCATCATGTGAAGTGTTTATTAAGCTTAAAATTTTTTTCATTCCTTTACTCATTTTATAGATGAGCAATCTAAGACACAGAGAGACTGAGGGTACCTGAGGACAGAACTGAAAGGGACCTTGGGAGTAATTTAGTTCAACCCTCTTGTTTTTTGGGGAGGAAATCAAATCCCAGAGATTTTTAATGGTTTTCCCAAGGTGACACAGGTAGTAAATGAAAGTGGTGGGATTTGAACCCAAATTACCTGACTTCAAATCCATTGACTAACTTGTGATCAGAGCCAGAATTTGAACTCAGGTCTTTTCTTTTTCTTTCTTTCTTTCTTTCTTTTCTTTTTTACTTCAAATAAGGAAGAGGGTAGGCCCAACAAGAAAGGGGGAGGGTAGGCTCAATAAAGTAGAGGGAGGGCAAGTAGTAATGGGTGGTTTCAATCAACCAATCAACAAGCATTTTTTAAACACCTACTCTTTCTGGAGGCACTGTGCTAGACGCTGGGAATAAAAATACAAAGAATGAAACAATCTCTTAAGGAGATTACATTCTAGGAGGAGGAGAAAAGAGGAGGGAGATTGGAAGAAGTTTGAAAAGGATCCAAAGATTCTCTTGTGTGCTTCACTAGTTTGTGTGCCTCTAATTTCACCATTCCTTTGGTTCATGGAGCCCTTTTGGTCTTCAAGGGTCTCTTAAAAATGCTGTTTTTCTTGCTTCCTTTTTTGCTAATTTTACTGTTTCATGTGTGTTAATTAGTCTTGTCTCCTCAATACGGGGACAGGGACCCCGTTTTATGTGTGTTTACATTCCACTTTAGGGCCTAGTACAGTGCTAAGCATGTGTTTGCTGCTTGTTGGCTGAATGAATGGGAAAAACAAATAGACTATGGGGCACCAGAGGACAGAGACTATGCCTTCTTCATCTATATATTCCCCACAGTGCTGTGGATCATAGTGCCTTATATATGGTAGCCCGGCCACACATATGAGACTACATGGGAGAAGTAACAGCTGTCTGCTTTGCAACTTAGCTGAAGGCTGCCCTGCACAGGGGCATGGGAGGGTGTATTCGGGGAGGGAAGACTCATTATGGTCTACATGTTCCTGTGTTTAAGTTTCTATCTATGCATGGGATGGGTAACAGAACTGTTGTTCAATGTGGGTAGAAATCACCCTATTTTCAGAAGACTCCCTCAATTCTCACCTCCTCCTGTGCCTTTGGACTCCATAGACTTCAGAAGCTAAATAGAGTGGGATGGCTCACGGACCAAATTCTGGAGTTCTTTGTAATTACATGTGAGTCTATTTTGCTCATCATTTGGCGCTGTATTCATCCTCCTCTCAATCTTGCAGGCATTTTACTATCCAGAGGAAGCTGGTCTTGCTTTTGGAGGCCCAGGATCTTCAAAATATCTCCGCTTGGAGGTTCACTATCACAACCCTCTTGAGATGAAAGGTCAGTGTGTAGATCTATGCTATTTACAGAACTTGTGCCTTTGCAGGACCCAGTTTTCTTATTCTCAAATGTCATCCTTGGGCAGTTAGGTGATGCAGTGGATAGAGCACTGGCCCTGAAGTCAGGAGGACCTGAGTTCAAATTTGACCTCAGACCAAACACTTGACACTTACCAGCTGTGTGACCCTGCGCAAGTCACTTAACCCCAATTGCCTAAAAACTAAAGGAAAAAAAAAAGAATGTCAAATGTCATCCTTTAACCTCCTCTTAGTTAAGCGGGTTGAATCAATACATTTTTTCTTTACTTTCTCTTATAGATGGGTGACAGGGGAAGTCAGAGCTGACCTAGAATTGGCTATTTCAATGCAACTCGATCTCGGGACATAATTGTGCCCTTAAAAGTCAGCCCCCAACACCTTTCCCCCCTTTTCACTTATTGTGTCAACCATAACTCTAAGCTATCTTTAGGTTGTTATTTGTAAAAGAAGTTCAAAAACTGCTCAGAAAGGCACCAAACATCTGTGATACAACAGGACTGCAATATAAACTGTCAACACTAGAAGACTAGTTTTGAAGTGGGATGTTAGTCCTAACAGAACAGTGGACTTCAGCAGCACCAACTGTGTTTTTCCTATAAACGCCCACTTGCCATAGCTCAATTATACCCATATATAGATGATGGAGAAATGTGGTGCTCTCAGAGATGATGTAATACGAGGGCCAGACAATGGTCACAGCCAACAGTAGAACGTGTGCAGTCCCTGCTAAGTATCTTGTTCTAACCATAGGAAATAAGGCTTCCGAAAGGGCACCCATGGTTTTGGAAAAAAGAGCTAACAAGTTCCTCCTCTTCCCCAAATGCCTATGCATGCCATCTCCTTCTCTCCTCATCTATAGATCCAAAGGACACTGGAGTTGGAAGGGGTCTTTAACCCAACACCCTGATTTTACAAATGTGGAAACTCAGCTCCAATCTGTCTTCCACACAGATCATGTTACTCTGTTGCTCAAAGACCTTCAATGACTTTCTATTGTTGACAGGATAGAATTCAAACTGTCAAACTGACATTTAAGGTTCTCTACAATCTGACTCTACTTTACTTTTCCAGTCTTATCTGCTGCTTTGAATTGCTATATTATCTCCTGCTACTTCCTGGTTTGGACTTAATTGTATCACTTTTTAATTGTGCTTGACTCTTTGTAATCCCATTTTGGGTTTTCTTGGCAAAGGTATTGGAGTGGTTTGCCATTTCCTTCTCCAGATAATTTTATGCATGAGGAAACTGAGGCAAACAGGGTTAAGTGACTTGATCAGGGTCACACAGCTAGTAAGTATCTGAGGCCAGATTTGAACTCAGGAAGAGGAGTCTTTCTAACTCCTGGCCTGGCACTACCACTGAACTACCTCATTGCTTCCAGCCAAACCAAACTATTGATTGTTCCCCAAACATGCTCCATGCTCTCTCCCACTTCCACATCTTTACTCATGATGGCTCTTCTATTTAGAATGTTTTCTTTCTGCCTCTGATACAATCTTACCCATTACTTCAAAGACCAGCTTAAATGACAATTTATCCATGAAACCTACATTGGTCTTTCCTGCCTCCCTGTATAACTGAATGGGATGTCTCTCTCTTTATCATACTTCTTGTCTCTCTTACAGCATTCATCACAATCTGTCTTGTATTATCATTATATTTGTGTACCTATCATCCCTCTGCTGGACTCTAAGCTCCTTAAGAACAGTAGCTGGTCTAATTTATCTCTGTATTCCTCTCCAATCTTTATGTTTCAACTGAATTCAACAAATGCTTATTAAATACCTACTATGTGCTAGGCACTGTGCTTAGCTTTGGGAATACAAAGATTTTTTTTAAAGTCTCTGCTTTTAAAGAGGTCACAATTTAATAGAAGGATATGACACATACACATATGGAGAGAATACAAGGAAGAGTGTGATAGTTCAAAGAAGAGATTCAAAAAGGTGACTATACTAAAGAAATCTCCCTAAGGAGCTTGCTGGTACCACCAAGTTTGGTGGATGATGCAACCCTTAGGCTCTCCCCTAGATGTATCTGTATTGTAATAGTAGGTGTCAGGAAACCAAAAGCCTTCAAGATCCAAAGCAATCAATTGCTAATAGTGGGAATTTTATGCAATTAGGCAGTAGAAGAGATAACAAAATTGGGAAAGGACATTTGACTATTGGACATCAGGCCTACAAGGTGCATAGAATGTCAGAACTAAAACGATGCATGTAAGGGTTAGAAAGGGCCTTAGAATATAGAATGTTTGCTCTCGAAAGTATTCTAGATATTGCCTGGCTCACCCTAACTCATTTTACAGAGAAGAAAACTGAAACCAACAGAGGCAAATGACTTGTCTAATGTTACACAGGAATTAAATGGCAAAACTGTGATTCAAAGAATAGTTATTTTTGTGCTCATTTGGGGTTTCCGCAACTTTCTGTCCATTCCCCAGGCCTGTTGGTGTTTGTGTTGTCTTTCTCAGGTTAGGCACCTTGTCTGTGAAACTTGTTTTGTAGGGAGGTATGACATGCGCAGTTATGGGGGCCTATTCAAGCCATTATCTATGACACACAATCCCAAGTAATGGGGAGTTTGAGAGGGGAAGGGATACAGAGACAAATTAAGAAAGGGTCCCTAACCTCCAAGAGACTATAGTCCAAGAGGAAGAGGGGACAAGAGCATTAATCACTGATACAAGGTTGAATATATGAATACAATATTCTTTTCCATCTGTATTTGCTTGATATTAACAGCAATCTTACATCCCACAGGTAGACTACGAGCCAACTTGGCCAATAAACCAATACCGTGCGTCTTGTTCAATTAAAATCAAAAGGGAAAGATGCTTTTTAAAAATTCCCAGCTCCTTAGGTCTACAGGGAAACCTGTTTCTTTATGATATCTGGGTATATTTATGGATCCATTGCCACATATAGGGAAGATCTTGTCATTTCGCGAATCTCAAAATGTGCTACTTTGCTATAAATATCGAGATCTAGCAATTATTTCATTATTTAATTCTCTTCTAAATTTTAACCAATTATATCTTTTTTATTATTATCCATCTGATGCAATCAGCATGGAGATACTGGAGATGGTTGAATTTGGATTTTATTAAGGGGTTTAAATGAAGGGAGAGAAGGAAAGCATGAGTTTCTTTTTCTCTCTGAGGTGCACCTAGAGATTGCCCTAGTAATGTCCTGGTGGAGGCAGGGAAAGGGTGATTTGGTTGGGAGCATCAAATGAGGACACACCCCCTCCAACATAGCTAACCCTTTCCCATTTTAGCAGGTCAGAAGGGGTGAGTTGGCCAAATGGGCTAGCTGTCAACATTGACCCCAAAAGGGGATAAACTACAAGGCAGGGCTCAGTCAAGAACCCTGAGTTCTGGTCTGTGCTCTGCTTTCAAGTCAGCTATTCAACCTTGGACTTCAGTTAACTCCCTTGTAAAATGAGCAGGTTGGATGATATGATCTCTATGGTCTGTTTCAGCTTTAAAATGCTCTGATTTGGTTCCCGGTGGGAAGATGGCTTAGGGGATGGGGTTATCAGCAGCAACTGTACACATGCCTTCATCACCACCATCCACCATTTTTCCAATTCCCAACTTTCCTTCTAGTTCATGCAGATTAATTTTTTAAAACTTATTGATATCTTTTGACTTTCATTTCTGAACATACCCCCTCTCTTCTTTGGGGAATCATCCTTGTAACAAAGAATGAAAAAGAAAGAGAATATAAAAAGCAGTTCAAGCAAAACTAAGCAATGCATCCATCAAATCTGATGTATATGGAATGCTCTACCCCCATCATCCCCCACCTCTGCAAAGAGGAAAAGTGGTGAGTTTCCTTGCCTCTCCTCTGAGTCCTGGCTGGGTCAATTCATTGCACATGCAAATGGATCTGTGATTCCATTAGTTTGGTAGTTATATACATATAGATGAATCCTAAATAAGTCCAGGGAGTGTGGGAATTGTGCTTTTCTTGCTTTTATCTCTTATATCTCTGCCCAGGGTACTGGGATATACTTAGAGGGCAAAAAAGGCAGCCTGGGTCCTTGACATTTATTATGTAGTGCAGTTCTATGAGAAGAAATCTGGGTTTGGAGTCAGAAGGGACCTGGGTTTGAATCCTGCCTCTGATACTCATTAATTGTGTGATCTTGGGCTAGTCACTTAGCCTCATTGAGCTTTAGGTTCCATATCTGTGAAATGGAGATGATAATACCTATAATCCTTATTTTACAGGGTTGTTTCAAGGTTCAAAAGAGTTAATGTAGGTAAAGAACTTTGGAATTCTTAAAGTCCTGTAAAATACACATATACATTCTAGTTAATATTATCCTTCAGGGGCCCAGCTCAAGACTCACATTCTCTATGGATTTGCCTCAAGGAAGGCCCAAAATTATCATTTTTTTTTTTAGTTAAAAAAAGATCAGCTTTCCCTACATATCTTACACAATTGACTTTGTTCCAGACCTAGAAATATTGTGAGGTTGATGAATTTTGTTTTTGGAGAGTCCAGGCCCCATGATGGGACAGTGTACCCTTTCCTCAGGGAGAGGAGAGAATAAGCTTTTATTAAGCACCTACTATATTCAAGGTACTGTGCTATGCACTTTATAAATATTATCTCATCAGAACCCCAGGTGTACTATGCCTTCAGACTATCCCTAGCAGCAGGACTGGAACTAGGAATTTTTGCTTCTAGGGTACAAGGCAGGAAAAACACCTTTAATTGAGTAAGGCTTGGGCATGGGGGCGGGGAAACAGAAACACCAGGACACTGGTGAGTGAGAGGCTGAGGAATTGGGGGAGGGAGGGGCTTAGCCCAGCAGACTATCCGACCATCTGCTCATTTCTTAAATTAACTAATGATTTTGTTTGTGGGTTGGCAGAACTATGATCGATATTCTTGGAAGAATCTCCTGAATTGATGAGATCACAGATCCATTTGAGAATTTAGATGTTCTTGCTAACTGGATGTCAGGTGGGCACCCTGTGGCCACTTCAGCAGTCCTGAGAATGACAGGGAAGGTCTGACATCCTTCTCCATTCACCTTCCTCTCTCTTCTCTCACTACTGGCCTGGTCTATGGACATCCATTTCCCCATCTTAACATTGATGGCTAGGGCTTTGCCCTAGACAGGGAGGGGCAGAGATCCAGGACCCTCCAGAACACCTCGGCAGTGGGAGTTTACTGAAATGTCCCTGATTCCCCAGAGTGGACATGTTCCTGTACAGTCTCAAACTGACTGTGTGAATGGAGAAGGAGCAAGTTGTTACTGGGCTTTTGTTGGTAGAAGAAGGGAGGGGGAGTGAACCCACAGAGTCCTCAAAGACCTTGTAGTGAGCCCCAAGCCCTTATTTCCTTCTGTTCTTTAGGGAGGCATGGCCACAGAGGGAAAGAACTGGGACCCTCCTGGGCTGGGGCCAGTGAGAGTCTACAGCAATGATGCACTCTCATGGTCGGTTGGATGTCCCCTCTTCCCAGGAACCCAATGTCTCCTGTGTAGAGGTTTAAATATTGGAGGGCCACATGTGATTCTCAACCCTGTGACTTTTCCCTGGCCAGAGCATCGATGTGGGGGTAGACCCATAAAAAGATAACATACCTAGTTCTGATTCCCCCAGCCCTGTGTGGAAGGTGAGTGAATTGCATTTACCAAAGGAGTTCTCCATTGCTGAGGGTGCTGGCCCAGTATGTGGAAAAGGGGTTATAGTCATGTTTGGAGATGATGTTGGAGCTTCAATCTCTCGTCATTCCTGTCATCAGGAACAGATCCCTAGCCACTCCCACTCAATGCTCACTAGGGAATTGGCATTTGGCACAAGGCCTCTAGATTTGATGCTCTCTAAATTCAATGTCTTAGGAAGAAGCCCTAGTTGCTCCATCCTAGTTACAGCTCACAATATCCCAATCCAGGCCTGCTCAGCCAGACCCTTGCTCAGCACCTCTAACCTTTTGCTCCTGGTTCTCTGTCTGATAAACTCACCCATATCAGTATAACCCCTGCCCTTCTCATCCCATCCCAGATAATACTCTTACATTTCCACAGTGCCCTTTGGGAGACCCATACCTTTAACCCCCTTGAGCTATTATTTAACATCCTTCACAACCTAACCCCAAGCTACCTTTCCAACTTTATCTCCTGAACCCTCTTCTCCAGATAGGATGGATTTTTCACCATCCCTTAATCACACTTTGCACGTTCCTGCCTTTGTTCTCTCCCTTCCTCATTTTTTAGCATCCCCCATAGAACCTGAAATGCCTTTCCTGATGCCCACAAACATTATAATTCTACCCACTTGTCATGGCATTATAGCCTCCGTAAAGCCCTTCTGGACTACTGAGATCTCAGATCACTGACTGTTTGTACTACTGGCTTAGCCCTTGGCCCTCTAAGGCCCCAAGGTCCCTTCCACTCTAAAATCTCTATGATCCTAATATCTTCAGATCCTTGACAATAAGACTGCTGCTCACAGCCATTTGCTTCTATTTGTTACAGCTGGGGAACATAAGAGGATTTAGAAGTAATAAAGTGTGTATAGAAAAGAAAAAACTCAGTCAACCAGAAAATAAAAAAATTGAGCTATTTCCTTGACATGAAGAGCTGGGGAGTTTATTTACTTTTTTTTATGTCTTTCCATTCCCTGCATGGTGCTTGATCCTGCTGAAGTTTTAAACTAGGATGTGGTTCCCTCCCTGTCTTAGGCCGCCGTGACTCCTCAGGCATCCGCTTGTATTACACAGCTACACTGAGGCCATTCGATGCTGGGATCATGGAGCTGGGCCTTGTATACACCCCTGTGATGGCTATCCCACCCAAAGAGACTGACTTCATCTTGACTGGCTATTGCACTGATAAATGTACTCAACTGGTGAGTATTTCTGGATTCTTGCCTTTTGACCCTGACTCTCACAGGCTGGTTTGGGCGTGGGCAAGGTATGACAAAAAAATAGTTAAGTTTGGGTTTGAGTCTCATACAGTTTCTACATTGAGTTGCCTACATTAACTCAACTCAACTAAGTAGGAGACAGAATATAGACCAATTTGTCTAGAGCATAAAATGCATAATGAAGAGTAATGTGTAACAAGCTTAGATAAGGCAGACTGGAACTGGATTATGAAAGGCTCTAAATGCCAAATAGAGGAGCTTGCATCTTATTTGTTAGGCAATAGGGAGCCATTGAAGCTTCTTAAGTTGAGGAGTAACATCATCAGGCTTTAAGAAGACCAATTTGGCTTTTCTGTGATGGTTAGATTGGAGAGGCAGAGAAAGGATACAGAGAGTACAATTAGGAGGTTATTGCAATAGTTCAGGCAAGAGGTGTTGGGTCCTGAACTAGGGGCTGGTTGTGATAAGAAGGAGAGAGATGGGAGAGATGTTGAAGACATCAAATAGACAAAGTTTGGCAATTGATTGAATGTGGAGCAGGAATGAATGAGAGTAAAGAGTTGAGAATGACTCAAAGGTTGGAAATCTAGGGGACTAGAAGATGGTGGTACTCTCAACACAAATAGGGAAGTTAGAAGGAAAAATAGGCTTAGGGAGGAAAAACAACAAATTTGGTTGTGGACAGGTTGAGTTTGAGATATCTATAGGACATCCAGATGGAGATGTCTAAAAGGCAATCAGAGGATGTGGGCATAAAGCTCAGGAGAGAAATGAGGGCTGAATGTGTCAGTCTGAGAATCATCTGCATGGGAGCTGATAAGATCAGAGAGGGAGGGAGGGAGGGAAAGGGAGGGAGAGAAAGAGAGAATAAAAAGAGAAAAATAGAGGATCCAGGGTGGAGTCCTAGGTTATAGCGACACACATGGGCACAGGATGTGAGTGCGATCCAGCAAAGAATTACTGAGAAGAAAAGGTAGGAGAGAGAGAGAGGGAGAAAGACACAGACATACAGACACACAGACAGAGACAGAGAGACATAGAGAGAGTAGTGCCATGAAAATCCAGACAGGACAGAGCATCCAGAAGGAGGAGGTGATCAACAGTGCTAAAAGCTGCAAAGAGGTCATTGAGACACTCTTAGAGAACCCATTGAGGGGCAAAGAAACATGAACAAATGGAAGAAGGTAGGAACTGTTTGGGGTAGGCATTCATATTTTTTTTGTCCTCATACCCCTTGCCTTTTCATAGACCTTCCCATATTTAAGTTTGAAAGGAAATAAATTCTACAGTTTAACATAGTGTAGAGTTTAATATAGTTATTTATCAAAAATTCCCTGTACCCCCTTGAGAAGTTTCTAGCATCCCCAGATTGGAAATCCCTAATTAAGGGGAAATGACTTGGGGGTTATAGTCCTTCCTATTCCTTGGAATAGTAATATCATTATTAACAAACATTTATATAGTGCTTTAAAAATTTCAAAGTGCTTTCCTCTTAACAACCCTGAGAGGTGTATAGTATAGGTATCACTGTCTCTAGTTTTCAAATGAGAGCATTAAGGAAGAGAGAAGTAAGGTGACTAGCACAAGATCAAACCCAGATTTTCTGACTTCAGATCTATGCTTTTTTACCCGCAGTCATAGTTGCCTGGAGAAGCCTGACTTTCTAGAGCAGCAGGCTGGTGAACACAGTTTTAGGTACCCACAGAACAATGAAGACCCAAAGGCTTAATTGCCTGCAACTCCCAGCAAAATAACACAGTTGGTACAGATTCACGTATGCTGTACCAAATCTCTTTATGACTCCCTGACCAATTCTCTTACTTGAAAGACTACTCCAGGGGCAAACAAGTATTTGTTTTGCTTTTTAAAGACCTTAGCAGAGAGAATTCTAGAACTACAGACACTACTGAAAAGTCCTTCCATTCGTATCTGGCCACTCGACCCAAATGGCTCCAGAAGAGAAAGTGAGGCTGGTGACCTTGCACAGCCCTCCCTCACTTAAATCCCATTCACTTGCAAGTCGTGGCAGCACCTCCCTGATGTCATGGTCCCCTTCCAGAAGAAGAACAAAGAGCAGCAGCAGGATCCCACCTAAATCTCTGTGCGCTTTAATCCGCCTTCCTCTTGTTTTGTCTTTAGTGGACGAGGTAATTACTAATGTCCCTCGAGCCTGGCTATAAATCCATGCTATGGGGTTGATAACTGAGACCATTTCATTAACAAAATCATTTGGATTTTTAGGAACAAACTCTCTTCTGATGGAACCAAGATTTATAAGGAATTCAGGTGAATGTGACAATCTCTGAATGTGGCCTCCCAGGGTTTCTTGCCTCTATCTGATAGGTAGGCCAGTCAGTGGAAAGTTTCCATATGTGAAAGAAAAGGAGTGTTCTAGAACAGAGGGGTCAAACAGACAGCCCTCAGGCAGCATTGCTTACTCCAGTGTGGCTGAACCAGATTTAAGTGTAATTGGCAAATATTTAGCAAAGCAAATACAAATACAGTAGAACATAGATAATGTCAATATGTGGTTTTCTTAGTCATTACATGACCTGCAGGCATCCTTATGTACATGAGGTTTAGGGTCACTGTTTCTATCTGAGTTTGACACCACTGTTTTAGAGTACTCCAGTTAAAGTCTCCTTCAGTTAGTAAGTCAGATCCCACTGGCTGAGATCACCAATATGATATTTTTGAAAAGGCATAGAATTGCAGAATATTACAGGTGGAAGAGATTTTATAACATTGAACACAATGTCAGTCAGAAGGGATTTTGGAACATAGAACACAGTTTGTCAGTGCTGGAAAGGACCTTAGATATAGAATACAGAATGTGAGAGCTGAAATGTCCCTAAGAAACCACTGAGTCCTAAACTCTCATTTTAAAGATGAGGAAAGTGAGGCACAGACTGTTCAAGGTCATGCAGCAGGTTGGTATCAGAGGCAGGACTAGAATCCAAGTTTTCTAACTCTCTGTCTAATTCTTTCCCCTGAAGAGGTAAGCTTCAGTTATCTGGAAAATTCACTTGTGGGGCACAGGGCATCCTCTGATGATGCCAGATAAATGGGATATGATCATGCACCCCCAGAACAAGTCTCTTGTTGATCTCTGTAAAGTATCCCATTATTATCATAAAAGGTCCCTGTGTGAACTGAGTGAGAAAAGGGCCTCTTGGGGTAGCTGCCAGTGGCATCATTGAAGGAAAAAATCCCCACAACTGAATCATCCAGTCTGGGATAGAAAGAGAAAACAAATTACATTTCCTGGATGTTCTGGAAAATGCTGCAGCCACTGGGGAGCCAATTCCTTTTGCTACTCATCTGCTGGATCTACTGCCTTGAAGTGCCTTTCACCATCCGCCTGTATAAAAATGCTGCCACCATTCTCATGCCAAACTCTCAAAATAGATGTGAGCTGCCTTTTAGCAGCATAGTAACAACAAGGATCGAATTTACTCTTATTTTCTATTCAAATGGGTAATTCTTGTTAAAAAATGGTAATGGCGTATGTGCATGCATGTTCTCTGAGTCCCCCACACAGTATGGTCACTCCCATTTAAAAGCCTACTATGTGCTATGAAAATAATATTAACAACATTTGATTGATCTAAATGCCTCTGGTGAAACAAAGGAGATGAAAGCCCACTATTCTGAAGCCAAGAGCAGCAACACCCCACTTAGCTAGATGTCAAGAGTTCCAGGAACCCTATAGAACACAGCTTTGAACCAATAGCAAGTTATTTAAAAAGTGCATTTCCCCAGCTGAATCTTTTGCCTTTCTACTGTGATTTTCTAGGCTCTGCCACAGTCTGGGATCCACATCTTTGCTTCCCAGCTCCATACTCACCTCACAGGGAGGAAGGTGATCACCGTCATAGCTCGAGAAGGGAATGTGACAGAGATTGTGAATAGGGATGACCACTACAGCCCCCATTTCCAGGTATGAATGATTGGCCCACACCCTGACCTTCTCAGGGTTGGCAAAGTCACAAAAGAAGGACTAGTACTCTTTGGTTGCTCTCTCTACTTTCTAACAAGACACCCATGATCAATGTTCTGCCATTTTGGGCTTCCCCCCCTCCTTAATGGAATGTTCCCCTATGCTTACCCCTACTATATGGGTTTTCTGTTGCTCATCATCCCTCTTTCCTACCTTAGAGACCTCCCTATTCTATAGTCTAGCCTGAATACCGGAGATATCAAATAGATAAACTGACAAAGTCATTTAGCAAACATTTATTAAGTGCTTGCCATATATAAGGAACTCTGTTGAGTGTTGGTGATACAAACACAAAATCCAGAGTGGTCCCTGCCCTCAAAGGTCTTAAATCCTACTAGGTATGGTAATAGAAGAGGCCTGGAGGCAACATGCATGTTTGCATGAGAGATTTCTAGAAGCAATATCCCAGTCCTTACCACCTAAACCCAAGAAGTTGTGGAAATTACAGCTTGTGTTAGGCTGGTAAAGTGAAGAGGTAGGGATGAGGGGGGGATACTTTTTGTACTGGGTTATGAGGGGGAGAGAAGCACCTTTCAACACATGCTTTCTCACTTTGGGCCCCAGCTTCTTCTATAGACCCTCTTCCTTAGAATAGTTTAAAGACCATATTTGTTCCCCTCCCTTCCTGATGCTGGAATATTGCCAGGTCTCTGGAACTTAGCTCTTAAGAATCTGTTAGTTAGTAAGTCAATGAGTCCATTATTTATTAAGCACCTACTATGTACCAGGCTCTGTACTAAGCACTGGGGTTACAAAAACAAGGCAAAACACAGTCCCTGCTTTCCAGGAGCTCACAATCTAATGGGAGAGACACAATAAAAACAACTATGTACAAACAAGATAAAGACAGGATAAATTGGAGATAATCAACAGAGGAAAGGCACTAGCATTAAAGTCTCTTTCGGAGGAATTAAAAAATAAAACAAGATTAAGGAGAAAAGGAGACATCAGGTCATCTTGTCTATATCCAACTCACTTCATATCCCTCCCTCTAACTCCCAAGAGGCTCCTTTATAATCTAAGACCCAAGGTTTTCTTTCTTTTTGGAAAACAATAATTATACTTTAAAATAATTTTTAAAAAATTTAACTTCCAAATTTTCTCCCTCCCTAAAGCCCCTCCCCAGCTCATTGAGAAGGCAAATAACATATCAATTATGCTTGTGAAGTCATGCAAAAACATATTTCCATATTTGTCATGTTGTTAAAAAAAAGTGAAGAAAGTATGCTTTGATCTGCACTCAGAGTTCATTTGTTCTCTCTCTGGAGGTGGATAGCATTTTTCATCATGAGTCCTTTGGAAATGTCTTAGATCATTATACTAGTTAGAGTAGCTAAGTCTTTCACAGTTGATCATTATTATGATACTGATGTTATTGTGTACAATGTTCTTCTGGTTCTGTTCTCTTCACTTTGCATAAATTCATATAAGTCTTTCCAGGTTTTTCTGAAACTATCCCACATGTCATGTCTTACAGCACAATAGTATTCATCACAATTATATACCACAACTTTTTCAACCATTCCCCATTTGGTGGGTATCCCCTCAATTTCCAATTCTTTGTGCCGCCACAAAAAGAGCTGCTATGAATATTTTTGTGTATAAAGGTCCCCTTTCTTTTTCTTTGATCTCTTTGAGATGCAGACCTAGTAGTGGTATTGTTGGGTCAAAGGGTATGCACAATTTTATAGTCCTTTGGGCATAGTTCCAAATTGTTATCCAAAATGGTGGTCCGAGACTTTCTTGAACAGCTTCTTTCATCATTTCCCCTTTCCTTTTCTTCTTTTTCTTTCCTTGTAGGAGATTCGAATGTTAAAGAAAGTCGTGTCTGTTTTCCCAGTGAGTATCAAGTGACAGAACCAGCAAATTGCAGCATGGCTTAGCTAAGTCAATTAAAACCTTGCTTTCCCTACATTTGCTTTCCTTTTCTTTTTGCCTCATTTCCACATGCTAACCATGCAGGTAGGTGTGAGTGATAAATCTCTCTATGGAAGGAGATGGGGAGGAAAAGTGACACAGGGTGGTTGGAGTTGAGAGTCTCATCAAATACCTTAGGGTGTTGCAGTTCGACCTCAGATGCCATTTTCAGATTGTCTGAGTTACACCTGTTAATGGGTGGGTACTGTAGCTTGACTCCGTAGAGATCTTTCACTTACTACCCACATATCAAGTGATAAGATGTACAATAATAGAATCATAGATTTGTATAGCTATAAGGGATCTTAGAACATAGAATGTCAGATTATGGAATATTGGAGCTGGAAGGGACCTCAGCAAATAGAATGTAAAACAAAGATAGAATGTTAGAGTTGGTCAAAATTTTAGATGTAAAGAATGTTAGACCATCAAACACAGAGGGTTAGAGTTAGAAGCGGCTTTCTTTCTCCAGTAAGAACTGGAAAAGCACCTTAAAATATTGCATGTTATAACATGGTTTTGTCCTCTATAGAATGAGGACATTAGTCTAGATGGTCTCTGAGGCCCCCTTCAGCTCCAAGATTCTGTGGTTTGAGACCCTGACTGGGGAAATGACTTGTCCAAAGTTATCCAACTGGTCAGTGGCAGAATTGTGTAATCCAGGTCTCTTGACTCAGTCCAGTGCTCTATTTACCATACCATTTGTTGGTGGGGACCCATTATTTTTAGATTACTGAGGAAGTTGTGTTCATCACATCCTGCCCATGTGCATCAGCCCCAGGACATATGTGTTAATGAGTGTGCCTGTTTGCTTGGTTACACAGGGTGATGTGCTCATTACTTCTTGCACATACAACACAGAATCCAGAAAGCTGGCAACTGTGGTGAGTTAACACGGATTAGATCTCTGTCTTCTCCCACTTTCTCTGTCACTCTCTGTCTCTCTCTTCTCTCCCTTTCTCTGTCTCTGACTCTTTCTCTCTGTCTCAGTCTCTCTATCTCTGTCTCGGTCTTTCTCTTTCTCTCTTTGTCTCTCTGTCTCTCTCTTTCTCCTTAACTTTGGAAACTTCACCACATTTAATAAAATACTTAATGACACAAAGTCTTGAGTAAGTCTCTGATTGTTTCATATGTCTGAGTGTAGTCTCCCTAACTCATGTCTGAGTTACTTGAGGGAAGACGTCTGTCTTTTTCTGATCATGTTGTCTTCAAAATGCCTGGCAGGAGAATGGGAAGGTTGTTGCCCTGAAATCTTTATGTCCTTGAGGTTAGCCTGAGCCATAGAACCACTATTAGGACTGCAAATGACCTTTGTGACCATTTCACAATCTTCCTGTAAATGAGATTTCTAACTTACAAAGTTGACCTTCCTGTAAATGAGATTTCTAACTTTAAAAAGTTGAGATAAAATACCTGCTCTGTCTACTTCACAGGGTTGTTTTTGAAAACGAAATGAAATAACATTTATGAAGCTGCTTTGAAAATCTAAGATTACCATGCACACATATGGGGTTATAATTATTAGTCTATTTTTTTTAACCTTCCAGGGTGGATTTAGCATCACAGAAGAAATGTGTGTGAATTACATACACTACTATCCGCAGACACAGTTGGAATTATGTAAGAGTGCTGTGGACCCTGGCTACTTACAGAAATATTTTCACCTTGTTAACAGGTAACTCTTCTTCCTCCACCCTCCCATCCCAATAAGAATGTTCATAATACGTTAGAATGTTTCTAATTTGTCTGAATTTCACCCTAATATGATAGCTAGCAAATCTTCATTGTTTCCAGTGGTGGGGGTGGAAATATTCAAACATGCGTGCATACACACTGCCTGCCCATTTTATAGATTTAGAAAATTGAGAAAGGCAGGGCAAGTGACTGGCTGAGAGAGCAAAGCGGGTTGTCATAAACAAAAAAAAAATGCTTAGTCAAGGTGAGAATTTGTGGTGGTTGGGGGCGGAGCCCACTTATCTCCCTTCTTTGATATCATCTGTTAAGTTAACACTACATAAGTGAACTTATAATTCTGTTCAAATTCAGAGTGGTCATTTAAAGAGGCGGTCAGCTAAGGACTTCAGCATAGAGAGAAGCTGGGTGGGTCAAACAGAAACATTTATTTCAGGAGAAACTTGTGGACTATTACTATTCTAATTAGAATTTACCCTGCACTGTCACATACATCATCTTCCTTGGTCCTCCCAATACCCCTGTGAGGGAATCAGGATAGGATATTCCCACCTCCACCTCTCCCCACCCTTCATGAGGAAACAAGCTCAGAAAAGTTTAATAACTTGCTTCAAATCACACAATTAATAAGAGTAGCATCAGGACTCAAAACCAGCATTTCTGACTCTTACTTATAGTGTTCTTCCCACTATACCATTTGCTCTGGGAATCATAAAAAAGATGCTCCATCTTGGGAGGACCACTTCATGAAAAAGAATTCAGTGTTGTTATTCAATTATTTCAGTCATGTTTAACTTTTCATTCTGGAATGGTTTGCCATTTCCTTCTCCAACTCATTTTTTACAGCTGAGGAAAGTGAGGCAAACAGAGGTTAAGTGACTTGCCTAGGGTCACACAAGCTAGTAAGTACCCGAGGCTGGATTTGAACTCAGGTCTTCCTGACTCCAAGCCCAGTGCTCTCTCCGTGGCACCACCTAGCTGCCCTAGGATTCAGTGTAGCTATTTCTGAGTCATCTCTGACTTTGCTTAAAGACACACTGCAAAGCCTTACCCCCATTTTCAATGACCCTATTATACAAGGCAGGATTAGGTAGCTATTTCCCCTTCTCCCTGTAGGGAGGAGGAATCCAAATGTTGCAATGTGTTCTTCCAATTGACAGTGATTTCTTCTCCTCCCTCCTCCCAGGTTCAACAATGAAGATGTCTGTACCTGCCCCGACTCTACTGTCCAAGAGCAATTTGCTTCCACCCCTTGGAACTCATTCAACCGGGATGTGCTCAAGTCCCTGTATGACTTTGCCCCGATCTCCATGCACTGCAACAAATCCTCCGCGGTCCGGTTCCCAGTAAGTCTCCAGAAGGGTGGGATCCAAATGGAATAAAGTAGATAAACCTCAGAAAAGTCCATTCTTTAGCTTAGTCCTTAATCCAAGAGTGAGAAAGGGCATTGTTCTGTCCAATCATCTGGGAAATTATACTCAAGAGAAACAGACTCTTAAAAGGAAGGAGCTCGTAGAAGATGAAAAAGTAGGTTGAAAAGCATATGAATTCTCACTTCCCCAACTCTAGGGAATGGCAATTTTTGTAGCCAGGTTTTGGTCTGAGGAGGTTGCACTGGGGATCAGGCATGCACAGTCTGAGAAGGACAATGTGTTAGGGACAACAGCCATGGTCCATGGTGAGACTAGGAAATGTAGGTAGGGGAGAGGAATACTCTGTCCCCTTAAAATCCTGGCATTAACTGATAAACTAGACTTCTAAATAAGTCCTCCTCTCCTTCCCACTCCCACAAAGCTAAGAACCCCACAAGGACTTGTCTTGGGGACTTGGGATGGATCTCTAGGTCATTATCAATACTTGCTAGCCGATGTGTGTCTTGTCCTTGTACTTCACAGATAGTCCAGTGTTATGAGTGCTATCATAAAGCACTTTGTTTCCAGTGTTATAAAAAGCACATTGTCAGTCTTAAAGTGCTATATAAGTGTGAAGTAGGGTTGTAGAGTAGATAGAGAGATAGCCTTTGAGTCAAGAAGACCTGGGTTGGAGTCTTGCCTCTGCCACGTTCTGGTTGGGAGCCAAGTCATTTAACTTCTCAGTGTCCTTAGGCAACTCACAAGAATTATAAATTATAGAGCTGATGCCAGTTTTCATTGGTAAAGGAAATTACTTTATGGAGAGTTCCTTATGCCAATAGAAACACAACTCTGGTCAAAAAAAAAAGAGTTGTTATAGACTCAAACACCACCGGAAGTGGAGGGAATACTTGAGCTGGACAGCTCTTCTGTTTGACAAATTTGGAGACTGAGGCCCAGAGAGGAACCTCCTAAATAACATTCCCTTTGCCTAGGATGTCCCCCATGCCTAGAACATACTCTCTCCTCCCCTCTGCTTATAAGAATCCATAACTTCCTTAGAGAACTGGCTTAAATGTCACCTCCTGCATGAAGTTCATCCTGGTCTCTTCTGGTTACTAGTGCCCCTCACAAAGAAATTCCTCTGTCTGTATTTTGCATTTATTTATCTGCGCTTGTGTTGTTTCCCCTAGTAGAATGTAAGCTCCTTGAGGGCAAGGACTGCTTTGTCTTTGTCTTGGTAACCCTAGTGTCCTAGAGTACAATGCCTGGAACACAGTAAATGCTTACTGAATGCTTGTTGAATTGGGCAAATAACTTGTCCAAGGTCACACAGGAAGGGAGTGGCCTGGGTGCAATCTAAAACCTTCTTTCATGAAGACTAAACCTAACCTAGTGTAACAAACATAGTTCAGCTTTCCCAGCACTTAGTTGATGGCCCTCAATTCGTCTGCTAGAGTTCTAAGATCTCGTAATTCTAAGCAATTGTTTTCTATTCACATTTTATCAAGATAAAAGCAGGAGTTAGGGGTACAGGCGTTACTATTTGGCGGTAGACATGAAGGGCAAGAAGTTCTGATCCCATATTTCTTGATAAATCTAAGTCACAAAATTTCAAGTCTCAAAGGGCTGTGTGGAGACTATTTCACTCCTCTTGAAAGCATGGGGCATCCTCTAGCTACTGTTTCCAATTCATGTTAACAAACATTTATCATGTGCCACCTCTACTTTGTACCCATCTAATGCTGGTCACCAAGGAGTACTCAGCAAAAGTGTGAGATAAGGATTCAGTCCTAAGAGTCTACATAGATAACCCGGATGAAACAATAAGAAAATTGTACCCAGATGAATCTAATTAAGTACAAAAGAATGTGCTACAGGGGAATGGAAGTGAAGCTTAATATTGTCCCTAGGGAAGGAGATGCTACAATCTCCCCTGTTCACGTTTTCTCATGTCTCACAACCCACAACAACTCAAAATCATCACCAGTTCCTAAGAAACTCATATGGTATGAGCTGAGCTCCTAAACACTTCCCTCAGAGACTAAAAATAAGGATGGGGAGTGGGGGAATGGGGGAGGGAGGAGGGAGAAGGAAGAAGGAAAAACTCTTCTGAAAGTGGATGCCTTAGTTTGCTTCCCTCCCCACCCCCCATCTCCCCAGCCATTGGAGACCAAATGAGATTTAGAGACATTTAATTCGTTCACCAGCCAAATCCCAATCCAGCCTGTCAAGAAAACGGAGCTTGGTTCTTATTAGTCACATAGATTTTTATAGCCTGGTGATTCTAAAGCCTGCTACTTTCCCTGAAGCATTCTGTGAGCTCAGCTATTTAATGCTAAGTCCAAAGTTTCCAGCTTGAAGGGATTGCTTTTGTGCTGGACAGCCTCAGGTGACCTGTGCTGATGTCAGATGTTGGGGAGGATGAGGAGCTTAATGTCAGGGTGGGGGAGGCTGCTAAAAAAGGGATGTGTTTACTGTGGGTGAGCTTATTCCAAACATTGCGGCTGATCTTGTGTTTTGTAGTGGAAAGAGACTGGGAGACAGGGGTCCAGGCTCCAACGCTAAGGGACTGTGTAAACTTGGACGTCTCCCTCTTTGGACCGCATCTTCTTCATTTGTCCTGACATGAAAGACATGATCAGAATTTGGTTCAGTTCAACACATATTTTTAAAGTTCCTAAGACAGAAGGTGGTTGATGCTACAAAGACCATTAGCTTGCATGAGGAGAGCCCTTGGAGGCTTGCAAAAATTAAGCAATAGAATCAGAAAATATCAGAGTTGGAAGAGATTGTAGAACACAAAATGGCAGAAACAGAAAGGGCTGTAGAATACAGAATGTTAGAGATGGAAGGGACCTTAAAGACTCTGTCACCCAATCCATCCATTTTGCAGAGAAAGAAACTGAGACCCATAAAGATGAAGTGAATTAGTGATAGCACTCTTTGGTCAGTGTTCTTTTCACTGAATACTCTTTCTCAAATCCAATCCCAGGATTCATAGGGGAATTCCTCAAGAGCATCCCAGTAAACCCACTGAATTAAATGAACTGGTGAGAGAATGTCTTACCAATTTATTTCCCGGGGTCTTATTTTTTTTTTCTCTTCCTCTTCAGGGTGAATGGGAAAGGCAGCCTTTACCAAAGATCAAGACTGGACTAGAAGAGTTTACTCCGCGATGCCAGGCCACTCCAGGACTATCACTTGCTTCCCCTGCACTGGTCAATATTGATGGGAAAAAAGGCTAGGGGAGAATTCTTCCCCTCTTGGCCTGGTCTAACTCTTTCCTGAACTTCTTACCTCTGAGCCAGAGAAAATGCAGACCCTGCCCTCTTTGGTTACCCTCGCCCACCCTTGCTGTATGGCCTAATGCTGATCTTATGGCTAGTTTCCTCCCCCTAGCTCAGGACAGAACTGAGACCTCCCAGAAACACATTCCATCTAGTAAGATGCCCCTTGAGGTTTGGAAGATGGCTGTCTTATGCATGTAAAATTAGCCCTTTGGGAATCCTTTGTTGACTGAAGTAACCTTGAGCTGAAATGGAAATCCTTCCAAGCAATGCTGAATGTATATGGAACATCTCTAAGCCAGAACTCCATGGTTCTCTGCTGTCTAGAGCTTCCCTTGGGGAATGAGACAGACCACCACCCAAGTCCTTTGCATTTTGACCCTGATCCCTACCTAAGCAAGACCCTTTGTCTTAGCTGCCTCAGGAGTTTATCCATCAGAGTGCCCCCGGGGGTGAGTCCTAATGCTAACTTATCTTCTAAAAAGGCAGTCTTCCCTATCCTCTCATTGATTGTGATCTGTGTTGGTGTGTCCTAATGTCAAGAGATGGATACAAGCATTACTTAAACATTTTCTCTCTGAATGACTGATTTATGGTAGTAGGTTTTTTTTTCCCAACAAAGGCAAGACAAGGCATTTAACCAGTTAGAGATTTCCCATGCCAAATTGCTCTGATGCAAAGATAAATCCACATTTTCACCCAGTTAAAAAAAGAAACCCTAACACTACCACCTACCAGAAACCCACATGAAAAGACCCAAGATCAAAACTAAAGGCAAACTGTTAGGGGAAAATGATGAATATTGGCTTCATTCCCTTCTTCCATATTCTAGAGTCAGCTTCCAAACAGTGGGGAGAAGTGAGAAAAGAAGGTTTTGGTTAAGAAGGAGGTTATTTGTCCCCTATGTGGTATTAGTTGTACATATAACATCAGGTAGAGCCTTTAACCAACCTTCTGCTGATGAAGCTACTGTTGTAAATTGAGAAGGAAAACAAAACACTGAGCAAATTCCGTTGGTTTATATTCCAATTTCTAATGAACACCAGGTGTCCTTGTCCCATGAAGCCTCCTTTCACCCCCATTTAAGCTGATAAAGATAGGAACTACACCAGTGATTTTTCTCATCTAGGGAACCCCTAGATGAGGAAACTCAGTTTACCAATGCAAGTAAATGCCTTCTCTGAAACATATACACCTAGAGAGCTGCCTAGAGCATTGGGATATTAAATGACCTGCCCTGAGTCTCACAGCAAGTAGGCTTCAGAGGCAGGATCTCAACTCAGGTATTACTCTATCCAATTCGCTACTCAAGCTGCCTCTCAGATGTAATTACTAACTGGTCCCTAACTTCTATTTAGAAAAGGGATCATCATTCAGGCAATGATTCCCCAGATCTCAGGAAGCAAGGATTTGAGGCCATGGACCCTGAAACACCACGGTGAAACCAGCCTGTTCATGGTATGCCCATGTGGACAGTTCCTCATAGGAGAAGGAAATGTCCCAGAGACTCATAATAACCCCCTGCCTTGGACTGAAGAGCCTCCTCCCCCCACTCCCCAGCCCTAAACATAGATTAGTCTCACTCAATTAAGTTCAACACTTACTGAGCAGATGATGTGCTCAGTTCAGGGGGCTGACCTTGTTATGTTTTTGGTTTTGTTTTTCCCATCCTCGATAAACAAAAATTCATCTCTTTGGTGATGCCAAATGATTACCACTTCACTAGCAGGGGTTGATGTTGTGTGTTGGGAAGGGCGGGACTGGGGAGTAAGATTTTGTCATGGGCTAGGGGCCCCTTTGTCCATCCTTCCTTTGAAACCAGCTTACGTGCTTCCAGTGGGAGCTGAACATCCAGCTCTGTCAGGCCAGGGCTAGAGAATGTCCTGTCACTGCACAGGGATTGAGTGGATGATGGATGGAGCCTCGACACAGCCCCACGAGCCTGCCGAACATCTCTGCCTCAGTGCCACACTTCATTACAGACTGTAATGTACAGCTGGGAGACGATCTGTGTTGCCACTTTATAAATCAGGGCTTCACACAGCTCGTAGATCACAAGGAATCATTACGGGAAAATGCCAAACCCCGGCATGAAGACAGAAGGCAGGCTTAGCTCTTAGATCATCTTTGCAGCAGTGGGATGACACCTGGATATGGACCACGCGGGGAAAGTGCAGGCACCCAGTCCTCAGGCAGAGCCCAGCCACTGACCAGGCTGAAACCTCAGCATATTCCCTTGGAAGTAAAGGCCTAGTAATCCTTCCTTAATGCCTTTACCCACTTACTCCAGGCTCCTTCAGTCCCCACCCCCATCCCCATTACAAAAAGCATCCTTTAAAAAAAAGCCAACCAGCTCCTGAGTCTCAAAGAAGAGAAAAATTCTATTTAGTTAGGTAGGAAAATCGATGTCTTGAGAATACTCTCAAGAAGAAGAAAGCTTTAGAATCCTCTGTTAGGACATTATTTGCTTTTATCCTTTCAGAATTATCTTTGTCCTGGGTGGGAAGTCTGTGCTAAGCTATGGATGTGTTATCTTTGACATGTCACTTTTAACATGCTACCTGGCCACATAAGGGTTGTTGCCTATGAAATGGGCTGCCATTTTTGCCCATGTCCTCCAAGTCATATGTAAACCAGCAGCTTGTTCATTGCTTTTGCTACAGTGTGGTAGAGAGATCCAGGGGTCAGGAGGAGCTGGGTTCTACTCCCAGCTCCATCACTAACTTCCCCTGTGACCCTGGGCACACCTCCTTGGGCCTCAGTTTCCTTATCAGCTCAATAACAGTACTGTTTAGCAGTGCAGTGGTGGCACATGCAGACAGATCCTGCTAAACATTTCCCTTCTGCTTGTCCCATTTCAGAGGAAGCATTAAGAGCTGATGCTGCAAATGGCTTTGAGTCCAGATGAGTCTGCATGAAGAAGACAGTCACTTCTCAGCATTTTGAGCTATAAGCCGCTGATTCCTCTTTGAAAGCAAAGATGACATTATCTTAGCAGGCATACAGCTAATCTTTGGCTCTGGGCTTAAACTGTACAGACAGAGGCATACACATCAATCAGTCTTCCTATTTATACCGCAGAGGAGAAGGCTTGTTGCTTAACAGAGAGTGGACCTGAGATGTGAATGATGAAAAGGGCAAATTCGCCTGGAGTCATAGATTTGAGAGGTGAAGTAGGTCTTTAGCAACTGAGTCCAACCCACTCATTTTACAGATGAGGTAATGGAGCCATAAGAAGTTAAGTGACTTGCCCAGGGTCACACAGCCTGAGATCAGATTTAATCCCAAGTCTTCCTGACTCTGAGTCTAATAATCTATCCACTGGGCCATACTGTCTCTCCAGGAATGAGGAGTAAGACTGTGAGGGAGTAAGAAGAAAGGGGGAAACATATAGAGACAGAGGGCAGAGAAATTTCATCCCTTTGTGCCTTCTATAAACATCTTGATCAGAGCTGTTCCTGTTTTACATAGACATCAGGCATCTCCAAGGATTGGTTCAGAGGTTCAACTTTTTGTTGCTCCATTAGGCTCATAGGATAACCATTTTAGAGTCAGATTTGCCTGTGATTGGTTGTTGTCGTTCATTTGCTTCAGTCGTGTCTGACAATTTGTGACCCCATTCGGAGTTTTCTTGGCAGAGATACTGGAGTGGTTGGCTATTTCCTTCTCCAGCTCCTTTTACAGATGAGGGAACTGAGGCTAACGGGGTTAAGTGACTCGCCCAGGGTCACACACCTAGTAAGTGTCTGAGGCCACATTTGAACTCAGAAAGATGGCACTCTATCCACTGGGCCATCTAGCTGTCCCCTAAATTAGTGTCTAAGGCAGAAGTCAAGACTGGGCCTCCTGAATCCAAAATCATGATTCCAGTCTATGATTCCAAGGGAAGACTCATAGGATTTAATTAGAATTGGTTAACATCTAGTCCACTTCCCTCTTTTTCAAATTGAGGAAATTAACACTGAGAGAAAGTGACTTGCCCAGGCAGTATATGTACAATAGCCAGAATTTGAACCCAGGTCCTCTAACTCCAAATTCAGTGCTGTAGTCACCGTATTAATACTACTCAAAGGGGAGTTACATAAACATGGGGACTATTGTCCTGAGGGGGGCTGTGGGCTCTCTAACCCAGGAAGAC
Source organism: Vombatus ursinus (assembly GCF_900497805.2). NCBI lineage: Eukaryota > Metazoa > Chordata > Mammalia > Diprotodontia > Vombatidae > Vombatus > Vombatus ursinus. The sequence goes on along the minus strand of NW_020954571.1, from coordinate 5,382,288 downwards.
ATTTAAGTATGAGACAAACAGCCTTGTTACAAGTTTAATTACATCATAGCCCTGCCTGGAGGTCTCTTCTAGTCAGAGATTCAGTCACTAGTCATTTAGATAACCCCATTTCTGAAGCTCTGACTTTGGTTCTCATTTCCATCTTGCCTTCCTTCATTGTTCTTCTTTGGGGTGGAGTATATTAACCAATTAATCAATCAATAAACATTTATTAAGTGCCCATTATATGTCTGGCACTGTGCTAAGCACTGGGGACACAAAAAGAAGCAAAAAACTGTCCTTGCCCTCAAGGAGCTTACAATCCAATAAGGGAGACACCATACAAAAAAATGTGCACAAACAAGCTATGTGGAGGATGAATAAGAAACAATTGACAGATGAAAGGCACTAGAATTAAGGGGGGTTAGGGAAGGCTTCCCGTAGAAGGTGGGATTTTAATTGGGACTCAAAGGAAGCCAGGGAGGTCAGTAGTTAGAATCAAAGTGGGAGAGATTTCAGGCATGAGGGACAGCCAGAGAAAATGCCCAGAGCCGAGAGGTGGAGCGTCTTATTTGTGGAGCACCCGGGAGTGAGATGTAAGGAGACCAAAAATGCAAGAGGGGACTAGTTTATGAGCAGCTTGAATGCCAAACGGCATTTTGTATTTGATTATGGAGGCAAAAGGAAGCCACTGGAGTTAACTGAGCGGTGTGTTTGTTTGTGTATGTGTGTGTGTGTGTGTGTGTGTGTGTGTGTGTGTGTGTGTGTGTGTTTATGTGAGACATGATTGAACCTGCATTTTAGGAAAATCACTTTAGTGGCTGAATGGAGGATGGATTGGAGTGGGGAGAGACTTGAGGTGGGCAGACCCACTAGCAGGCTATGGCTGTAGTCCAGGTGAGGTGATGTGGGCCGGTAACATGGGGGACCAGTGTCAGAGGAGAGAAGGGGACATAGAGATGCTACAAAGGTGAAATCAGGCAACAGATTGGATACGGGGGTGTCGGGGTATGTGTGAGAGATAGTGAGGAATCCAGGATGACTCTCAGCTTGGGAGCCTAGGTTGCAAGTATATACTTTATGATTTTAAACTGAAGGTGTTTTGATTTTTCTCTCTCTCTTTCCCTTCAACCTTTGAAACAAAACAATCTTGAAAGGAACCAGCTTCTGTTAAAAGAGAGGTAGAGTTATTGAGGTCTGAGCAGTTGCTAGGAAATCTATTCCAGGCAATCACCACTGGAGGAAAGGAGCCCCCAACTTCATTCCAGAAAGAACTGGGTTTTCAAAATGCGTGGAGAAAGGGAATTATAATTATAAACACTGGGCGTTGGGAATCTAATCTGCTATTTGGACTGGGGGTGGGGGGAGGTGCTTGGGCACATCAGTAGATGAATGGGAGGAGGGAGCCAGTATTTTAAAGGATTGGTATGATGGCAAAGGAAAGAGCATTTTAAAACCTTAAGTTGGGGGAGCATTTAAAAACAAAGGTGAAAGGGAGACCAAGAAGACTTGGTCATAAAGTGCTGAGTTCCAGTGGCAGCCAAGCAGTGTGATGGGAACTCCTCCTGAGAGGACAATTAGGCCAGAGGCAGAAATGAGCAAAGCCTGAAGGGAATCAGGCCGAATCCAAAGAAATTAGGCAGTGAGCCAAGTGAGACTTTCATTGGTCGATTAAAAAAGCTAACCCAGAGCTAATGCTATCTCTTTCTCATCTGCTGTATAACACCTGTCATCTGGACCTCCCCTGGGAGCAGGTGACAGCCACGTGATTTAGGGAACCAGGGATCTTGATGCAGAAAAGATTTTAGATATCACCTTCATTTTACAGATGAGGAAGTGAAATATCTTGCCCAAAGTCATAAAGTTAGTAAGTGACAGTAGTGACTCAAGGCTTACATTAGGAGGCAATTTGTTATACTGCAAGGATCACAGGTTTTGGAGCCACAGGACCTGGGTTCAAATTCTGACTCTGATACCTACTACCTGTGTGACCTTCTATAAAACGAGGTGATTAAATGCTCTGAGCTCCCTTCTAGCTCTAAATCTATGATCTTAGGAACCCAGACCCTCTAACTCCAAAGCCCATGTTCTGTCTCCCATATAACACTTGAATTTTGAGCTAGAAGGCACCTTAAAATTCATCTAACCCCCTGATCTTATACATGAGGAACCTTATACATAAGGCCCTGAGAAGTGATGTGATTTTGTTTAAGGTCACACAGCCAGTAAATGTCCAAACTAAGAGTCAAACCTAGAACTTGACTCCTTGTAGAATGTCTTTGCTACTCTACCACACTGTCCTTGACTATCCCCTCCAAACACTCACCCAACAACTTATTCTGCCACAACCTGGACATTTTTTAATGTTTAATCACTCTCTGGATTAAGATAGTATCTTCAAGAACTCTCAATTAAAATATACATCTAGCTGAGGAGGGCAACATCTGAACATGCCCATACATTAGAGTGGGAAGAGACTTTAAAAATCACCTGCTTGCTTTACACAGTGAGGCTGGGAACCAGGAAGTGACTTGCCTGAGGTCTGGGAGAGGGCTGGTGGGAAGGAGATGTCATCTGTATATCATGGGGCATGTCAGGACAGTTTTCTTATTGTTACCCTCTCCTTAGTGCCTTCATTTTGGCAAGTGTTTCTTTCTCTTTGCTCTTACTAGCTACTCTAAAGGGACCCAACTTCAAGGAAGAGAACTAGAATCTCAGTGATTTAGAGAGGACAGGAATGGATGCACAATCAATAGGCTTTATATCTGGACTTTCTGTTGATTATTGAACAGCCTGGCACCTCCTCATTTTGGCTGAGCTCTTACTCGTATATCAACGGAAGACCGCAGTGATGCCATTTGTTTAATTAGGTTCATTGCAGCTGTGATATTACAAATTTCTCTGCCTAGAAATGTCAGGCAACTGCAGGCAACATTATTTATAACAAAGGCGAGGTGCAGAAGGCTAAAATGGAGTTTAGTTGGAGGCTGTTGCGGTTGAGAAGGGGAGAAGCTTTTGGACTAGGGTGAGTGGTGTTTTCCAGAAGAGGGATGGCTCCTCCCTCTATCACATATACCTCCCACCAGGCTCCAGGCTAGCATCTAGGAGGCCCTGTATTTGGATAGCTGAGGGAGGTGGCAGCTGTGGTCTCTTCTGACCAATGGACTGGAATAGATTAGTGGACACCTACGGGTTGGGTTGGCTTGGCTTGAATTAATTTAATGAAGAGGCATTCCAGGTGTTCTGTGGGAATCCATGGGAGGGGCTAAAAAGGGATGTCTTGGTTCAGCATTTACTAAAGCTCCATGGGAGTCCTCGCAGCAGATATGTGGTCAAGACAAAGGAGAATAATTTAAGGAAACTGGTGTCTGACTTAACGGGAAACAAATTGGCCTGACTGACTACCAGCTTCCCCAGAGGCGTCTAGGTAGAAGAGGGGATAGAACACTGAACCTGGAGTCAGGAAGACCTGAGTTCCAGTCCAATCTTAGCTATGTGACCTTGGGCCAGTCATTTAACCTCTGCCTTGGTTTCCTCAATTGTAAAATAGAGATAATAATAATACTTATCTCTCAGGGTTGTTGTGAGGATTAAATGAGATAATATTTGTAAAGCCCTTGACCCAAGGTACTTAATAAATATGTATTTCCTTCTTTCCTGTTTTTACTGAAGAGGGAACCCAAGAAAATTGCCAGAAATTTCTGACAAATGGAGCTGGTAAGCACTGTATGGGTTGTCAGGGGGGCTCAGGGAAATTTCTTTTTCTGGGAATAAGAATGGATGGAACTGGATCAATGATTTTATTGGCATAAGAAACTCCTGATGAGGAAGCTTTACCTGCCTGTGCTGATCTATACCTTCTCTGCAATTTATAGTTTCAGAGAATTACCTTGGAAACTGAGAAACTAAGTAACTTGCCCTGGGCTGCTCAGCCACTATGTGTCAGAAGCTGGATGTGAATTCAGGACTTCCTGACTCTGATTCTCCATTCACTACACTGTACCACTAGCAGACGATATTTATACAAGGACCAGCTAGTGTAGTGCTTTGAGGCTTGCAAAACACTTTACCCATGCTAACTCATCTGATCCTGTAAAGTAGGTGCTATTGTTATTCCCAAAGGTCAAATGACTTGCCGAGGATCACAGACTTAAACTTAGGTCTTCCTGATTCCAAGTTCAACACTCTCTCAACTATGCCACTAATTGTCTCATTATATGATGCTTTCTACTTTGTGAAATGTTTTATGTGCATTAGGTCATCTGATCCTCTCAACAATCTTGTGAGGTAAGTACTACACATCTGATCCCCATTTTATAGATGAGAAAACAAGCAAGGTTAAGTGACTTGCAAAGTTCACAAAGCTAATAAGTGATTGAGTCAAGACTTAAACCCAGATCTTCCAGACGCCAAGTTGAACATTCTGTCCACTACATCATGTTGTCTCTAAGCAGAGAGATCTTTCAACTGGATAGATTTAGTACCTGGTGATAGATTGTAGTCTGAGAACCAACAAGTCAATATGGAGAAGCACATCCCTGAAAAGTTGATCACCCAGAAATTAATTTTTGGCCAGAGGAATTCAAAGCCTTGCCAGTTTGGAAGGACTTGCTAGATCTCACACTCCGCTGAGAAGGCTGGGTTCCCGCTTTGCCACAATAAAGTGGCTCAGAAGGGCTCTAACAAAGGGACGTTTTGTTAGGTAACATTAATAGAAACAGCAGAATGGCCAAGATGAAGGGGGTAATAGTGCCATGGTCTGCAAGGAAATATAGAAATGGAGATTTGGAAGGGACCTTGGCAACCATCCAGTCAAACCCATATAAGAAAAGAATCCCCTACTACAACAAAACTAGTAGGTGCTCTAGGCCTGATTGCAGACCTCCATGGAGGTGGGAACCTACCACTTCTCTTGAGGCAGCTCCTTCCACTTTTGGACAACTTTGAATTACTAGAATTTTTTTCTGACATTAAGTCTAAGATGATGTCTTTCCAATTTCTACTCATTGCTTTACTTGATAGCCATTCAAAGACTTGAAGACATCTACCACTTCCTATCCTGAGTCTTCTTTTTACTTAATTAAACATGCGCAGTTCTTTCAGCCTGTCTTCCTATGACATGGACTCAAGGCCCTTCACTATCCTGGTTGCCCTCCTTTGGATTGTTGTTCAGTCATTCAGCTGTGTCCGACTCTTTGCGACCCAATGGATCATAGCACACCAATACTGTCTATGGGGTTTTCTTAGCAAAGGCATTAAGGTGGTTTGCCATTTCCTTCTGTAGTGGATTAAGGCAAACAGAGGTTAAGTGACTTGCCCAGGGTCACACAGCTAGTAAGTGTTTAAGGCTGGATTCAAACTCAGGTCTTCCTAATTCCAGACCCAGCTCTCTATCCACTGGGCCACCTAGCTGCTTCCCTCCTTTGGATACCCTCCCAGCTTATCACTCTTACCCCTTTATATTGTGGCACCCAGGACTGAACACAATATTTGAGATGAGGTCTGGAAAGGGCAGAATGTAGTGGAACTATCACTTCTCTGTTCCTGGGATTCTCAATTCTGTTCTAATTCAGCTCAAGATTGCATTAGCTTTTTTGGCTGCCGTACCATATTGTTGACTCATATGGAGCTTGTGGACCTTAACAACTAAATCTTTTTGTTGACTGAAAGCTACTGCTCTTAACCATGCTGCCTTCATCTTATTGTGATGATTTTTATATACAATGTGAGACTTTACATTTATCCCTTCTGACTAGCCTTGTTAGATTCAGCCCAATGCTCTAGCCTGTCAAATTCCTTGTGTATGGTCCCTGTTTCCATCATCTAAACTTAAATCTCACTTTCTGAAAGAGTCCTTTTCTGGGCTCCCCTGTACCCCACTGCTCATGTCTTCACTTTGGGATTACCTTCCATTCACTCTGTATCTAGTTAGTATGTAAATAGATGTTTGCATGTTGTTTCTCCCATTAGAATGTAAGCTTCTTGAGGGCTGGCACCTTGTTTTTGCCTTTTTCTGTATTCCCAGTCCTTAGCACAGGGCCTGACACATAATTAGCACTTAATAAATGTCAATTGATTGTTTAGTTACTCTCTTTGAGTCTGGCTGTACAATCAGATTTGTTTTCACTTTTAATCCTCATTTCTCCACATCCACATAAGAATAGTCTGAACACAATGGAATATTACTGTGCTATAAGAAACAGTGAATATGATGAATACAGAGAAGCATGGGAAGACTTATATGAACTGATGCAAAGTAAAATAATCAGAGCCAATAAAATAACATACACAATGGCTACAATATAAATGGAAAGAATAACCTCCACAAAATATTTGAAAGTGAATGCTGCAAAATTACAAAGAACAAGCATGACCCCAAAGAAGAGAAATAAGACACCTCCCTTCACTCTTTTACAGAGGTGGGAGGTCCATGGGTATGTAGCATTGTGTATGTTTTCTGATCTTTGGATGTATTGTTTGGTTTTACTACTTATTTTTTTCTATTTTTTTCTTTAAAAATATTCATTGTTATATGGTATGGTTTTCTGGGAAGGGCAAAAGGAAAGATATTGAGAAAAATTTAGGTGATGTAAAAATAAAAGATACTAATGAAAATTTATTTTAGAAAAGAATAGCTTTGCTAAAATTTAGGCATACTATATTTACAACATTTCTATCATTTGCTATTTTAATAATTCTGTCAAAAAATGAAATGAGCTCAGTCTGACATGAGCTGTTCTTCATGAAATCATGTTGGCTGTTTGTAATCGCTACTTCCTTATCTACAAGTTCATGAGCCATCTCTTTAATGATTCCTTCCAGAGTTTTTCCCCAGGAGCTGAAGTAAAACTCACTGGTTTCTAGTTTACCTACTATGTTCATTTCCCATTTTTGAAAAGTGAGACAACATTTGTCCTTCTCCAATCTCATGTACCTCTCCTGTTTTCCGTGATCTTTTCAAGCATCATTGACAGATACTCAACTGTCACATGCCCCAGTTCTTTCAGTCTTTAAGGATTTTGTCAGTTCCCTTGGACCAACTGACTAGAATTCCTCAAGGGAAACTACATAGATTCTCACTCTCTACCTTCATCTCTTAGGTATCAACTCACTTATCAGTCATTTTTGTTTGATCCTCTTTGATACAACGGTCATTCTTCTTTGGAGAAAAGACAGAAGAAAACTTCAGATTCAACACCTCTGCTTTCCCTCTTTGGTCAGTTATTCTAAACATCTCATTTACCCCAAGTCAAAGTTTTATCCTTTCTCTGATTCTGCTTTTCATCTCCTCCCTCCCAAGTAAAAACAAGCAAAAATGTCCCACCATTCTTGTTGTTCTTAACATCTTTCAGCAGCTTTAGCTCATTTTAAGCTTTAGCATCACTGACCCAGTGTTGACAAGATGATGCCATACTTTTACGCTCATCCTTTATTACCCAGCCTTGCTTCCATCTTCTGTCTATCCATTTCTTTTAAAAATCTGAGTTAGGGTTTGTAAGTTCTCTATACTACCCTATAGATCTCTTCAGACAAATCCCATGTTTCCTCCTCACTGGAATTGTTTCCCTTTATGTCTTCAGAGTTTCATTCTTGTGCTTCTCCTGTCTTTCCTGGGCTCTCTTCCCCTTTTAGCACTTTAGTCCATAATAAGACCACATATAGAATATTATGTCCTGTTCTGAGTGCCACAATTTATGAAGGACATTGACAAGCTGTAGACACAGAGCAATGAGTGGGGATTTAAACCTCATCACCCAGTTCTGGAGTCAGAGTGCCTGAGTTCAAATTCTACCTCCAGTGATTATGACCTGAGGGATCTAACACAAATCACTTAATCTCCCTTGGCCTTCAGTTTCCTTATCTGTAAAATGAGGGGGTTAGACTGCATACTGATTAGGGCTATGAGCCATGCTTTATGAGAATTCATCAAAAAATCTGGGATATTTAGCCTGGAAAAAATATTTAGGAGAGCCATGATAGTAAGCACATAATTTTTTTAAAGTTCTATCATGAAGAAGAGGATTTGGATTTGTTTTACTTGGTCCCAAAGGACAGAACTAGGCAGAAAGGCAGATGTTGGCTTGATATGAAGAAATATTCTTAACAGAACTGCCCAAAAGTGAAATGGTCTGCCTCAAGAAGTAGTGAGTTGCCCATCACTGGTGGTCTTCAAGTGGATGTTCGATGGTTACTTGTCAGGATTTCTAGTAGGGATTCCTGTTTAGGTTCAGGATAGATTAGATTACCTCTAAGGCCTCCCCCAGTTCTCGGATTCTATGTGCAAAGGGATCAATCAATCAACCAACAAGCATTTATTAAGCACTTTCTATGTGCCAGGCACCACTTTAGGCACTGGGGATATGGAGACAAAAGTAAGACAGTACATTCTCCAACTGATAAATGGTCAAAGGATATGAACAGGCAGTTTTCAGAGCAAGAAGCTAAAGCTATCTATAGTCGCATGAAAAAATGTTCTAAATCACTATTAATTAGAGAAATGCAAATCAAAATGACTCTGAAATACCACATCACACCCATCAGTTTGGCTAACATGACAAAACAAGACGATGATAAATGTTGGAGAAGTTGTGGGAAAATTGGAACATTAATGTATTGTTGGTTGAGTTGTGAATTGATCTAACCATTTTGGAGAGCAATATGGAACTATGTCCAAAGGGCTATAAAATTGTGCATACCCTTTGACCCAGCAATAGCACTTCTGGGGCTGCACCCCGAAGAGATCATAAAAACGGGAAAAGGACCCACAGGCACAGAAATATTTATAGCAGCTCTTTTTGTGGTGGAAAAGAATTGGAAATTGAGGGGATACCCATCAATTGGGGAATGGCTGAACAAGTTGCGGTATATGAATGTAATGGAATACTATTGTGCTATAAGAAATGATGAGCAAGCAGACTTCAAAAAAACTTGGAAAGACTTACATGACCTGATGCAGAGTGAAATGAACAGAACCAGGAGATCATTGTACACAGTAACAGTCACATTGTTTGATGACTGACTTTGATAGAGTTGGCTCCTCACAATAATGCAAGAATCTAAGACAACTGCAAAAGACTCATGATGGAAATTGCTATCTACATCCAGAGAAATAACTGTGGAGTCTGAATGCAGATGGAAGCATTCTATTTGCTCTCCTTTTCTTTTGTTGTTTTGTTTTATTGCTTTAATCTTGTGGTTCCTCCCATTAGTTCTAATTGTTCTTTACATCATGACTAATGGGAAAATATGTTTAATGTGAATGTATAAGTAGAGCCTATATCAGATTGCATACCATCTTGGGGTGGCAGGGAGAAGAGCGGGAGGGGGAGGGGGAGAAAATTTAAAACTCAAAATCTTATGGAAGTGAATGTTGAAAATTAAAAATAAATTAATTAATTATCAAGAAAAAAAAAAAAACCAAAAATAAAACAGTGGCTGCTCTCAAAAAGCTCACATGAATTATATGGCACTCTTTACTTTAATGACCCCTGAACACTTCTCAACTGGGCAAAGGTTTCCTATTTTTGTGCTTTTTCATTGGCCATTCCTCATGGTGGGTTCCATCATTCCTCCTTATCTCTGCCTCATAGAATCCCTCTCTTCCTTCAAGATACAGATCAAGTGCTGCCTTCTATGCAAATCCTTTCCTGATCCCCAAATTGCTAGCACCTTCCTTCCCTAACTAGCTAATATTTGACTATTTTCTTCTTACTCTGTATATACTTATAGGTGTACATGTTCCCCTACCTCCACTATCCCTCACATTGGAATGTAAACTCCTTTAGAGAGGAAAAAAATAAGGTTAATCACCCTCTTGTTCTTGATACTCTTATCTCTAGGTTTTCCAGACACTACTCTCTTCCATTTTTTTTTGTATCCCCAGTAGCTCTCATATAGTAGGCGATTAATAAATACTAACTAATTGATGTCTATGGCACAAATTACCTACAGAATGGGAAAAAAGCCCATCTAAATTAGGGGGAATCCAATGGCTTCAAGTTTTGAAAATACCCAAGGACCAAAACTCTCATGTTTCTCTAGGTGTCAAACTGCTTAGGACCAAATTCCTCCCAAGATTTGTTTTCTTTGGGAAGTTGATTATATTATATTATGTTATGTTATGTTATATCATATCATATATCATATCATATCATATATTATCATATCATATGCCATACCATGTCATGTCATATCATATCATATCATAGTATAGTATAGTACATTATATTACACTTGGCCCAAACTTCTCCTTAGCCTGTTTTACAAGGGGACATTTCTAAAAAAGTAGTAAGTAGCCTTTGGGATGTAAATGGTCATGGGCATAATTCGTGGAATTCCAACATCCTACTTTAATAGGAAATAATGAGGCAGCTAGGTGGCTCAGTGGAGAGAGTACAGGGCATGTAGACAGGAAGGCTCATCTTCCTGAGTTCAAATCTGGTCCCCAACACTTATCAGCTATGTGACCCTGGGCAAGTCACTTAACCCTGTTTATCTCAGTTTTCTCATCTGTTAACCGAGCTGGAGAAGGAAATGGCAAATCATTCCAGTATCTTTGCCAAGAAAACTCCAAATGGGGTCATAAAAAGTCAGATAGGACTGAAAGACAACTGAACAAGTAAATTTTAGGAGACAAACATTACTACCTTAGCAGTCCTAAGATTTCTCTGAGAAATATGGTGCAGCCAAATGTCCAAGGAACTCCCTTTTGTGACCCTAACAGAACCTCTCCCCATGTTTTGAGAACAGCCAAACCCTTCTAAACCAGAACAGCTCAGAGGAGACCACCGACATCACATTTTACCTAAATAATGTTGAATCCCTCAAAAGCAAGGGCTCCTCAATGTCCTGTCCATGCTTGTGTCTGTGTCTGTGCCTGTGTTCCTCAATTATAAAATAGGGATAATAATTAACATTTGCCTTGCAGGGTTGTTGTCAGGATCAAATGAAATATTTGTTAAGTGCTTAGCACAGTGCCTGGCATATAGTAAGCACTACATAAATGCTTATTTTCTCTCCCCTCCCCTCCCCTCCTTTTGTGTAAAACTCCTTGAGAAGGCTGTCTGTACTAAGTGGCTCCACTTTCTCTCCTCTCCCTCACTTCTTAACTCCTTACAATCTGGTTTCTGAACTCATCATTCCCAGAGCTGCTCTCTCCAAAGTTAGCAGTTGCCAAACTCAATGGCCTTTTCTCAGTGCTCATTCTTCTTGACCACTCTGCAGCCTTTGATAAGGTTAATCACCCTCTTGTTCTTGATACTCTGTTATCTCTAGATTTTCCTGACACTACTTTCTTTTTTTCCTCCAATTTATCAGACTCCTCCTTCTCAGTCTCCTTTCCTAGATCCTTATGCAGTTCATACCTCCTAGCCAAGCATGTCCCATAGGGCTCTGTCCTGGGCTCCCTTCTCTTCTTCCAAGCTACTTGACTTGGTGATCTCATCAGCATCCATGTATTTAATTATCATTTCTGGGCTGATGATTCTCAAATCTAACTATCTTGCCCTAATCTCTCTATTGACCTCCAATCTTGCATCTCCAACTGTCTTTCAGACATCTCAAACTGGTTGTCCAGTAAAGATCTTAAACTCAATCTATCCCAAACTGAACTGATTATCTTTCTTTCTAAATTCTACCTTCTTCCTAAGCTCCTTATTACTGTCAAGGACAACATTGTCTTTCCAGGCCCTCAGGCTCAAAACCTAGGTGTCATCCTTGTCTCCTCATTATTTCTCACATCTCCCCACCGTTTCCAATCTGTTGTCAAGATCTGTCATTTCACCTTTGCAACATCTCTTGAATATGCCCCCTTCTCTCTTTTTTAATGCTACCCACTCTCATCACCTCATGCCTGGACTATTGCAATAGTCTGATGGTGGGTCTGTCTGCTTCCCCTCTCTGATCCTGTCTCCATTCAGCTGCCAAAGTGATATTCCTAAAGTTCAGGTCTGACCATGTCACCCCAGGTGCCATGTCACTTCCTAGTCAATAAACTCCATTGGCTCCCTATTGCCTTTAGTATCGAATAAAAAGTCCTTTGGCATCCAGATCCTTTCATAACCTAGTCCCCCCTTCCCTCACCCCCACCCCACTTTCCAGTCTTCATATACCTCACTCCCCACCTTGTACTTTTTGAACTAGTGACCCTGGTCTCCTTACTATTCCATGAACAAGACCCTCTATCTCTCAACCTCAGGCATTTTCACTAGCTATTCCTCATGCTTAGAATGCTCTCCCTCCTCAGCTGTGCCTCCTGGTTTCCTCCAGTCCCAAATAAAATTCTGCCTTTCTCATCCCCTCTTAATTCTAGTGCCTTCTTTCTGCTAATTATTTCCTATCAATCCTGCATAAAGCTTGTTTGTACATATGTGTTTGCTTATCTCCCCCATTAGACTATGAGCTCCTTGAGGACAGGGACTGTCTTTTGCCTCTTTTTGTTTCCCTAGTGTTTAGCACAATACCTGGCACATAGTAGGTGCTTAATAAATGTTTATGGACTGACTCAAGCTGTAGCTCCAAGAATCAGGAAAGAGCCGAGGTATCCAAGGAATCAAACCTCTCATCATTTCTTTGTGTGTACTTGAAAGAACCAGCATATTATACGTTCAAGGATAATGGCCAGTTCCCTGTGTCTGCACTGAAGTCTCTCTCCCAGACAGGAGATAATCACCTAATTGGAGACAAGTTTATTCCTAGCACTATGTGAATTATTCCAACCATATCCCTCTACCCTAGCAAGAAATGACTGACTGAATTGAATTAAATGAAAAAGGTTAAGGAATGAAATACATAAATATTACTGTCACATTCTCACAAATATTTATTGAGCGTGTGTTATGTTATCTGTACGATGCTACCTCCTAAGAATACCTGAGCCTTCCCTCAAGGGTCTTCAGATCAAGTTTGCAGACAAGACATAGGCATAAAAAGAATTTTGTTAAAATGATAAAGAATATGAAATACAAAGGAAAGTGCCATTAAGCAGAAATCTTCTAGAAGGCTGGCAGTGAACAGGTCCCATGGTAAATGAAAATCTTTTGTAGATGCATAGACCTATAACTGAAAGCTTGTTTTCAGGGGTTGTTCCATTGTCAAACAGAATCATACTTAGAAGAGCCATGGGCCTCCTATGAGCCTGGCCTTTGGGCCTGGGAACAAAGCCCTGCTTTAATCTCCCCTGGGTTTCCCCTGGGAGCAGGAAAATGAATCCCACTGGGTCAGAGGCCCCTGAACCCTGACTTCATTACAGTTTTAGGCTCATTGATTCATGTCAGTTCAATTTTTTAAAGTATTGACTAACTGTCTTCCATGGGACCTGCACTGTCTTAGAGCCCCGTGGAGGATACAAAGAATAGTCCATCCATTAAAGAAGGTTACAGTTTAGTTGGTGGAACAAACTTTTTTGAATGAGGATCAAATAGAAAGCATCATTTGAGGCTATTTTTATATGTTTTGACACATTTTTGAGGATTTTTGATATTTGAGGAAGTAGTACTTCCCGCCATCCTAATTCTGAGTCTGGAAGTTTTCTCCAGGACATCACCAGAAAGCAGCTTCTTCAATAGACTGGGCTTCATTCTGATTTTTAAGCCGAGAACAACAAGAGCACTCAGTCAATTCCAGGGCTCCGATATGGAGAGGCAAGGAATGTGTCCAAGCCAGCTGTCGGGGGGGCTCAGTCCTCGGCTGACTGGAAATGATGGTGAGCTTGTTCCCATCTTCTTTTCATCAGCCCCTGGTACTTCCACTTGCCAGGCAGTCAACATCAGAGTCTTCTGGAGTTAATATATTCCCTTTACTCTCTTGTTGTCCGGATCGAACGGAGACTTCACATGAACTTGGGCAGCGTAGATCACTCCCATTCTCTCAAGGGCATAGTCACCACTCTTCACAAACTCCAGGGACACCTGCCAAGTAGAAAAGGAAGAAGGCGTGACATACATCTTCCCCCATCTCTAAATCTAAGATCCTATGTGCTTTAAAACAGTAGGTTGATCTAACAGTAATAATAATTCATAACTCCATGATGTTTTGAGGTTTACAAAGGATTTTCTTCATAACAACTCTACGAGTTAGATAAGCAGAAGTATGATTGCCCCCATTTTAGAGGTGAGGAAACAGAGACTCAGAGAAGGTTAAGGGTCTCACCCATAGTCCCCCACCTAGAAGGAACCTTAGAGCTCATCTAGTCCAACGCCCTCACAATTTAATGATTGAGGAAACTGAAGACAATTTTGGACCGTAGGATTTAGAGCCATAAGGGACTTTAGGGATCTGCTAGTCCAACCTCTACATTTTATGGATGAGGAAACAGAGTCCCAGAGGAATGACGTGATTTACCCAAAGGGACACAGAGAGTAAGGAACAGGGCAAGAGATTCAGACCCAGCTTCCCTGACTCTAAATATACCGGTCACTTCCCCTCAGCCTTCTGAGGTCACGTATGTGTGTAAGCGCTACAAACTCTCCACCACTCTATCACACTGCTCCTGGGGAGAGCTTGAATTTTCTATCACTGAAGCCAACACCCTTGGAATTTTGGCTTCCCTTTTTGGGATCTAAAAGTAGGAAGACCAGACAAAGGTCAAACAAACGATCCATTTCCCTTCTCTCCCTCCCTGCTCCCCAATAAGTCCAGGCTCCTGAGAAAACAGCAGGAAGAATTTTTTAAGAAGGATGGTTTCAACTGAACATGGGCAGGTTCTTCAGTCTCTCTGAGAGCAGCTGTGGTCACAGACAAGCTGAGAACCCAAAGTCAAATTGAGTTCACGTCCTAACGGGGTGGAACAAATGCAGCCAGAGCTAAGTCCGATCACTTCCCAGACACCCTGTCCTCTGGCTCTCTCCTCACCGGCTAAGCTCTACCTGGCTTTGCTATGGGAGAGCTGGAGAATCCAACCCATCCCAAAAGTAGTCGGTTCTTACAGAGAAGTAAAAGAGTGTCATGTCCAGCCCAGGATGGCTGATGAGACGTGACAGCTGGGCGCTGTGTCAGCGAGCCAAACCATTTGGGCCGATTAGAAATGTGTGTTCTCTCTGTGTAGCAATTAAACCCAGGGCTAGAGCTACTGGAAGAGTGTCCTTAACTCTGCAACATAAAGAAACAGCTATAATTTCTGGCAGCTCTAGTTTTGTCTGAGAAAAATAGATCTTCACATAATACAAACTTCATAAGTAAGTGGGGGCCAGTATATCATGAATTCATGGATGGTTGTGTGATATGTAAAGCTATATACACATAAGGACTGGACACGTTGGTATATGAATACCAACAAACTACAATTGGCTTCTGGGGATCCTAAATGTGGAGGGTTTTGTCTTAGCTAGTAAAGGGACTGTTCTTTTTTTTTTTTTTTTTTTTAACAGGATTCAGTGTTGACTTGAGCATCTGCTAATCTCTGGTCCTGGTGATATATATCACCTGAGAGAGACTCTACTTTGGTTTCTGACCCAAGTGAATTCATGACTGACTTAAAAAATATGTGTTTTATTAATGAATTTTGTCTTTACATTGTGAGAATTTTCAGGAAGAAAAATCCCCTCTCCTCTCTCTATATTAAACCATCCCTTGTGACAAAGATCAATAAAGCCAAAAGCATCTGATATGGTGACCACATCTGATGAGGTATATAACACTGTGTCATTATAGTCCCCAGCCACTCTGCTGTGAGGGGGGAAATTAGTAATTCATCTTCAAAGTTGAATTAAAAACTAGCTGTCATTTCATTGCAGTCTTATAAAAAGGGAGCTATCTTTACATTAATTTAGGTGAATTTTTTTGTGCTTTTGGTTTTTGCCTAGGCACCTAGAGGAAAGGGAAGAAGGTGACATGGTGGACCATAAGACCAAAGAATGATAAAACTGAAGAGATGTTCCTCAAAGCTCTGTCCTCAGCCCTCTTTTCTTCTTTCTCTCTACATTTTTCCCCCATTGGCAATTTCGTTCACTTCCACCTTCCTTCTACCACCTTTGTGCTGATGACTCCCAAATCTGAATCTCCAGGTCAGGCTTCTTCCTGAGTTCCAGACTTATCGCCACCTCTCTTATAGAATGTTTCTACCCATGCCTCACTTTCAAGTCAGACTCGCCATATCTCAAGCTGGTTTATTATCTTTCCTCTTAACCACACCCTTCTTTTTTTCATTTCACTATATATGTCTGTGGCATCACCATTTACCAGGCCTCCCAAGTTCATCATCTGTTATCCAGACTGTGATCCTTCTCTTCTCTCACATGGAATTGGCCAGCATGTTCTGTTGATTATGTCTAAGTCTTGGTATCTATCCTCTCTTTGATTCGTCTCCCACATGGCCACCATCCTAATATGAGCCTTCATTACCACCTGGACTATCACATTACCCTTCCGATAGACCTTTCAGTCTTTTGACTCTTCCTACTTCAAACCATTCTTCACATGCTACTAGGATCTATCTTCTTGCACATAAGTCTGGTCATGCCACTTCCCTGCTTAAATGACTCTCCAGTGCCTACCAAGTAGTCCAAATGCCTCAGCTTGTCATTTAAGGTTCTCTGCAATTTGGAGCCAGACTGCTTATCGGATTTTATTTCATGTCACTACCCTGCACATACCACAACAAAACTGAACCACTCACCGTCTCTTGTACATGTATAATATGTATATACATACATACACGCATGTATACATGTATATACGTATATGGACATATATGTATATACATGTGTGTATAGATATAGGTATAGATACTGATCTCCTATCCCCATGCCTTTGCTCATGCTGTTCCCTTTCACCTATCCCAAAAATCTGTTGAATTCTTACCCACTCATCCACCTCAAATGCCACCTCCTCCACAAAGACATCCCTGATCCCCTTACTTAGTTATGACCATTCTTCCTTCAGGTAGCACTTTGTACCCCTTATATACTATCCATATATCATTTTGTTATATACTTATTTTTGTAGGTATAATATGCCAGTACTAGATGATAAGGCTCATGAAAGCAGGGAAGATGTTTTATCTAAATTTAATATCTCACCCAATGCCCTCCCTAAAATTAATAGGCACTTGAGAAACATTTGGTGGATTGAAACAAATGTGAACATAGAATACTAGGAGTGAAAGGGATGTCAGAGATCTCTGGTTGGATATTTGTTCCAACTCCCTCATTTTGTAGGTGAACTGAGGTGAGAGATGGGAAATTACTCGCTGAAGGTCACATCGTTAATCAGCCACAGGGTTGAATCCATGTTTGATGGCTTTTATGTCACACCACACTGTCTGCCATGGCCCTGGTGAGGCTATTGACACTGATTAAATTCAGGGTCCTTCCCCTATCTCTACATCTCACCAAATTCCCAAATAAGGAATTACATACTACCCAGGACTCACAGATTTCCTAGTTCTGAAACTCTACTCAAACTGTTGAAATAAATTTCCCCAAACATGGCTTTCTTCTAACATTGACTTTATCCATAGAGCAGGCATTCAACTATGTGGAAAGAATTGTGGGGGCAACAAAAAGCAATCAAGCCAACCTTCCCCACCCAAAAAAAAAAAATCTTCCTTCTTTGTGTTTAAAATTCCACACTTTATTCTGAGAGGTAAGGTGGCATAGGGGGTAGAGAGCTGGTTTTAAAAGTCAGAAAGACTTGGGTTGAAGTCTATGCCACCCTGGACAAGTCTCAGCCTCCCAGTACCTCCAAGTATCTCTTTAATGAGTTTAAGTTGCAGACCAATTGCTATCTATATTGGTAGAGAGAGGTTCCCTTCTGGAAAGTTTATGTGAAATCACAGGTCTAGACAAGAAAAAAATTATTCCTTCGGGCTAATATTGCATATGATGATGATAACAACAAGTTGCACTGACAAAGCACTTTAAAGTTTGCAAAGCATTTCTCCCACAACAATGCTTCAAAGTAGTTGGGTAGGAGGTTGGTAATTTAACAGATTAGGAAACTGAGACTCAGAGAGGTAATTTGACCAGTGTCCTGTAGTTAGTAAGTGTTGGAGCTAAGATCTGAATCTATTCCTAATGCTCCTCTTTTCCCAATATCATTTTGTTGTTTTCTCTCCTTGGGGTCCTTTTTAAAAAGATAAATAAATCCTAGAAGGGATAATATATGATTAGTTCATTAAAACCTCAGTATGAGTTAGTCTGATTGTTTTTCCAGAACACCTGAGAGCACCAGGGGCCTATGGGTGGAAACAGAAGGGGTGAGGGGCAGGTGAATTAGAGAAACGAGAGGCAAGGAGTTGGAGACAACCCCCCTTTAATTTCACACAGCGCTCAGAGGGCACATTCTGTGCCCCTCACCAAATCCTGGGGGTGTGAGTTGGGAACTTCTATCTGGGTTCCACTCCCACACCACTACCCCCCCACACACCCTTTCTCTCATTTTTTCCCTTATGCAGACTTCAATTAGCATGTAAATCAGGCTGGAAGTTATCACACCCAACTGAGAGATTAATGTCTCCCATTAATGTCTGCTTAATGAACACTGCCTTTCCGGCAGGAAACGTTCTGGGTCTGTGGCAGAGGAAGGGAGTATTGGTAAAGAGAGATTAGAAGAGGAGAGCCACCCACCACCTGCGCCATTGACTCCCTTCGCTATCGATTTGCATAGTTTTCGATTTGGCCTTAAAGCAACCCTGAGTGGAAGGTGAATGATAGAGAGAAAATCTCTCACATACTTTTCCGGAAGGACTTCAGGGTTGGCAACCATTCCAGATTTTATCCATACTTTGGCCAAAAAGCCCAAGAAGACAGGAATGTATTTGTTTCAGTGTGAGCTGGATTGTCCTTGTAACTTTAGCTCCTGCTTTCCCACTCCTCCTCACTCTTCTCTGAGTTCTCATCCTCCAAGGCCTGGTTCAAGGCCTTTCAAACCTTCCCTGATTGATTATTCCAGCCCTCACTGATACTTCTTTCTTCTGAGCTCCAACAGCACTTAGACTCTATACCGTACAATTTAACTCTTAATTATATATTGTAATACATGGTAGGATTTAGGGTTGGGACAGAGCTTAGATGTTCTACTTAAGCAGGATTAAGTGTGATCTTAAAGAAGTCACAATTTCTTTGGGTCACAGACAGGCCTCTTCTGTAAAATGCTGATGGTGAACTAGATCAATGGTATCAAATTCAAATAGAAACAGATGCCAGTGAGCTGCATAATGACTTAGAAAACCACAAATATTATCTATGCTGTATTTTATTTTTATTTATTTTGGTAAACACTTCCCAATTATATTTAAATCGGGCATCAGTTTGATGCCTCTGGACTGGATGACTTCTAACGACCCTTAGAGCTCTTCATCTGTGATAAAGAATATGGTAGTTCAACCTAATTATTTTACAAATGAGGAAACTTGGGCCCAAAGAGGTTAATGACTTGCCCAGGTCACATGAGTAGTAAGTCACATAGCTGAGATTTAAAATCTGACTCCAAACCTTGTGTTCTTTCCAGCAAACTTTACACCAGGCCCTGGGGAAGTTAATTCATTAATCTTTGAAATTTCTGTCCTGGGGCTCAGTTGTTTTCATTGGGGTAACTGAGTGAGTGAAGCTTTACTCATATAGGCAGCCACTATATCATCTCATAGGGAAAGATAGGTGGCCCAGTGGATAGATTACTGGGCTTAAAATCAGGAAGACTCATCTTCCTGAGTTCGAAATATGGCCTCAGACACTTCTTAGCTGGGTGACCTTGGGCAAGTCACTTAACCTTGTTTGCCTTAGTTTCCTCATCTGTCAAATGAGCTGGAGAAAGAAATGGCAAAGCACTCTAGTACCTTTGCCAAGAAAACTCCCAAATGGGGTCATGAAGAGCCAGACACTGCTGAAACAACTCAACAACAATAACAACATGTCATCTCATGGGCCCCAAATCTCAAAGTATACTTCACCTTCATACCACATTGAGTCACCCACCCAAGTTATGTTATCATCTGCCTGCCTAACCCTTGTAACCCTTTTGTTCTTGGAAAGGTCATGTCAGTTGGCCATGCTATGCACAAACCCACTTTCCCTATTACTACTGTCAAGGGCACCAGCACCCTGCCAATTCCTAGGTTCATAGGAACTCTTCTCTTGAACTCACTCCACAAAAGCAATGCTGGTAAGTCCTGTCATTTTAACCTTCCAACATCTCTCCTACACATCTTCTTCCCTCCAGACCCATCACCGCTACCTTAGTAAAGGCTCTCATCCCTGAATGCTTAGACAAGCAATGCCCTAACTTTTGGTCTCAGGCCCCCTTTAGACTCTTAAAAATTATTGAGGATACTAAAGACCTTTTGTTTATAAGAAGTTAAAACTGATAAAATTTTAAAATATTAATTCATTAAACTAATGATAAGTCCATTGAAAGTTGATAGGACATGTTTTATTAAAAGTAACTATATTTTCTAAAAAGAAAAAATAGTGATAAGAGTATCATTGTTTTATATATTTTTGCAAATCTCTTTAAGTCTTAGCATAACAAAAGACAGCTGGATTCTCATATCTGCTTCTGCATTTAATTTGCTGAACATGTTTTGGTTGAAGCATATGAAGAAAATCTGGCCTCATACAGGGAAGAGTATTTTAATAGGCAAATAATATCTTAGCATTATTAGAAAAACAACTTTGACTTGTGGACCCTGAAAAAGTCTCCAGAACCCCCAGGAATTGGTGAACTTTGAGAACCACTGGCCTACACTATTGTAATGGCCTTCTCAATAGCCTCCTCTGTCTCCATTCTTTCTTTACTCCAATCCAGCCTCCACTGAGCAGCCAAATCCATTTTCCTGAAGCACACACCTGGCCATGGCACTACCCCTCCCTCACTCCCACTCAATCAACTTTAGTGGCTTCCTATTACCCCCATGATCAACTTTAAAAGACTTTGCTTAAAATTTAAAGTCCTTCATAATCTTGCCCCTTCCTAGCTTTTCAGTCTTCTTTTATTTTAATTCTCCTCCATGTACATACCTGTACTCCAGCAACACTGGCCTTTGTATACCCCCCAAGTCTGTGAAATCTGTGTCCAGACTATCCTCCCTACTTGTCTCGGTCTATTGTTTTACCTGGCTTACTTCCAATCTCAGCTCAAAATCCACCTTCTGCATGAGGCCTTTTCCAGTTCCCCTCAAACCCCCTTACTCCCTACAGCTGATGCCTTCCCTCTGAGATTATTTCCCATCTACTCTGTATGTATCAGGTAGTGAAATTGTTTTTTCATGTTGTCTCCCCATTACAATGTGAGTTCCTTCAGAACTGGGACTGTTTTTGCTTTTCTTTGTATGCCCAGCATTTAGCATAGTGCCTGGCACATAGTAGGTGCTTAATAAATACTTGTCGACTGACACATCTCAGTGATGATAGACTCCTATCCCTGGCCACCACTTCCTTTTATGTTTTCTGCAATTTAATGTAAGCTACTTGGGGTAGAGACTGTCTTTGTAGTTTTGTATCCTTGGCACTTAACACAATGTCTAGCACACAGTAATATTTAATATATGCTTTTTCATTCATTTATTCACATCATGATTTGACTTGAAACAACTGTGAACTATGTGCATCTGTAAATCTTGGTCACTAAAAAAAGTTGTAAATTGTAAACCTATCAGCTTAATGGCTCACAGGTTTAGAGCTGGAAGGGCATTAGGAGGTCATCGAATTCACCCTTCCTCTTTTAAAGGGCCTTCCCCTTCTCTTATTTTTTCAGTCATGTCCAACTCTTCATGACCCCACTTGGGGTTTTCTCAGCAAAGATACTGCAGTGCTTTGCCACTTCCTTCTTTAGCTCATTCGACAGATATGGAACTGGAGGCAAACAGGATTAAGTGACTTGCCCAGGGACATACCGCTAGTAAGTGTCTGAGGCTGAATTTGAACTCAGGAAGAGGAGTCTCTATCCACTCCATCCACCCATGCTGCCCATGTCTAGCATGGGTGTAAGTGGAGCTTTTCCCAGGTTGCTGATGTCTAGAAGGGCCCAGTTAGAACATAAATTTTAGAGCTGGAAGAGACTTCAGAAAGTCATCTGGTTCAACCTTCACATTTTAAAGGACCTTCTCCTCTTATTTCTAGAGCTGTAACTAGTAAGGAGATAAATAGGCTTTTCCCAGGGTGCTGGGCACATTTCCTTTCTGGTGACTCCTGCTTTCTCCCTGCACGTACTACCTGCCCTGTAATTCACCTTGCAGTGAATAGAAGAGAGCATCCCCCTAGCTGCTGCCCCCAGCCCCTCTAGCATGGTACTCCTACCCCATGGTCCATTTTATTCCTCAATACTCAAAGGGGCAAGAGCCAAGACTCTCTGGGGAACTGATTCTCTCCTCTTGGTACAGCTGCACTGCCTTTCCTTCCCATGCTCCCAACTACAGCCAAAGTGGATCTATCCTCCGGGCTGTCGCTGACTCTCCCAACTTAGTCTGACTTAGCTGTAGTATTTCTAGTTCCCCTCCCCCCCCAACACTCAGCACATTTAATGAACAATGTGTTGATTAACTAATTGATTCCCACAAAGTTTCTTCCTTTGGCCTTCCTTCTTCTACCTTAACAGTCAGAGTAGAGGGCTTGAAATGATAGCTCAAATTCTAGGTTTAAGGAAAAGAATATGAAGTACCTTAATTGAGAATAACACAGTGTTTGGCACTTAGTAGGCACTTAGTAAATGCTTGATATTGACTGATAATGTTCCCTTCAACTTTTCAGACTTTCACACCTATAACCTCATTTGACCAATCATTAAGTGTTCATTAAATACCCATTCTGTATTAACTCTTCATTACTAGACTAAGAGCCCTTTTAAGATGTGTTTGGATCCCAAGCCTCTAGCACCTGGCGGTCTCTTATTGAATGATTGCTCATTCACTGAGAGAGACAGTGGTGATGGTGGTGGTTGAGTAGTAAAAAGAATTCTGAACTTGGAGCCATGAGAAACTTGGGTTCAAATCCCACTCCTGGTCATGAATTATGTGATTGTGATCATTTCACTTGGGGCAGCTAGATGGCATAGTGGATAGAGCACTAGGCCTGAAGTCAGGAAGACCTGAATTCAGATCTGGCCTCCAACACTTACCAGCTATGTGATCCTAGGCAAGTCACTTTAACTCTGTTTGCCTCAGTTTCCTCATTTGTAAAATGAGCCAGAGAAGGAAATGGCAAACCAGCATTAGTATCCAGTATCTTTGCCAAGAAAAACCCAAATGGGGTCACAAAGAGTTGGACATAACTGAACAAGAAGTTAATTTCACTTAGCCTTTTTTGAGCTCAGTTTCTTCATCTGTAAAATGGAGATAATAATAATTGAAGAACTTACCTCAGAAAATTGTTGTAAGGAACAAATGAAATTATGTGAGTTAAGTGCTTTGTAAGCCTTAAAGTATAATATAGAGATATTAGCTATTGCTGTTGCTGTTGGCAAGTTAGCTGGGCGTAATGAAGAGAAGGCTGGCCTCAGAGCCAGAAGAATGGACAAAAAAAATAAGCACTCCAAATTGCCCCAGAGAATTCCCTAAGATTGTAAATTAAAAATGAGTTGCCAATCTATATCAGTAGAGGAAATTTCCCCAATGGGAGTCCTCCACCCTGAGGAAAGCATAAATGTGAACCCAAACAAAACAAAACAAACTCTGTAAGTTTTCATTATTATTATTATTGAGATAGCATAGTAGATAGAGAAGTAGCTTCAGAACCAGAAAGACCTGGGTTCAAGTCTTGCCTCTGATACATTCTGGCTATGTGAGCTCGTGTACATCACTTAACTGACCTCTCAGTGCTCTAGGCAACTCTCTCAAACTCTAAATTATAGAATAAGGACTGACCTGCATTTGTAGAGGTAGATTACTCACCTGGGAGTTCCCTATATAAATGAAATCACAGGTCTAGTCCCCATCCCTGTCTTATTGAGTTAAGAAACTTAAAGCATTTGTAAGGAAGTTAATTTGCCATCTTAGAATCAAGAAGGCCATTTCCTAATCAACAGCTTGTCATCTTATCTTAGTTGCATTGATTTTGTTTGTGTAGAAGGGCTTTGGGGGGAATTTGGAAGGCCCAATTTTCTCTTCCAAAAAGTTTGAGCTGAGAGTTTTTCCTTTCATTTTCCTACAGAAAGTCCAAGTATTGGAAATCATTTCATTGGCCTCAGAGCCTTTTCAAAGCACTGTAATTGGTATTCAGAGTTTTTGTTATTGATGGTGAGCATAATGATAGTGTTTCTCACCCTGAAAAGCATTTTCAAAGGGAACGACAGACTCATCCTTTCTCTCTTTTTATGTTGCTAGTCTCTTCGACTATATGGATTTAGGTGCTTCAAGTGCAAGGTTACCCGTGGCCTGTAGGACGATTAGTTTGGCAGCCCTGTGGAGGATGAATTAGAGAGGGAAGACTACAAATTTGGAGACCAATGAAGGAGGTGTTACAAGAGAGGTCATGAAGGTGGGAACTAGAATGGCAGCTGTGTGTGTGGAGAGAAGAGAACAAATTGGAAAGACATATGGTGGTAAAATCAACAAGACTTAGAAACTGATTGGTTGAGGTGGGTGGTGAAGAGAGAAGATTCAAAGATAACCCTGAAGTTTGAAACCAAGCGATTATCAACAAAAATAAGGAAGTTTGGAGGAGGGGCAGGTTGGGGCGGGGGTGATGGTATTGGGTTCTGTTTTGAGCATGCCAATTTTGTGATTTCCACAGTAGGTGTAGGAGGAGATATTTAGCAGTAAGCTGATGATGTGGGACTAGAATTTAAGAGAGAGTTTAAGACTGGGTAAATACAGATTGGAGAGACGTCTGCATAGCAATAATATTTGAACCCAGGGGAGTAGATGGAATCACCAAGGAAGAAATTGTAGAAAGTGAAGAGGAGCAAGGACAGAAACCTGGAAGACATCCATGTTAAGCAGGCATGAAACAGATGAGGATCCAAAAAAAAGAAAAAGAGAGAGTGAAAAGGAACAGTCACACAGGTAGAAGGAGAACCAAAATACATTTGTTTCATGGATGCCAAGGCAGAGTTTCAGGAGGAGAGAGTGGTCAACAGCATTAAAAGGCACAGAGAGGTCATAGAGGCTGTGAACTGAGAAAAGGCCACCATATTTAGAAGTTAAGAGATCCTTGGTAACCTTGGAAAGGGCAGTTTCAGGCAAGTGGTGGGGTCCAGAGCCAGAGGTTAAGTGAGTGGGTGATGAAGAAATGAGGAATTGGAGGTAATAAGTAGAGATGATTTTCTAGGAGTGTAGCAATGAAAAGAAGGCAAGATATGGAATGATTTAAAGGGATATGAAGATCAAGTGACCGATTATCCAAGGATTGGATATGTTTGTAGGCAATTAAGAAAGACAAGTAGGTCAGAAGAGATTAAAGATGAGAACTCTTAGAAAACAATGGAGGCCACAGCTAGGTGGAGCAGTGGATAGAGCACTGGCCCTGGAGTCAGGAGGACCTGAGTTCAAATCCAGCCTCAGACACTTGACACTTGCTAGCTGTGTGATCCTATGCAAGTCACTCAACCCCAATTGCCTTACAAAAAAAAAAAAAACGGAGGGCATAGGGAAAGAGAGGGCACAGGTGGAGGGGGGCCTTGGCCACCTGTTTCTCAGAAGCAAGAGTAAATGAAGGTCTCTTTTGAAGATATAGATGAGTGTTGAAGTGTAGCATAAGAGAATTAAGACTTCCATTTTCTTAGTACAGTAGGAGGTAAGGATATCTTCTGAGGGTGGGGAAAGGCTTGTGGAGAGAAAAGACTTTTTGGGAATAACCACTAAGAGGAATAGAATAGAGAAGAATAAGTTTCATATGCAGCAGTGAGGACCCAGTCTAGATTAGATAATGTGAATTTATAGTGGATCTAGATGGCATCGATGGAGCTCAGTAATTTAATGGACAAGGGTAAATGGTAGGGCTAATCTAGAGTAGAGAATTGGCTGGGTGTGAATGGTGGTAGTCCAACAGGCAAGGGACTCAAAGGCAAAAGTTGAACTGCTTTACCTGTAGGGTAGAAACTGTGAAGGGAAGAAAGTAAAGTCAGAGTAGTGTTGATGGATTAAGAAAACAGAGAAGTATGCAAAGAGTGGAGACAATAATGACTATTGGAAATTGAAATGCTTCTGTACAAACAAAATTAATGCATCTCAGGTAAGAAAGCAATGAATGGAGCAAACAGTTTTATCAAATTTTATCAGATTTCTCAGATAAAGATTTGGTATTCAAGAGAGTAGATGGGATCAAAAATCATTTCCCCAATAAATAAGGGATCAAAAGATGTGAACAAACAATTTTCAAAAGAATCACAAACTATTAACAATCATATGAAATAACATGTAAGACAAATGCAAGTCAAAAGGACTCTGGCACATAGTAGGCACTTAAATATTTTCTTAAATTAAAAGAACATTCATTCATTCATTCAGCCAACTAACCAAGCAGTCAGCTAACCAACAGTTGTTAAAGGCCTATATGCGCAGACCATAGCACAGATGGGATAGAGACAAAGTTAAGATATGGTACAAAAGTCTATGTGTGTGTGTGTGTGGTGAGGATGCTGAAAGGATTTTGGTTGACTGAGGAAAGGACATTTTTACAGTAGAAGGTCAGAGCAGTGGTTGAGATTTGAAGGAACACAGTTTGGGTCATTGATTGCCCTGGTCTTATCCTTTGAGTAAAAAGAATGGGATGGCATTTCAAAACCTCATTCTTTCTGGGTTAGGAAAGAATACTTGTTATCCTCTGGCTCTGTCCTCAATTCTGACTAACATAAACCTTGTGCTTCAAAAGTCAGAGTCTCTTAAAAGGAAAATGCAAAAAAACAACAGCCAACTCAGCCTGGAGATACAGTTTACATGAGTCATTCATGTCACTGCACCAGCTTTTCATCTTGATCTGCCTCTCCTCTTCTCTCCCTTCCTCCTTCCAGCAGAGGCCTCTGCTCAAGGCCTTATCCATCATCACACCCTGTCAGAAATGTCTGTCCCCTCTCCATCCTAGCTTTTCCCTAGCTGGAGCCCAGGCCCTCCGGGGAGCTGGTGGTACGGGGTAGAGTGCCAAGGACTGAGTGGGTATGGGAGGACTTCCAGTTCTTTTCTTCTGTGCCTTCCCTGTAGGTCTCACAGCCCTGTCTGGCTTATTACAGACAAAGGCTTGGAGGAAAAACAACTCATCCTTTTGTTATCCTTCTGAGACAAAATACTGTTCCTGATGCCATTATGTGTGTCTCTTTTAAAAAGAATTTGGATTCTCAGTTCCTTAAGTTGAGCCATCCCCCAAGTACTCACTGGACCTCCCTCTGGGTTCTGGATGTATCCATAGGCAATGGTTTTATTGATGGTGAAGCCAAAATCTGCCTTCCGAATGTGGCCAACTACTTTTTCATTTCTCCAGATGGCTTCCAAGCCAAACATGGGCACTTTTCTGTAAAAAAAAACAAACAAACAAAAAAACCACTCACATATTCAACAAAAATGTATTAGTCACTATGGACAATGGGCTGGGGTAGGTTACAAAAGTAAATAAGACCTGTTCTCTTCCCTCAGGGACTCTAATTCTAAAGAACTTAGTCAAGTAGGGGAGATAAATCAGGTCTGCAACTGTATCCTAGGGCAGAGTATGATGCAAGGGGCTATGAGGCTTCAGAAGAGGGCAAGAATGTCTAATGGGGGAATTCTGGAAGGAGAGGTTTCAAGGAGGAGGTGGCCTTTGAGCTGATTCTTGAAAGATGGCTGGGATATCAACAAGTAGAGATGAAGAGGAGAGGAAGCACATTAGAAGCACGAAAGATCATCAATCAAGCAACAAATAAGCATTTATTAAGTGCCAAGCATGTGCCAAGCACTGTGCTAGGTGATGGAGATACAAAGGAAAAAGTAAAATGGTTCCTGCCCTCAAGGAACTTACATTCTTGTGTAGGAGACAATGTGTGCATTGTGTGAATGTGGTGAAATATATATAAAATGAATGCAAGCCAATTTGAAGGGCAGACACTGGCCACTGGGAGGATCAAAAAAGGCTTTGCATGGAAGATATTGCTTAGGCAGAGTTTTGAAGACAAAAAGGAATTTTAAGAGGGAAAAATTAAGTGAGAGTACATTCCAGGCATGGCAGATGGCCAAGGCAAAGGTGTGGAGATGGAATTTAATGTGTGAGTAACAGCAAGAAGGCTGACTGGACTGCATCAGAGAACATCGGAATGATAGTAATATGTATACTGTATGTACGTATGTGGGTATATAAAATACATTTTTTCATAAAAATAAAAATTTCTGTCTATGTATCTATGCATATATGGGTATATGTATACATATATGCATATATGTATAGACACACATCCATTATATTTATACATATATGTATATGTATATATGTGGGTGTGACTGTTGTGTAGACTTGAAACGGTAGTTTGGGGCCAGGTCATCAAGGGCTTTAAAAATTAAACAAAAGAGCTTCCATTTAATCTTAAAGGCAATAGGAAGCCATCAGAGTTTATTCAGTAGGGGTGTAACATGGTCTGACTTATACTTTAGGAAAATCACAGAGGTACATAGGCTCAGAAATTTAAACTATTCTTGGGGATTATCGGGTAGAATGTTTTGATTGAAGCTTTGGTTAAATGAAGGGGAACAGGTTGAAATAAGGTTGGAAAGGTAGCAAAGGAGCAGGTTGTAAGGGGCCTTTTCGCATTATGGAGTCATTGAAGGTTTTTTTTAATTACTTAATTATGTTTTAGTTTTCAACATTCATGTCCATAAGATTTTGAGTTCCAATTTTTCTTCCCCCCTCCCCCCCCGCCCCAAGACAGCATGCAATCTGATATAGGCTCTACATACACATTTATATTAAACCTATTTTCAAGTTAGTCATGTTGTAAAGAAGAATTAGAACCAATAGGAGGGAACTATGAGAAAGAAGAAACAAAAAAAAAAGAGAGAGCAAATAGTATGTTTCAATCTGCATTTAGACTCCATAGTTCTTTTTCTGGATGTGACCCATTGAAGGTTTTTAAGCAGAGAAGTGACATAACCAGAGGATTACTCTCACAAAATGGATAAACTAAATTGGAGGTGGGGAAATAATAGAGGTAGGAACAATGGTCAGGAGGTCCTTGCCTCAGGGGCAATTCTACAGAGGAAGGCTTGAGCATTCTGGGATGTGAAGGCATACCTAGAAAGCTGGTTCCAAAACCACGATTATATTTATGTCATCCCACTTCAGCACCCAGACCTCAGGGAAGAGAGCAATGCAATGAAGCAGTAATTATGATATGGTAGAAAAACAAAAGCACAGCAGCCACGAGTCAGAAAAACTGGGTTCTAGCCTGTTATTTCCAAGGTTCCCTCATTCAGGAGCCTGGGCATTCACCTAGAATTTCAAAGTTCCTTTCTCTGTCTTTATAGTATCTGTGAGAGCCATCATTTGGATACAGTGAATCTGGACAGCGGACAGTGGCCCTGTCTGGTTCTAGTCCTTGCTGTTCTACTAATTTACAATGTTACCTTGAGAGCCTCCTACCAACTGGGTCTCAGTTTTCCCATCAGAAGACCAGAAACAATAGGTCCTGACCTCCCTAACTCACAAATAGATAATGGACATGAAAAGGTACTAAAGCTATGGAAAAATTGAAGGCATTCTTTTCTTTTTGGTAATCCTGCACTGAAAGTGAAGTGAACATAATGGGCACCTGTCTCATCTTTTAAAAATCAAGCACCTTGAAAAAATACCCACGAGGAGGAAAGCTGTTTTTCTCTCTTATTTCAAAGTGGATTTCTGTATGTTGAGGATGCAGATCTGATGGAGCTCTCCTGATCAGCACTGCACTTGTCTGAGACCTTGTCGCTGCTTAGTGGAGGACCCTGGCATCTCAGCTCCAGCCCCCAAGCAAGAGCTGTGCAGAAAGGAGGAGGAGGAGGAGGAGGAAAAGGAAGAGGAAGAGGAGGAGAAGGAGGAGTTGGAGGAGTCAAGCCGAAGGACGTGCAAACAGGAGATAGCCTAAAGAAATTCTGGGGGATGATGATAAGCCACAGATTTTTTTTTCTTTCTTTTTTTTTTTTCTCTAGCTCATCACACTTGACACATCTTTTGAAGGCCTTCATCAGGTGCAGCCAGGAATCTGGCCACATATGACCTAGCTCTCTCTGGCTGTCAATGATACCAGACCCACATCAGTGAAGCCCCATAATTGCAGTAATGGTGTTTTGCCTTTTATTAGTATTAAAAGTCAGACTTAGGAGAATCATCAGCAGGATTATTTGTACCATTTATAAAAGTGTTAATACCGTTAATAGTCTTGTCTTTTATGTCACTTTCTAGGTCCTATCTTCCAAATACCCATGGAAATCTTTTTCCTAAGGCACAGCTCATATCATTTCTTCCTCTGCTCATAAACCTTCATTGGCTTGCCCATTAACTAGTGAATAAAATACCAAATCCTTAATCTTTGGCAGTCCATGGCACTTAGGGCCTCCATAATTTGGCTCCAAACTCTGCTTCCAGCTTCATTTCTCCTTTTCTTCTTTGTTTTTTTTTTTTTGCTTTTGTTTTTTAGACTTCTCTTTTATTTTATTCCCCTCCCCAACTTTCCCAATTACATGTAAAAAATTTTAATGTTTTTAAAAATTTTGAGTTCCAAATGCTCTTCTTTCTTCCCTCCCCTTCTCCTTCCCAGAGATGACACCAGCCTTATTGCACATTGCCTCACAGAATCACAGAGTCTAAGATCCACACAGGACCTTGGAAATGATCTAGTCTAGCCTGCTCCTGACAGACCATATTTCTACCCCACTATCAGGACGAGTGGACATCCAGCCTTAGCCTGGAGACTTCCAAAGAGGGAGAAGTGAGGTAGCCCATTTCACTTTTTGATGACTCAGATTGTTAGGAGATTTTCCCTTAAATTTGGCTGAAATTTGCATTCTCTGAAAAAAGTGCCCATTGCTCTTAATTCTGTCCTCTGGGGCCAAGCCAAAGGACAGCAACAACAATAGTTAGCATTGATATGGCCCTTTAAGGCTTGCAAAGCAATTTGTATGTGTCATCTTTACATTTGATCCTCCCAACCACCCCGAGAAATAGACGCTAGTATTAGACCCATTTTGAAGACGAACAAATGGAGGCTGAGAGACTTTCGGTGACTTGCCCAGCTAAGAAGTGCCTCAGGCAAAAGTGAAACTCAGGCCTTTCTGGACTCCCAGTCATTGCACCATCTAGCTACCTTAACGAATCCCCATTCTTTCATGTAACATCCTCTCCAACACTTAAAGGCAGCTGTCATATCTTTTCTAAATATTCTTTCCTCCCAGGTAAACAGGCCCAGTTACTTCAAATGATCCCCATGTGGCTTATTCTCCAAAGCTTTCCTTATCCTGTTTACTTTCTCCTGGGTACAATCCTGATTATTTCTGTCCTTATTAAAATGTGTGGCCCCAAACTGAACACAATATTCCAGGTGCAACATTACCAGGATAGAGTACAACAATGCTATTGCCTTCCTTATGCTGAAAGTCGGTGTAAATGGCTCTCTGGACATGGAGTCAGGAAGATCTGGGTTCAATTCCTGATTCAGACCCTTATTAGATTAATTAATCTATTTGTTATTAGATAATTTAAAATCATTTAAACTCTACGGGTCTCAGTTTTCTCGGCTCTAAAATAAGGGAGCTAGACTCAAAGATCCTGAAGTTTCTCTTCTAGTTCCAATGATTTTGTGCCTCACTCAGCTGAGCCTAGGACAGCATTCACTGTGGGGCTACAAAGTCACACTAGTGACTCACGTAGAATTCACCATGCACCAGCACACGCCGCGCTCCCCCCACCGCCCACCCCGGCCACCTATCTTGTTCACAGGAGCTGCTGTCTTGCCATGGATAGCTCTCCAAGGGACCAGACAGAAAGAAGGCTACATGAATTAAGAGATATCTGAAGCCAATGAGAAGTATTTGCCCCCCTCTTCTTGTTCCTGGCTTTGGCCTTTCCTTGGAATAGAGCGGCAAATGGAGCATCTTCATTTTCTAAATCGAGAATGTCTGGAAAGATTATTCTAGTTTTGAAAATATTGATTAAAATTATTCCTATCCGTTACCACCCACAAAGGTGGAGAGAAAAACAAACAGAATCAAAATACATTTTATTCTCTTGGCAAAAATCATTACTTGCCCAGAGTAGGTTGTCATTATACTTCAAATCAATTCAATTCAACACACAGTTATAAAGTGTCTTGGACATGCGAGATAGAGTTTTGGTAAGACACAATCCTACCTGTCCTCATAGAGCTTACAGTCTAATAAGAGGGTTTAACATATTTACTATGCAAATTAGGTGGTTGATTTTTTATTGTCTTTCATACTCAAAGAGGACCAAAATGACATCACTATGCTAGACTCAAGTTTCAGGGTGTTCGACTGTGGCTGATCAGACCAATATGAGCTAGGAATGTTCTACCACGGGTCAGGCACAAAAAGTCAAAGTGAACATTTACTATGCAAATAGCTGTAATATAAAATAATACACAATAAATATATTAATAAATGGGAAACAAAGTGCCATGTGAGGTCCAAGGGTTGGAAGGTGATAATCCAGTGGAAGGATGCATGGAAGGCTTCTTCAAGGAGCAGCAGTTGAGTCAGATTTTAAAATAATGAGTAGGATTTCAATAGGTATAGAGAAGATGGGAAAGTTAATTCAGACACGCACACACACACAGAAAAACAACTTGAGCAAAGGTATGAAGGTGGGAAAGTGCAGGATACTGTGAGTAGTCCTGTTTGGCTCATGCATAGGGTCTATGTAGGGGAATTGCCTGAAAAAGTATGCAATACAACATGAAATGTAAAAAGGTATCAAATTGTAGAGGGTCTAAAATGCTGCTATGATTGCTTTAAAAAATTCTTATCCCAGTTGTGGAGTTCAACAGGAATGGGTCTAGACTATATGCAAGGAACGTTTCTCAACTACAGACAGTTGTGAGCAGGAGTGGTAGGAAGGAGCCTTAGAGGGACTTACTTGTCAACGGTAAAACAGACCAGGCGTCTGAGGAGACCAGAGGCCCTCTGTTTCTCTAGGGCTTCTCGTCCCAAAAAGGGAATGGCAGACTTCAGTTTGCAGGTGAAAGCCAGCCCTGCTTCCAGAGGGGTATCATCGGAGCGAAGGTCTGCATGCCAGTGTCGGTAGCCTGCAGGAGATGTCCGATGTTATCGCAGAGTCAAGGATAGCAGAACTTGACCAGTACAAAGACAGTATGAGTTACTTCCTACACAGTAGGGTTTCGATCAATCAATCAACAAACATTTATTAAGCGCCTATTATATGCCAGGCACTGTGCTAAGCTCTGGGGATACAAAAAGAGGCAAAAGACAGTCCCGGTCCTCAAAGAACTTGCAATCTAATTGGGAAGACCTCATACAAACAAATATATACAAAGCAAGGTATATACAGAATAAATAAGAAATAATTAAAAGAGGGAAGGCACTGGAATTGACAGGTTAGGGGAGACTTCCTGTGGAAGGTGGGATTTTAGATGGGACATAAAAGAAGCCGGGGAGTTCAATAGTAAGAGTGGAGGAAGGACACTGTTCCAGGCATGGAGGACACACAGAGAAAATGCCGGGAGCCAAGAGATGGAGTGTCTTGTTGATGGAACATCCAGGAGCCCAGCATCACTGGATCAGAGGACCTGTTGGGGAGTCTTTTTTTTCCCACAAGGCAAGCATTCACATGGAGGTCAGAAGAAGTGATACAACACGAAAAGTGATACTTTCAAGGTCTCTCTGAAGAACTTTGGAATTGATTGTGAGACATAAGAGACACTGACACAGGACCGCTAGGCGGTGTGGTGTGCCCTCATCAAAGAAGGCGCTATGCTCTATGAGCAAAGTAGAATTGCAGTAGCTGAAAAGAAACATGAGATGTGCATATTTAGAGACATCTCCTTTCCAAATATTCATATGAACTATTTGCACCCAACCTGTGGTAGAGCCTTCCAAGTCTGTATTGGTTTGATCAGCCACAGCTGGACATACTGTACATTGACCATACATTGTGATGTCATTTTGCTCCTCTTTGATTACAAAGGACAAAAATGAACATGTCAGGGAGTAAGCTGTAAGAAGACTGGAAAGGTAGGAGGTGACTAGGTTAGGAAGGCCTTGCATGCCAAATGGAGCATTTTTTATTTGCTCTTGGCAGTAATAGGAAGCTATTGGAATTTATTGAGTAGGTTGGTGACATGATTGGACTTGTACTCCAGGAAAATCACTTTAGTGGCTGAATGTAGGATGGATTGGGGTGGGAAGAGCCTTGAGGCGGATAGACCCACCAGCAGGTTAGTGCAGTAATCAAGGTGAGAGGTGATGAGGGTCTACACCAGGTGGGTGGCAGTGTCAGAGGAGAGAAGGGGGTGTACTGGAGAGATGTTGCAAAGGTGAAATGGGCAGGCCTCGGAAACAGCTTGGATATGAGGGGTGAGAGATAGTGAGGAGTCCAGGATGACTCCTAGGTTGTGAGCCCCATGGACTAGAGGGATGGTGTTGCCCTTAACAGTAATAGGGAAAGTTAGAGTAGGGGGATGGTTTAGAGGAAAAGATAACAAGTTCTGTTTTGGACATGTTGAGTTTCAGATGTCTACTGGACACCCATTTCAAGATTCCTGAAAGGCAGCTGGAGAGGAGAGTAGTGTGAGGTGTCACTGAATCACAAAATCTCTAACCCTAGCCTATAATGGTGCTGCCTCACTTTCTGACCTGGCTGAAAATTCACACCATATATATCACTACTTGGGCTTGTATAACAAAAACTATAACTTGGGGACATAGAAGGGGGTGGGGTAGGGTGGGAGTGGGGATGGTACTCATTATTTCCAGATGCCTCTGTTAAAATATACCTACTAGCCTAGAAAAGAGAGGCTTCTGGTTTAGGGCAGGGGAAGCCTTCTATAGCCCTTTCCCACTAACACGGCTTGTACAAATCACTGCCCCTCTCTGGGCCTCAGTTTTGGGGTTTTCTTTTTTTTCTTTCTTTTTTTTAACCTTTAAAATGAGAGAGTTGGACTAAACGACCTTTAAGGTTCCTTCCATCATTTGAATGCTGACATTCTATTTTCTAAGCTCCCTTTTAGTCCTGATATCTTCTTATTCTATTATTCTATCTGAAATATTTTTTTTAAAAAACCAGATTAGCTAGCGATCCCTTTGAAAGGCACAGAGAATCTGTAATTAGGGGAAGCTGAGATATAGGCTCTGAAAGTTTCATGGAGGAGAGAAGGTAATATGGCCAAGGCAAATATTGTGCATTTCTTTGTGTCAAGGGACAGCATAGAGGAAGGACCAAGCCAGGAAACACGGGAGGATGTCCAGACCAGTGAGGGAACAAGAAATCCAGAAGGTGAAGACAGACTTGTTGGATGACAATTATGCCTCTGAGAATGGCCTTGGAGGAGGTCCAGACTGAAGGAGGAGGGCTCCGGAGCATGGCAGGAGCTTCTCGCTTGTCAACAAGAGCCTACCTTTCTCACTGCTCAGGGAATCAATTGCCCGGTAGCCTGCATTGATGATGCCATGCTTGGCACCTGCTTTCATCACAGCCTTGTAAACAGGAACACAAGATGCCTTGGGGACGTGCAGCTCCCAGCCCATCTCCCCCACAAAAGTCAATCTTATGGCTCGAACCTGTGGGAAGAACAAGAGGCCAGTTCTCATCCCTGTTCTCAGTTCCACCCTTTATATTATCTGCTCCCCAAATACATTTACATAATAGAATCATGGGGTAGCTAGGTAGTGCAGCGGATTGAATGCCAGACCTGGAGTTAGGAAGACTCGTCTTTGTGAGTTCAAATCTGGCCTCAGACACTTACTATCTGTGTGACCCTGGACAAGTCACTTAAGCCTGTTTGCCTCAGTATTCTCATCTGTAAAATGAGCTGGAGAAGGAAATGGCAAACCTCTCCAGTATATTTGCCAAGAAAACCCCAAATGGGGTCACAAAGAGTCGGACACGACTGAAATGACTGAACAACAACAAATAGAATCACAGAATGTCGGAATAGAAAGGTGTTCCAGATGTCATGTAGTCCATCCTCTACTGATTTGCTCAAGGTCACACTGGGAGTTAGTGGCAGAAGCCAGGACTGAAGCCAGGCATCCTAATTCCCAGTCCAGTGTACTTTCTTCTTCACTATCCATCAGATTGCTGAAGACATGAAAGTTAGTGAGGCTCAAGACACTTCTTTCACTCCCCTCTGTAGTATTCAGTGTCTTCTGTTCTCAGTATTAAAAGCTGCCCCCAGGAAAGGATCAAATCTTTTCACCTTAAGGTATAAGTGAGC
Source organism: Vombatus ursinus (assembly GCF_900497805.2). Lineage (NCBI taxonomy): Eukaryota > Metazoa > Chordata > Mammalia > Diprotodontia > Vombatidae > Vombatus > Vombatus ursinus. The sequence continues at coordinate 5,346,042 of NW_020954571.1, read as the reverse complement.
AATAAAGCATCCTCTGTTACCTCTCCCAGAGGGATTTGTATTTCAACCAAGGTCAAAATCTAAAGCCAAAGGAATGATTCTCTAATGGTAGAATTTCACACACTGATAAGTATGGTGTGAGCGAGTAGAAGGGAAGCATATTTGGCAGAAAGAGGGTCTTCTCTATGTCCTTAAAATGAGATGACGTACGGGGAACACTTGGAAAAGTTAACACCATAGGATCATAAAGTTTTGCTAATATGGGGGTGTAGGTCTAGAGTAGGAGTGGGAGGCTTCTTAACTGACTTCCCTTTTTAAGAATGGTGAGATTAGAACTTTCTGGGCCATGCCCAGAACTGAAGGGAATTTTGATTTTAGGTGCATTTGATGGAATCCTAATAAAACTGCCCCCACCCCCAATATTCTAACTTCCTTCTGGGCCCCAGTGAACAGCAGGGCATGTCTTGATTTCACCGCACAATCTGGCTTTAACCATGCCATAGGCCTCCAGACTCAATACAGCCATTGCCCCTAGCTAGCCACTGCCCCAGATCCAATTCTCATATTCAAACATGTGTGTTCTTGTACTCAACCATAAACATATCACCCATTTAGCCCAACAGGACCACAATACCTAACTATCCATCTTGACCAGATAGGACTACAATAGCTAGTCAATTGGAGGGCAGCACGACCAGAATGTTTGACCACTAAACCATAGAAGAGACCCCTCCCCATTACCTAATCCCTTAACAAATCCCTCCTGCTTTTTTAATATTCATAATTTATGCTGTGTAATCAGCATCATTACACTATAAATTTGCCTGGGTTGTCTTATTAAGTTGCTGGCTCTGCTCTGACGGGCGTCAATCCTCAATAAATGCCTATACTTGGATTAGAGGTGGTCTGACTCTGAATTCTTTGAGACAGTGCTGCCATGACACACCATGAAACTACAACAGTGGAATTTTAGTTGGGATTTGCAAGACTCAAGGTGAGTGTATAGAGCACCAGTCCTGGATTCAGCAGGACCTGAGTTCAAAGCCAGCCTCAGACATATAACACTCACTAGCTGTGTGACTCTGGGCAAGTCACTTAACCCCAATTGCCTCACCAAAAAACAAATAAAACAAACAAAAGTGAAAGAATCGAGGAATGGAGATAAGGAAAGAGAATTCTAGGGATGAAAGCCTGCCAGTCAAAATGCAGGGAGTCAGAAGATGAAGAGGCTTGTTTTCTCCTCTTTGATTACAAAGGAGAAAAATGAACAAACATGTCGGGGAGTAAGCTGTAAGGAGACTGGAAAGGTGAGAGGTGACTAGGCTAGGAAGGGCCTTGAATGCAACACAGTTAGTAAAGACTAATTTTATTAACCAGAAAACACACCTTATAGAGAATATGCATGTTTGGATGCTCAAGGTATTGTTGGTATACTTTTGATAGGAGTGGAGAGGATTGAAGAGATAGTACACACTTGAAAACAAAACCCTTTCCCTCAAGAGGCTTGCAGTCCTGCTGTCATGACCAGCCAGACAACAGATTAATTAAATAAATGTCTCGGCGCAGCTAGGTGGCACAGTGGATAGAGCACCGGCCCTGAAGTAAGAGGACCTGAGTTCAAATCTGGCCTCAGACCAAATACTCGACACTTACTAGCTGTGTGACCCTGGGCAAGTCACTTAACCCTAATTGCCTAAAAATAAATAAATAAATAGATAGAGATAGATAGATAGATAAATAAATAAATGTCTCTATCTCTTCATAATTCCCTTATAATCCATCATTTCCCCCATTGGTCTGAATACATGGGATCTGAGACCTGCCCAGTGGATACAGCCCACACCCACCCAGAATGGGAATGACTAATGGCTAAGTTTCTATTTGGTAGAATCTTTCAGAGTATGGGGTGTCTCTGAACCTACAAATGTAGGAAAATTCCAGTTTCTGTAAGGGGGAATATTCTGGGGGCAGAACTAAACAACGCTAAGACATAGGACCTTGGGGAGGCAACTTCCTAGATTGAACATGTGTTTAGATTGGTGTTACCTAAAAACTTAGCTGTCAGCCAGTGCTTCCACCCCCAGGAGGATCCACAAGCTAACAGCGTTCAGGCAGTTAAAGGCTAAGAGGGCTTGTGCCTTGCAATCTCTGCTGTTCATAGCTGGAGCGATGAATGAATAGCAAAGAATAAGATCTCCTAGACTACCAGAGACGTTAATTCCATTGTAAACCTGACACTCTAATCGAATGGTACCTGAGGAATTGGAGTTTAAAAGCTTTGGAAACCGCACAAATGTGCCCTGTGCTTGCATTTGCTGAGGTCTTTTGAACCTCAAAATTGAAACAGAAACTGTACTTTTGACATTTCTCTGCATCCACTGTGCAGGCCTTCGGTTGTAGATAAGGATTGCCTTGTCAACTGAGTTCTAATTTTAGACAGCCTATGAGGGACAGCCAAACTGCCAAGCCAATCTCATTTCCTAGCAGGAAAAATAAAAATTAAAAAAAAGTATTAAATGACCCAATAGTTCCCAATTCACATTCACTTGGACTCTTCCCACAATATTAACTAGAGAGGTTGTTAAACTTTGGTCTCCATTTGGAAGAGAAAATGAGGCTATTTGTTATTGTTCCCTGTTATTATATAAAAAGAGACTAAGGCAGTATATGCATTTTCCAAAACTCATTTGGAGACTGGGTGACCAAGACAAGCTGTCTGACATTGGTGACTCTGGTGAAATGAGGTGGGGAGCTCCAAGGCCCAGGTGGACGTCAGAGCTGGGCGAGAAATTGTACAGGATTTTCTCGTACTCCAGGAGCAGAGGAAACTAGAGATAACAGACGTGAAAAGTGCTTTGGAAAGTGTAAAAGATCTAAGCTAACTCATAAGGTATTCTTGTAAGATGAGGCCAAGCTGCAAGTGACTGAAACTGAGAACATGTTCACACCTTCGTGCAAAAGGGATTAAAATACTAGAATGTAACATCTTCATTTTACAGGTGAAGAATCTGAGGCACAGAGAAGGGAAAGCTAAGGGATTGAATAAGAGACAGGTTAAATGATGTGCTGAGAAGAAGCAGTAACATACAGCTGTGCCTTCATTTTGTCAAAGGGAGTAGTCGGGGCACTGGGGAAATGGGGACCTTATACTTTCTATCTGTGGGACATGGACCAGCTCCCCAGGTCTCTTTCTCCATATGTGCCGCCAGAACTCACTCCTTTCTGGACCCACATGCAATCATGTGGGAGATGATCTGAGCTCCCTAAAAGGGCCATAAATCAAATCCACAAATAACACTGCTTGCAACCAGAATTTCTAAGCCTGAAATGATGGCCCATGTATTCCAAGTGAGATAAGGTGCAGAAAAATTCCAGATGGTCAAAGAATTCAGAGGGTCCCTTAGAGATGAATGGAATTGACTTTGGCCTCAATACTGACCCAAGTCATTATCACCATGGAGTCTTTATTAGTTCCTGATGATTAACACCTGGAAACTGCTAACATCTCGTACTTTTTAGTGGCCCCTTTCTTATCCTAGAAGGGGTTCAAGCCTGAACATGGCATCTCTAAATAGGATAAAACCGAGGAGGCAAAAAATAAAAAGCTAAGGTTCAGAGCATAGTACTTTGACTTGGAATCACTGGTCCTCACAAGAATCAGAATGAAAATGAAAGATGCAAAGGTAGGAACAAAGACGCGTAGAGCCAGGGGGCAACAGGTGATATAGTCCCACCAATCAGATCCCATTTTTAGTGCTGTGTTCAGTCCTGGGTGCCACATTTTATTAAGTTAGTTTAACTTAGACGTATATTAGGTGCCTACTATGTGCGTGGCTCTGTAGATACAAAAGCAAAAAAAGACCAGGCCTGTCTCAGAGTTTACATTCTACTAGGGGGTAAATTAGAAAGCACTGGGGGATAGCAATATGGTCTAGGAGACCAAAAGTGGCAAATTGGGAGTCAGAGGGCATTGTTCGAATGCTATGTCTTTCACTAAGGTAATCTGTGTCACCTTGGGTAGGTCTCTTACCTCTTCGGGACCTCAGTCTCCTCGTTTATAAAACAAAGTAGATGATCTAGATGGCTTTTATAAAACAAAATTTATGATTCTATTGATTTGTGTTCCCATATTTCAAGAGGGAGAGAGTGTTAATAATTGTGAAGTGATAAAGGTCATACGTAGGAATTGGTACCTGAAATGTTGTTTGAAAGAACCTAGGATTCTATGACTCATCTTCATGGGTTCAAATCCAGCCTCAGATACTTATTAGCTGGGTGACCCTGGGCAAGTCACTTAACTGTTTGCCTCAGTTTCCTTAACTGTAAAATGAGCTGGGAAAGGAAATGGCAACCCACTCTAGTATCTATGTAAAAAAAAAATCCAAATGGGGTCACAAAAAGTCAGACATGACTGAAATGACTGAACAACAATAACAACAAAAAAGAATTCTATGAGGTAAAGGTGAGGAGGGTAAATTCTGGACTTCAGGGACAGCTTATACGAATAGACCAGGGTGGGAGATTGAATGTAACGTATGGAAAGCAGCCAGCAGACCAGTCTCACCAGGACAGAGAATGTGTGAATGAGAGTAATACAGAAGACTGGGAAGGGACCATCGGGGACATTGACAAGATGGAGTGTGGTCAGAGGAGGGCATCCAGGGTGCCAAGGAGACTTGAGATCAGCCCACCTGAGGAACTGTTGAAGGGATGATGAATGTTTACCCTGGAGGAGAGATGACTCAAGTGGATAAATGATTACTGTCTTCGTGTATTTGAAGGGTTATGCAGAAAGGAGAGCAGACTTACTCTGTTTGATTCCAGAGGACCAGACTATAACCAAAGGGTAAAATTTCGGGAAAGATAGATTTTTTTGACTCAATACAAAACAAAAACAAGCCAAAAAATACCTTCCTTACAATTACAGGTGTTAAAAATGGAAGGGGTTGTGTCGTGAGGTAGTTGAGTTCCTTATAGCAATAATAATAGTTCACCTTTGTATAGTGCTTTAAGGTTTACCAAGTGTTTTCTTCACAACGCTGAGAGATGGGTAGCACAAACACCCCCATTTTACAGATAAGAAAACCAAAGTTCAGAGAGGTAACCTGTTCTAATTGACACAGCTAAGAAGCAGCAGAGCTGAGATTTGAAGCTAGGTTCTGATTCCAAAACTTAGAATCTTGGAATCTTGCCACTAGGTCATCATGTTTCCCATTGGGGATTTGAGGGAGAGAATGCCTATATTGGGTAGGATTTTAGGTTAGATGACATCTTAAGTCCCTTCCAATGTGAAGATTCTATGCTTCTAAGGCTACGTGACTCACCCCTCTTCTGAAGCAAGCCCACAATGACGGTAGAGGAGGGTGCTTGGCAGAGATGGTGCAAGGCAGATTATTCATAGCACTGAAGTCTTCTGGCACGCAATGCAATGCTTACAATTAGCCACACAACAACTCTTCTCTGTAGCATTGGAAGGATGACAGCGTCTCCTCTTTGCTTTGAAGAAAGTAACTGTGGCTGGTGTAGGGGCTGACTTGTTTTGGCAGGGAGCGTTTAGAATGGCATGACCTGCTCCTTTTTGCAAGAGAGATCAAATGTGAACAGCTTGAAAGCAAAAAGGAACTATTTCTGCTGGGAGACCTTGAAGGATTCTTAAGTTTAGAGAAGGCTTTGCCATCCAGATCTAGTTTCTAGGGTTAGACAACTTTTATAAAGTGAGTTAGACAAATTTCCTTGATGTCTGTTCCTAGTTCTTCCTAATGCCCAATTGTAACAGAATCGTAACTAGGGTAGGGCGAACAGCGTTTTGCCCCAGAGCACCAAAATTTAGGGCTCCACTCCTTCAGCAGTGTAGAGACAACTGAGCTTGACATCTAATAGGAAACAACCAGCTGGTGCACTTTCTTCCCTGGGAACTGTGTCCCAGGTGATCCTTTGTCTGACCCATTTCTGACCTACATCTCCTCTCCATCGGCCCTGTGGGTGTAAAATTGATTTGAGGAAATGTTTTGCATTGCTTTCCCTAGAAAGTGAATATGCCAACAGAATATTAGTTACGGCTCTGATTGCTATGCATAACTTTTAGGAGTTTTAGGCCCCTGGGCAAATTCTGTTTGGGTAGAGCTGTACCTAGCATGAAGCAACGGGGTTTTGGCCCTAGGGTGCTGACATGGGCAAAATGTACTTCTTCCCTGGCTGGGTGGGGTGAGAGGTCTCCCTGCCAGATGGAGGGCACATTTCCCCAGGCTTTGCTTTACAATGTTGTCAAACAGCTACACTGTTTCCCATGATGCAAAACAGTAGTTGTTAACCTTTATTATGTCATGAACTCAGGGATATGCAGGTAAATGTTTAACAACTAGCTCTCTGAAAAAAATCATACTTAACATACCCAAAAATGTATGCACAACATATTTTTAAGTTTAATCTGCATTATTAACATTTTCTCTATCACCTTCTCAAGTTTGGACAATCAACAAAACAATAAATCAAGCCCTGATTTATAACATTTCCTGGATTTTGGAGGTGCAAATTCTCACCTTGAAAACTTTACCATCAGCTCTCCTGAGACAGGAGTCATTAGAAGTCAGATGACTGGGGATAGTACAGTGGATAGAGCACTGGCTCTGGAGTCAGGAAGACCTGAGTTCAAATCCAGCCTCAGACACATAACACTCATTAGCTGTGTGACTGGGTAAGTCACTTAACCCCAATTGCCTCACCAAAAAAAAAAAAAAAAGTCAGATGACCCACAACAAAATCTCAATTCTGCCATTTACTGCTACCTTTGTGATCTTTGCTGAGTCATGTAATCTTTCTAAGCCTCCTTTTCTTTATATCTATACAAAGCAAGTTTGAGAAAGGGGGATTAGGCTAGATGCTCACCCTGAAAATTTAATAATTGGCTCTCCCAAAGCGGTGGGAGTCAGTTACAGCACATCCCTGCATGGACCGCTGTTCAGTCTGGTGAAGCCTATTGGACCCCTTGTCAGAATAATTTTTTAAATTCCAAATTGAAGGAAATGCCAAATTTCAGTTGGAGGTCAGTGAAAATAAAGACGTAATTTTTTTTTACCCATCCAAGTTCACAGACGCCCTGAAATCTACCCACAGATCTTTTGGGGATCCATGGACCCCAGGTTAAGAAACTTTGCTCTAAACCGCCATCCTCCAGGATCCAATGACTATGGCATCATCTCTTGGGGCTGCCGTCTCCCCATGCCGCATGAGTGTGCAGGCAGACTCTGATAAGACTGCACCACCACCACCACCACAACCCCTTCCCCCAACTGAATTTTATTCCAGATGTGATGAATCCTATTTAAAAGTGCTTCTTCTGAGATCATCTGACATGTTTTGTTTCTCCACTTGATCTGGGAAGTAACTACCGCACGTGAGTCCAGAAAAAAGGTGAGCCTTTACATAACACTAGCTGTGTGACCCTGGGTAAGTCACTTAACCCCATTGCCTAGCCAAAAAAAAAAAAGATGATCTTTCCTTCAAGTGCACTAAAATGAAGGCAGGTGAGATGTGTGAATGCAATCCAACAACCAAATAGAGGAGGAATGTCTCTGTGGTTCTCCAAGCATCTAAAACACCTGCTACTTTGAACTGAAAATGCTTTAGAGCTGTGCATCCTGTTATCAGCAGCCAAATTTAGTAACAAAATTAAATGGTTGGAGCAGAGACCTTTTGTGATACAAACTGTTCTCTGGGCTGCTAAGGTGTCAAGTGTCTCCGCCATTGAGAGCTTCCTGTTTGGCTTTCAACGCTCTGTCCCCAGCCTCGGGAGGATTTAATGAGAGAGTATCTACTAAAGTCCCTTGAAAATGGTAAATGGTGGGACAGATGTTAGGCGTTATTTATGATGGTGATGATGATAATGCTGTTTCTATTCAATTCCAATGAATTCAATTCAACAAAAATGGCCAAAGAGAACGAATGCTAGTCTGGAAGTCAGAAGACCTGTAATTAAATCTCAGTTCTGCCATTTACTACTGCTTTCGTGATCTTTGGCAAGTCGTTTAACCTTTATGAACCCCTTTTTCTTTACATCTATACAATGCAGGGTTGAGGGAGGGACAGCATTGGGCTATTATTCCTTTCTAGTTCTGACACTGTATGATTTTGGGAAAATTTGGGTATCTACTATATTCAGGGCATGGTGGGGGAATAGAAAAATATTCAAGTCATGTTCTTGCCAGCACAGAATTTACCATCTAGCAGTGGACATCAAACATGTGTAAAAATAACTACAATATAATTCAGAATATATTAAACACTATTGAAAAGTTTACTGCTCTATCCCATAGCAATATTTTGATTCTGTTAGGATTTTGGTAATCTAACGAAATTCATTCAAGTTTTTAAATTCCTTTTTGTGTCTATATGATGTGTGAGTTCAAAGAAACCTTAGAAAACAGAATTGTTCTGGAGGGAAACTTGGTAGCCATTTTGGTCCTTACAGATAAAGAAACTGAGGAAGTGATTTTCATGAGCTATGTTAGTGTGAGCAGGGTACAGAAGGCTGCCTGCACAATCAAGAGCCTCTCTTCTCTCCTAGTTCACATAGGCATATTTTTACAGGGGCCTCTCAGAGACAATCCCCTTCCCCAACCCCTACCTCTATCACTCTTTCAATCTCTAGTCATCATTTGGTCAAACCCATGGGTAGGGTAGACTGTCAGCAAGGCCAACATTTCAAGGAGCTGGTTTTGTTATCTAGACCAAGTGGACTACAGAAGTTCAGAAACGTGAAGAAATGCACACTGGAATCAACTGTAAGTCACACTTCACACTCAGGACCCTTAGCATGTGAGTCAGAACAAGCCCAGAGTGGAATCAGTCAGGGTCTAACATAGGGGCACCCATGTCACTGACCTTTCCAAACCTTCCAATAGCACCTCAGCTAATGGTTTTATATACGTTTCCAGGATACTTTGCTTTTAGAACAATGTGCTGGAGACTTTGGTGTCACCTCTTACAGACATGACTGGCTTTTAAATACCTAAGATTCCTAAGAGCCAGAGAATGAGAGTGGCATTGATATACAATCTTCTGGGGCTGTTAAAAACCTGAGCATCGAAAAAGAGGGAAATAAGAGCAGTAAGGGAAGACTTGTCTTTGATTCAGTTTCAGTAAATTCCCGTGTTTCAAATGTCCAAGAACTCTAAAATACTTCAGACATAGCACCACCTTCCTCCCCCCCAACTGGCTTATTTTCCTTCCCAGACAAGTTGACAATATAGATACTGATAATCTTTAGATCTATACTTCCAAAAATACCTAGTTGAACTGTATGATTCTTATCTGCATTGCCCCATGTATTCATTGTTAAAGAACCATTTAACATGATGGAGGCCTTCTTCTAGGGTTCTTTTTTAAAAAATTTAATATTTTATTTTTCCCTAATTACATGTAAAAACAATTTTAATCTTCTTCTTTTCAAATTTGGAGTTCCAAATTCTCTCCCTCCCTCCTCACTCCCATCTCCACTGAGAAGACAAGCAATTTGACATGGGTTAATATGCGTAGTCATGCAAAACACATTTCCATGTAAGTCATGCTGTGAAAGAAAACACAGACAAACCCTCCCCCCTCCAAAAAAAAATAAAGAAAATGAAGAAAAAGTGTCTTTAATCTGCATTCAGGCACCACCAATTCTTTCTCTGGAGATGAACTGTACCTTTCATCCTTCAGAATTGTCTTGGATCATTGTATTGCTGAGAATAGCTAAGTTATTCACAGTAGATCATCACATAATATTGCTGTTACTGGGTATAATGTTCTCCTGGTTCTGCTCATTTCACTTTGCATCAATTCATGTACATCTTCCCAGGTTTTTCTGAAATCATCCTGCTTGTCATTTCTTATAGCATAATAGTATTCTATCACAATCATATACCACACATTGTTCAGCCATTCCCCAACTAATGGACATTTCTAGGGCTCTTTTCTATTTTTATGGGCACCATTCTATCAATAAGGCTGTTCATCTATCATTACTTCCTCTTGTCATGGGACTGGTTCATTATCTGTTTCCAATCACATCTTTCTCAGTGATATCCCTTATACTACTTGATGAGCATAGCTTATTATTGGAAATAGGTTGCTGCCTACTTGTTCCACTAAGAATCTCTCCCATAGGCTTACCTAGAAGATATGCTAGGTGTGTTGGCTTACTGCTGATGAGGGGAAGGGAAGGACCAATGACACTGTATATGCTCTCTGGGCATGCCTATGGTCTCTCTATTGCTCTTGGGAACCATCTACAGTTTTGTTCAGAGATTTTGATGTTCCAATATTCTCAATCATATAGCAGCGAGAGAATATTTGTGTTAAAAAGGCTAAATTTTTGTGTGAGGGAACGCTTGGGATTGTTGATAGTACTTTGCAATTTCCCAAAGACAATCTAGTCTACTCTCTTGCTCAATTTTGGACCCAGTTCATTGTCCATTTTGCTATGTCTTTCCCAGGTATATAAGCTTGTTAAAGCTAAGACTCTGGGGACAACTCATATGTACTGGCATTCTAACTCAGTGGAATGGCAATTTAAACTTATCACAGTGGCTGGCACATAGTTGGCATTTAATAAATGTTGACTGATTGATTGACTGGTTGATCACAGATGGATCAGAGGCATTTTTCATCCAATTAATTTTTCCATGTGTGAGTCATTAGACTGATCATTTTTGGGTAATGATTAATTTCACTGAAGAGGCCCAGTCCTGGGTTTTGATACGTGTCCTGGGTTTTGATACAATCTACATGGTATCATTCTCCAAATAAAGTATCTTTTAAATGATTGTGTGTCTCTCACCTATCAGATTGGCTAAAATGATAGAAGGGGAAAATGACAAATGTTGGAGGGGCTGTGGAGAAATTGGGACATTAATACAGTATTGGTGGAACTGTGAGGTGATCCAATCATTTTGGTGAACAATCTGGAATTATACCCAAAGAGTTATAAAACCATGTATACCTTTTGACCCAGCAATACCACTATTAGGTCTGTTTCCCAAGGTGATCGAGAAAATGGAAAAGAACCTATGTGTTCTAAAATATTTATAGCAGCCTTTTTGTGGTGGCAAATAACTGGAAACTAAGGGGATGCCCATCAATTGCAGAATGGCCAAACAAGTTGGGTATATGATTATGATGGAATACTACTGTGCTACAAGAAATGATGAACTAGTTGATTTTAGAAAAACATGGAAAGATTTACATGAAATAATGAAAAGTAAAATGAGCAGAATCAAGATAACATTGTATACAGTTAACAGCAATATTGTTTGAAGAATAACTGAGATCAGCTAAGTTATTCTGAGTATTAGAAATATTCAAATCAACTACAGAAGGTGCTATCCACCTCCAGAGAAAGAACTGATAAATAAAAGAATTCATAGTATAGTTTACACATATTTATAAATCTATGTCAAATGGTGGCCTTCTCTAGTGCAGGGTGGGGAGGGAGGGAGTGAGGGAGGGAAACAGTTCAAAACTTAAAATGCAACAAAATTTTTTTAATGATTGGGTGACTATAGTTTGCTATGGAGACTCATTTAGGAAAGCCTCCTTGTTCCCTTCTCATATGTTCACCCAGGATATCCTTAATATGCATGTAGAGCATTCTCATAAAGATTGCATAAAAATGATTGAGGAAGTCTATGAGTAAAATACCTAATAGTATTTTTTTCTAATTACATGTAAAAATAGTTTTCAACATCCACTTTTATAAGATTTTGAGTTCCAAAGTTTTTTCTCCTTCCCTCCCTTCCCCGCCCCTCCCCAAGACGGCAAGCAAGCTGGTTTAGGCTATACATGTACAATCATATTAAACATATTTCCACATTGGTCATGTTGTGAAAGAAGAATCAGAACAAAAGGAAAAAACCACAAGAAAGGAAAAAAAAGAAAGAAAATGCTTCGATCTGCATTCAGACTCCATAGTTCTTTCTCTGGATGTGGATGATAGTTTCCATTGTGAGTCTTCTGGAGGTATCTTAGATCCTTGCATTGCTGAGAAGAGCTAAATCTATCAAAGTCAGTCATCACACAATGTGACTGTTATTGTGTACAATGTTATGAGTAATTATTGATGTTATCTTGATCATATTTTCTTAGGCAATATTTCCTGTGATTTTTTTTACATTCTTTTGGTCTCTTCCCACCCTGGAAAATCTTGTAAAACAATCCTTCCATGTCTTCAGGACTATGTCAACTCCACCACAGACTTCCTTATCATATACATGGTATGTCCAGCTGTTGTCCCCAGTTTCACATCTTTAAGGGCAACTTGGACTGTGTGGACATAGGTATTAGGATCCCAAAGTGGCAGTTCTACTAGAAATGATGATAAACACGGATCATTATAGAAACACTGAGTGCCAGGGAAAGATGAAAACAGCCCAGACACCATTACATTAAGGCTCCTGACCTAGCATTTATTCTTCTTTTTCATATCCCTGATCATGACAGAATAGGGCTTCATTCAATAGGGGCAAGATTTAGATACTTCCTCAATCCAGAACTATATGAAGGCCCCCCCTTCTGCTCAGTCATGGACCTCTATAATCACTGCAAGCCTTCCCTTCCACCAAATACTCAGGGATTGGACTTAAAAGCCTGCATCCACTGCCATATTAGAAAGAACTACCTGCTCTTCCCTGTTTTGGTGAGCTGTAGGCAGAAGAGCATCAATCAATCAACAAATCAAACAAGATTTTATTAAGTGCCTACTGTATGCCAGGTACTGTGCTAGGTTCTAAGGATATGGAGATGAAAATGAAACAGTCTCTGACCTCAAGGTACTTCCAGTCTAACAGTCACAAGATTTCCATAACATCAATTGCTTAGACACCAGGTCTCCCAGCTCCAGGACCCTGTCTGGAACAAGATGCCAGCCCCAACCAGGAACCAAGTGAACACTCAATCTTCAGGGTCTTCTAACTAACAGCTAGCTATCTTCTAACAGTGCATCATTTTCCACATTCTGAGATGAGGCAGAGGAACTGGCTTCAAACATGAGATTAGTGAGGTCCATGAGGACCTCAACCACCAAGTATTTACTGAGACAAATACTTTATCAGAGTGTCCTTCCCTAGTTTTTGAAAGAGAACAAGAATTTTCTTTTCTTGTTACAGGATCTCTGAGAGTGTGATTGACTCGGTTTCTCCATCTGTCCAATGAGGTTGGATTAAGTGATGTCTGAGGTCCTGTCTCTAACATTCTTTAACCCAGAAGAAAAGGAGCCCCAACCAGACACATATGCATACACATGCACACATCTAAACATGCACACACATATCCAAACAGGCACACACATGTGTCCAATCGACCATAAAGAAAACACTATTAGTGAGGTGAGATGGCTGTTTCCCTTATGCTCACTCAAGCAGAGGGAGATTTGTTGGTTTGAATATCCAACTACAGGTAAGAGCTTTTGTGTGTGAACACGCAAGTCTCTTATGAAACCAGAGAAATGATCCTTCCGTTAAAGGCTTCTGTAGAATTCAGTTTGTGACACACATACCAGAGAGACCCTGATGTCTCATCACACTTGGATGCATGTATCCTTTTGTACACATCTGGTGCTGGGAATCAGTTGCATCACTATCATTCCATTATGCAATAAGGCCACTGCAAAATGACAAAGTTCTTCTAGGCAAAACACTAAAGAGGAGACTCAACTTTCCTTCCCTGCTTCCCAGAAGAGGACTGACTACAATCCTCTAGAACTGGGGTTCTTAATCTAGGGCCTGTGAGCCTGATTTAAAATATTTTAATTCTTGCATTTCAATATGATTGGTTCCTATACTTTGAGCATCTAAAAACATTTTTCTGAAAAAGGGCCCATTAGGTCTCACCAGATTGCCAAAGGTGTTCCACGACACTAAAAAGATAAAGAGTTCTAACTCCAGAACAAATGTATTTTATTGTAAATATGTTAATTTACATATTATGCTGGATGGGCAAATGCCAAAAAAAAAAATAGAAGCTGCTGTCCTCATCACTTTGGTCTGCCCAATGGATGAATTCATCTCAAAATATCCCTGACAAAAGGTCATCCAGTCTCTTATTTAACACCTTCAATGACAGAGAACTCATTACCTTACAGTTCTTAGAAAGCAGCTCAAAGCTAACTGATAAATACACATTGTATCAACTTGTCTGCCCTTCACACTTCCACACAGGAGACTGTGAATGGTGTGTAATTGTTTATTTAACATGTGCAGGATAGGGAAACGTTCCTCTCTCTGAACTAATCAAATCATAACTGCTAGGATAACCCCTTTCCTGTGGCTAGGGCGTCACATACCTACAGGAAAATAAATTAAATTTCCTTTAACCTTAAATTAATTTTCAGAAGAAAAACACTTTATCAGCCAGACTTGTCATGAGTTTTCCTCCCGGTGATGGCAGGCGCTTGCGTGCTGCTCTCCAAAGGAGGCCTCTACTGTTTGGAGGAGCTAAGAAAACTGTATTTGCTGAAGTAATTGCCAGAGATTCATATCTTGATTCTTCATACTGGAAAAGGGGGTTCTGGAGGAGAAGCAGCCAATACAGGAGGCATGTTGCAAGAGCATTTCATAAGTCAAATGTCCTCCTTTTGGCACAGACACAAATATTTTGCCGGAGAGGACAGCTGGCTGCTCGGCTGCCTCTAGGGGAGGCTAAACTTCACCCCATCCCCTTCCTCTTGGAATTTGAGGATTATGTGAGTCTATGACTAATCCAAATATCTTAGGGAGGAATTTTAAAAAATAATACCACATAGTCAGAAAAATCTCCTGACAAGAAGCATTACAGAATCTCAATTGCAAAGGAGCTCAGAGGTCATATGTCTTAACCCATATTTGACCAAGAATCTCCTCTTTGACAACCCCCCCTCAATAAATGGACATCTAATTCTCCATTTGAAGACCTCCAATAATGGGCATATAACTACTTCTCAGGACAATCCATTTAATTTTTGGACATCTCTGATAGGAAATTTCTCCTGACATCCGGCTGAGATTGGTCTCCTGAATTTCTACCCACTGCTCATAATTCTGCCCTCTGGGGCCACGCAGAGCAAATCTAATACCTCTTCCATAGAACAACTATTCAAATACTTGAAGACTACTAGTATATCTCTCTAAATATTCTCTTCTCTAGGCTAACCATCTCCAGTTCCTTCAACTTATGGCATGGCCTCCAGTCCCTTTACCATCCTGGTAGCCCTCCCCCCTCCTCTGGATATGTTTCAGTTCTCTAAATGTCCTTTCAAAATTATGTCACTTAGAACTGAACAAAATACCCCTGAATGCAGAGGGTACTCCTCTACCTCACTCTAGACAATATTTGCTACTTTAGGGGGTGACAGATACACACAAGTAGATTGAGAGACATATGGGTGTCTCTTGGTTCTTTGAGTATACTATCAGGCTTACGTAATGTAATGATAGCCTCTTCACGGTGATATGGTGGAGCCAGCCCATATGGGCTCATGAAAGTCAATTGTTAAACTATCAGTATGAACGTTTATACTTTGAAAAAAGACTATTGCTACAAAATCAGCACTTGAGTTCTTGTTTTGTTGATTGTCTAGACTTAAAAAAGAGATGGATAAAATGTTAATAATGCAGATTAAACTTAAAAGTGTGTTGGGCATACATTTAAAAAAAAGAAAACCAATTGTTAAACATTTATGAGCACACCCCTGCCTCTTCACCTACTAAAAAAAAAGAGTCTTTATCATTTTTAAAGCTCTCTTTTTGAACCACATACTTTTCAGGATATGTGTTAAGAGTATACACATATGCACATATAATTGTATATTTGTACGCATGCATATATGAACTTTCACTAATGCCATGTACACATCTCATTGTGGCATGGAGGTTCTCTTGATCATTGTGATTTCTCCCATGCCATCAGAAAACAAGCTCTGCTGGCAAGTTCTACCAAGCTGCAAAAGCTTTGGTTATGGGTATGGAAATGAACTACACAGCTTTTATCTGAGCATCAGCCCAGCTCAGTTCAGAGAAGTTCATTATCATGTTGGGTGGTGAATTTTTAATCACAACAACTGTCCAAAACTGTCTATCAACTCAAGGCAGGGTCATGATCTGCATAGGTGACGGGGAGAACCACATTGACTGAATTGCAGATGCTTGACATAAAGTCAATATATAAAACACACACATATCTATCTATCTTGCACATCTGGTTGGTAAAAATCCAATTGATCTCCTGCAAATTCTTGGCACAGTGCTCCCACTCCTGCACTAAAAGTCTCTAGTGTTGAGGGATGCATTGTCAACACATTTTTTAGACAGCACAGAATTTTATCTGCAAGCCACTGGTCTAGTGAATTCTCCAGGGATTCAGGGTGTCTGGGTTGGAGAAGGTCAACAAAGAATTATAGTAAAAGTTATTTTTGTAGTAAAAGAAATATAATAAGCTAAACAGGACTTTAGAAATCATCTGTTCTGACCTTATTGTACAAATGCACAGAGAGGTTGGTTAGCTCATTCAAGGTCACATAACTAGTAACATATATCGTGAAACACTTTGTAAGCCTAGGGCTATCTATCTATCTATCTATCTATCTATCTATCTATCTGTCAGCTAGTAGTGGTAGTAGCAGTTGCATAGCCAGGGGGATACCCTGATCTTCTGACTCTTCCCACTATATTCCATTGCCTTTTCAGAAGGCTCAGAAGAGAGGTGATGTCCCTTCCCTGGAACCACTGAACATGGAGATAGGATGCCAAGAATCCCAAAGTTAGAAGGCTCCTGTGGAAACCATCTGGCCCATTCCTCTGCCTTTATAACAATATAGGAAGGAGATGGTATCTTCTGTTGACAATGAGTAATCCTGAGAATTCTATTCTAAGCAGAGCATGGAAACAGGTTTCTGGGCTAGATGTAATTATACCATTTTTCTTTTTCCATTAATTCAACAAATATTTATTGAGTACCTACTATGAGCTTGGTGCTGTGCTTAGAGAAAAAGGAAAGCTAAGCACTTGTCCCTAAATACAAGCACCTAGAGCTCAGAATCATGTTTGCACCTACCTAGCATGTTTGTGTCTAATTAGGGCATAGTCCAGACTTCAGCTGGAGTCATTGAAGAGCACAGCTAGAAGGGGCCTTGGAACAAAGAATGCTGGAGCATGAAGGGAACCTAGAATCTGGGGAATGAAAGAGACAAAAGACATCTTGCACAACCCTTCATTTTACAGATGGGGAAACTTAAACCTCAAGCATTCCATAGAATCTTCCTATAACTCATCTCTAACCACGTTTCTCCTTTCTTCAAAATCCTTCAATGGATCCTCACTACCCAATGAATAAAATTCAAACTTTTCTCGGCCTTTTTGTTGTTGTTGTTGAGTCATTTTTCAGTAGCATCTAACTCTTCATGACTTCATTAGGGGATTTCTTGGCAAAGATATTGGAGTGGTTTACCATTTCTTTCTCCAGCTCATTTTACAGATGAGGAACTGAGGTAAATAGGGTTAAGTGACTTGCCCAGGGTCACACAGCTAGTAAATATCTGAGGCTGGATTTGAGTCTTCCTGCCTCCAGGTCCAGCACTATCCACTGCCCATTTTCCTAGCCTATCCTGCCTCAAAACAAGCTAAAGTTACTCACTGTTTCCTGAACATGGATTGTGATTTCTCACTTCAATTCAACAAACATTTATTTAGTGCTTATGCTATGTAAGGCACTATGTCAGGACAAAAAGTCCTTCCATCCAGGACCTTACAGTCTACTAGAGGCCTACCCAGGGAAGTATGCCTCGTTCCTGATTTCCCTTTTGCTTGGAATATCACCTTCTCTTTGTGAAAAAATTCCACATTCTTCAAGGTGTGGATCAAACATCATCTCCTCCCCAGACACTCCAAATGTTTTGCCCAAAGGAAGGCATATTTTGATGTCTAAAAGGTAGATTTCGATGGCTTGTCATCTTGGGATTTATCGGCTAGATTTCTTTCTTAAAGACCATGCCTTATACCCAATTGACTCTGGCTCTCATTGATTGGACAACAATAAGTCCCTGCCCAAACACCTCTTAATGGTTATTTTTGGGGGCCTCCTGGCTTAGAGTGAATGTAAATAGTAATTGTTTCTCTTTTGGCCAGCAACCCTGAGGGTCTTCCCCTCTAAGTTTGATTTTTTTTTTTTCATTAAAGGGGCCATCCCTTGACTCACTTCTTAAACAGGCCCATTCAGTAAATGGGTGTTGCCTCTCTCGAAGTGAGAACTTGGACAGACATTAGCTTAAAAAGGCCAAGGTCTCCCACTGCATCTTGGGCCATCCCCAGTCATCCTGATCTATATCTGGCCGCTGGACCCAGATGGCTCTGGAGGAGAGAGTGAGGCTGGTGACTTTGCACAGTCCTCCTTCACTCAAATCCAATTCAAATGCAAGTCATGTCATCATCTCTCTGATGTCACGGTCCTCTTCAAGAATGAAGGACAAACCACACACAGTACAGCCCCCTTGCTTTACAGATGAGGAAACTGAGGCCCATAGAGGAGAAATGACTTCCCAAAGGTCACAAAGATAATGAATGTCAAATTAAAGTGCACATCCAGGACTCATCTCACTACTCCATGCTAAATGCAACACATACACAAACCACATACCACCACCACCATAACAACAATACTTCTCTCTAGGAGCATGATGTAGGACCATAGATTAAAAACTGAAAGGAATATTAGAGATCTTGTAGTCCAGCTATTTCATCTATTCTTCCATCTGTATCTCCCTATCCTCTAAACCTTTGTAGAATTTCATTTTTACTTCTTTTATGACATTTGTCCTATCCTGCCTTATTTGTCTATTTTAATGTAGCACTATGTAGTGGAAAGAAGGTTGGCTTTGGTAACAGAATCTGGGTTCTGCCTCTGTCACTTGCAAACTGTGTAACCTTAGGCAAGTCACTTAACTTTGGGGGTTGCTCAGTTTCCTCATCTGTAAACTGAAAGGGTTGGATTAGATGTCTTCTAAGGTCCCCTCTGGCTCTAAATCTATGACACTATGAATATTATTTGTTATTAATGGTTTTATTTAATCTACCCTGGTAGATTATAAGCTCTTTGAGGGAAGGGGCCATGTCCTGTCCTTCTTTGCATAGGCTCCACAGAGCCCATCATGAGGCTTCTCCCAAAATAGTTGGTCAGTGTTGAATAAACAAACTTTTAAAAAGTACTCATGGGCTTAACTTCTCATCTTTATCACCATGCTGCTTGCTAAGGCGGCAGAGAGGAAGAGGAGAGAAGAAAACAGGACATCTCTCCACATTTCAGCTCTCCCTGGACAGTGGCCATCCAGCTGGGCTTAGGTGGTTGAGCAATGCCCAGATAACAGGGAGGGTCTGCCTGGGGAGAAGATGGGCAGATAGAACTGGAATACGCATCCAATGGGCTCCCCTCCAGGACTCTGTACTCACCAAGAATGTGAGAACGTCAGTGACAGCTGGAGGATTGGCCACTTAGCTCTTAATTACATTAAACACACGTCTTCTGAAAGCTTTTTGGCTTTTTAATCAGATGGCAAAGGCATCTGTCTTGCTCACAGGCTGCTTTCAGACTATAACTTTCTTGTCAGACAAGTTTAATTATCAACTCTTGCTGGCAGTTGGAGAGAGGTCCCTCACTCTCCTCCTTGCCAGCTCTATCAGAGAGTGTCCATAACAGAATGAGGGCTAGGTAAAAGTTAATAAGAGGAGGCAGGAGGTGAAGGGAGGAGAGACAGAGACTATGGCCAGCCTGTCTGGGAAACCCAGCTTATTAAACATACACACCCAGCATATTTTTAAGACATATAAACTGAGTCTTTCACACTGGAGCTATTTTCATTTCATAATCTAGGTAACTGAAAAGTGAGTTTAACTTGCTATTTGTAAACCTATTCTCTGTCTGTCTCTGGTGTTTTTTTCCAAGAGCATCCTTTCTGCCTAGGATGTCTACACAAGTGATCAGTATTATTCTCCACCATACTCCATTTCCATACTCTCAGTAGTCCAGAGCCACTAACACATTTTCCTTTCCTCTCCTTTTCAAAAAAAAAAAATATATATATATATATATATGTATTTTATTGAATTATTGAATGTTTATTTTATTGAAGCCTTTTATTTTTACATCATGGTCATTTCAACAATCATCCCTTAAGCTTGAACTCTTCCTCATGATAAGTCAACAAGATCTGTTAACTTGTCTTCTTTAGGACAAAGAAAAATAATTATACATTTGATGACAGACATACAAGAGTCTGTCCTCAGAGTATTCCACCTTTCTGCCATGAGGCAGAGGTAGCATCGTTCCAGAATCCTCCTTGTTTTTCTGTTTTGTTTTGTTTTGACCCCATTATTCAGAGTTCTGCTCCCAATGGTACATTTTTTAAAAAGCACTTCTAGCTCTAGGAGAAACACTTCTAGCTCAGCATAAAATATTAGAACCCAGGTGAAAACCCAAACTGGCCTACCATGCCTCAGTGGAAGCATCCAGGTGTTTTATTAATGATACCATCTTAAGTTTGTATGATGCTTCTTACTATATAAAACACTATATAAATTTGTGATTTCTCTCTTGAGATGTACGCAGAATATGTGTTATTATTCTCCATTTGACTGACAAGAAAATGATTCATGCAGGGTCACTCAGTGATCCCCACTTTTGTTGAGTGCCTACTATGTGTAAGTCACTAAGGCCAAAAGTGAAACAGCTCCTTCTTTTAAGCAGTTTACATTCTATGAGTGTTTACATTCTATGTATTAGGATGGGGTGGAATATAACAAGTACATAGAAGAATGTATGCAAAGTATGGTGTAAAAAGAACCAAGAGACAGATCAGACCTAGTATTCTGTCATGAGATGATGCAAAAAATGCTGGATTTGATATCCAAAGACCTGAGTTCAGACCTTGATTGGGTCACTTTCCACTTTTATGACCTTGAGCAAGTCATGTAACCTCTGTGGAGTCTCAGTTACCTCATTTGAACATAGGAAGCTGTACTAAGTGACTTCTGAGGTTCCTCCTAGCTCTCATTCTATTGGATGTTATATTCACTAACAGCTTAGGGGAATCAAGGAAGTCATTCGCAGAAAGGGGACCAGTCATTTCTTAACAACTAGCACTGCTCAGTAGTGAGAAAAGCTGCCCAGGAAGGTAAAGTGTTGGATTTCCAGTAACTCAAAGTCTTTAATCAGGGGCTGGAACATCAGGGATGGTGTATATAGGGATTCTTGATAAGGGACAGAATGACCTTGAAGGTTGCTTCCAATAAATTCTATGGTTCCAAACATAAAGAATCTGAAAGGCAGAGATAAGAGATGAGTCCAATCCAGGCCTATGGGGTGTGGGGGGAGAGATGTACTGTGTCAGTACACAAAGGTAGGAAGTGACCAGTCAGTTTGAGGAACAGCAAATAGTCCAGTTTGGTTAGAATATAGAAGGCAGACGAGGGAATAAAGTGAAATAAGGTTAGAAAAGTAGATTTATGTGAACTGATGCTGCGTGAAGTGAGCAGGGCCAAGAAAAAAATATACACAGTGACTACAATGATGTAAATAAAAGGAAGAAAGCTACAGAGCAATTCCCAGTGAATGCTGAAGAAGTGCAAAGAACAGCATGGTCCTAAAGAAGCAAGAAGAGAAGAGGCGGGAGGCCCACAGGTGTAGAACATTGCATCTATTTCCAGACTTTTTTTGATATGTTGATCAATTTTGCTGGTTTTTAAAATCTTCTTTCTCTTTTTCTTTTCTTTAAAAATGTTCTTTGTTATGTGAAATGACTCTCTAGAAAGGCGAAGAAGAAGAGATACTGGGAGAAATTTAGGGGATGTACAAACAAAAGATATCAATAAAAATTTCTTGAAAGAAAGAAAGAAAGAAAGGGTAGAAGCAGAATGTGGAGGGCCAGGCTAAGGAATTTGTATTTTATCTTAGAGGCCAGAGGGATATACGTATACAAACACTCTTTCTCTGTCTCTGTTTTTGTCTGGGTCTCTGTGTCTGTGTCTCTGTTTCCCTCTGTCCCTCCTTGAGAACTGGGGCTTTGGTTTTTTTATATGTATACATATATACACATACAAAAACCTATAGACATGTATATATACATACACATATATATGCAAAAACGTCAGACCTTATGCCAGTAGTATCTAGATCCAGTTAGAGATAGATATAGATAACTATAAACACAAGCATATATGTGTATGCATGTGTGTATATATATATATATATATATATATATATATCTTTGTAAACCTAGCACCTAATACAGAATAGGGTTTTTAAATATGTTTAAAGAATAAATATGACTTAGAGTCGGGAAGACCAGAGTTCAAATCTGGATTCAGACACTTACTAGTATCTAATCCTAGACAAGTCACTTAATTGCTGTCTGCCTTAGTTTCCTCATTTGTAAAATGAGGGTAAGAATAGCACCTACTGGGACAGTTAGGTGGTGCAGTGGATAGAGCACCGGTCCTGAAGTCAGGAGGACCTGAATTCAAATCCAGCCTCAGACCAAACATTTGACACTTACTAGCTGTGTGACCCTGGGCAAGTTGCCTAAGAATAAAAAATAAAAAATAAAAAGAATAGAGCCTACCCCCTTGGGTTGTTGTATCAAATACAACAACATTTGTGAAGCACTTTGCAAAGCTCGAAGTGCAATATAAATGTGAGCTATTATTAGTTCTCAGGAAGACCTATTTTATTATAGTACTTATGGCTCATAACATACTCTTCTACGGCATATTAAAGTTTATGAAGAGCTTTTCTCGTAAGGTGGAGAATGTGAGTTTGATCATCTCTATTTTAAAAATGAAGAAACTGACTTATCTAGGGTCACACAGTGAGTGAAAGGAACAGCTAGACGTCAGCCTTGGGTCCTTGGGTTTCCAAGTCACATGCTTCTTCCTCTCTCTTGGTAATTTCTTGAGATTTTCCATAGGCCTCCTTACCAGCTGCAGAGATCCTTGTCTTTCTTACCTCACCCCCTCCCCATCCCCTCATGACTTCTTCCTCTTCTAGATAGGAGAAAACCAAAGAGGAGGATGACATAGTCCAAAGGGACAAGCTCCCATTTGTGGTCTGCAGGGAATCCCCAGAGACTTGACAACTACACTCTGTGACCAAGGACATGCTGTGCTCATTGTCCGGAGGCTAGAAGACTGCTGAGCTCTTTCTGCATGGAGAAAAGAAATGGTGTGGGCAGAGGCCTACCTTCAACAGAACAACCAAATCCCGAGGACCTTCTGTCTGCCGCCCTTTCCCAATTACGCTGGAAAAGATCTCCCATTAGCCAGCTAATATCACCACACCAACGAAAAATTCCAGATCAAGGAGGAGGAAATTTGCTCAGATCTGTTGTATACTTTGAAATTATTTTCACCTTTCTCTGCCTCCCAAATCACTGCTCATTCATCATCCACTCACTGCCTTAGGTTCACCAAACTATGCCCCTCTCTCTCCGCCTGGGTAAGACACCTTTCTAGAGACAGGGTATAGAAGAAGCAAAACAACAACTTTTACAATTCTCCAAGTAATGGCTGGAGAGAATGTCTAGAGCAAGGGTTCTGTCGGTGAATTTGCTCTAAAAAATTTTTTAATAACTCTTTTAATATAATTGGTTTCCTTAGGGATTTTACTTTATGCATCTAAAATGAAATGACATATTGCAGCACTTTGCAAATTTTAAAGCATAATATAAATGTTTATCTTTATTATTATTTAAAAAATTATTCTGAGAAGCTGCCCATAGGCTTTACCAGACTGCCAAAGGAGTCTATGACACAAAGAAGGTTAAAAAAAGATAGAGTGAAGGATAAATAGAGACAGAGACCCAGGCTTTTACACATGAAAACCTATGCTTCTACAGAAAGAATGCTAGATTTCGGGGTCAGAAGACCAGGATTCAAGTCCTAGAACTGCTACTTTACAACATGGGGCAAGTCACTCAACCATGATAGGCCTCAGTTTCCTCATCTGTACAATAAAAGGGCAGGACTAGATGAACTCTGAGTTCCCTTTCAACACCAGATCTAAAATTCTGTGGTCCTGTGAAATAGGTTAGACAAGTCTTAAATCCCCAAAACCTCATGGGTTGCATTATTGATAAATGGCCTGAAATTAGACCGAAAACTCCCAATGATGGGTAACTTTTGAACGTCATCATTAATTTCTAATCAAAATATCAAAGGATAATTTCTAAGTCAAAGTACTCAAAAAACCTCTATGGCTCTCTATTGCGTATAGGATCAAATAAAAACTCTTTGGTATGACTGGACTGCTAGTTGCTTCTACCCCGTCCTTTCCTGCCTGAGGGTGCCTGTGATACAATCCCTCTTCATATTTTCTTGTTGCAGTCCAAGGCTGTTTATTGCCTTCCCTATGAAGCCTTCTCTTATTATGCCTGGTCAAAAAAAAATGATCTCTTCCTCCTCCATTTTTCTTAGACCACTTTGCCTCAATCTCCCCTTTGTACCTTCTACCTGATATGTTGTGCACTAGAAGACTGGGGCAGCCACCATACCATCAGCCAGAGCAATTGTGAGCCAGGACACTGTGGAACACATGGGAGCAGTTTGAGTTAACTTTGTACTCAAATGGATTGACCAGAAATCCAACTGTGGGCCCTTTGATCAAGGACAATTTAAGGACTGTCCTATGAGGTGAATAGAGAGCTTCTGAGCCCCACCCTAGGAACCTCCTTTTGGGCTACTTCTACCAGAGGGTAGTAAAGTAGCCACTTATCTGAACCCCCAGGGTCTGTATGACCCACGGCACTGGATGTGGAATCACACTTGGAATATCATATCATCCTTGAGTATAAGTTTGTCATATCACCCCCTTTGGAGTGTAAGCTTCTGGAGGGCAGAAATGCAATCATTTTTATACTTGTGTCTACTGGGCTTAGCACAGTACCTCACACACGATGACACACTTTGTTGAATTTGGTCCATTAACTCCAAGTATCTGGACCTAGGGCTTCGGCTAGTGCCTCCTCTGGTTCTAAAGTCAAATACATGAATGGGTCAGAATATTCTCTCTATAGGCTCCCTGCTTCCCTTCTTCTAAGATGGTAGACTGCCATTAGCTGTATTACGGGAAGATCAAGACTTCATTGATCATAGACTTTGAGGAGAATGGGTAGAAAAGATTAAAATGATGATGTTAATGATAGGGGCTGAATCTGTGATGTTTTTTTTTTGTATAGGGAACCTCCAGGTGAGAAAACTCCACAGGTCAGAACCTTCTCTGTCATTTATAGTGTTGGAGGAGTTACCTAGAGCACTGAGAAGTTAAGTGATTTGCCCAGGGTCTCAAAGCCTGTATGGATCATTGACAAGACTTGAACCCAAGTTTTCTTGACTTCAAGGCCAGTTGTCTCTATGTTTTACCATGCCACCATTCATGCGGACTAACATAATGGGGGGAAGAGGTTGAGAACTGACTGGCATGTTGAAATTTATAATTCTGAGGGCTAAGCTACAAATCCTAGGATGCTGGTCAGTTCTCAACCTCCGCCCTCCAAATTATACTGTAATAAGAATCAGTAATTTGCAAAGTACTTTATAAACATCATTTCAGTTAATCCTCATGACAACCCTATGAGTTAGGTAGGATTATTATCCCCATTTTACAGATGAGGAAACGAGACTTTGAAAGATCAAGTGACTCACAGAACTGGCATCTGAGGCAGGATTCAAACTTAGGCCTTACTGCACCACCTAGCTGCCAAACTAGTATTGCCCTTTATTTTACAGAAGAGGAAATTGAGGCTCAGTGAGATTAAGTGACTTGTCCAGGGTCCCACAACCAATATGTGTCAAACTTGAACCTAGGCATTCCTGGCTTTGAGGCTAGCCTCATGCACCAAGTCTCAGAATATATGAATAATGACAATAAGATTAAATTTATATTGTGCTCTAAGAATTGCAAAGTGCTTTATCACATTACATTTCAACATATAGTGATGAGACCATTGGTCCAGAATTCAGGAAAGTGGGGTGTAGTTCAACTTTCCTGCTACTGCAAGCTACCATTTATATAGCATTTTAAGGTTTGCAAAATGCTATACATATATACATACATACATACATACATATATATATATGTTAGCTACTAACTCTGTGTAACCTTGCTCAAGTCATTTCCCTAACAGGGGCCATAGTTTCTCCATCTGTAAAAGGAAGGAACTGGACTGGGTTCTATCCTTTCCAGCTCTAACATTCCAACAGTCTATGTTTGACATTTGGGGCTCTCTCTGTGTGATTCCTCATGAAAAAGCAAATAGGCAGTGGCTGGGAGTCCCTCAAAGCCAGAGTGGGCAATGTCTCAGTGGCTCCACACAGGCTCAGTTAGCTCCACAAATTGAGCCTTCAAAGCATGGTATGTTCCCCTCCTGGACCTCACCAGCTTCCCCACAGTCTGCTGCCAGACGACGGGCCTGTGATTGTCAAGCTCACTCGGTGATCAAACACACCACCTGGTTTTTCCCAACCCAAACAAGTTCATCTTCAAGAGAACATGACAGTCTGTATTTAACACAATTGCTCTCATACCAGAAAGGCTGCCAGTGAGTTATCGTCAGTGGCCTGGTTTTAATCTGCCTAGTTCCTCTATAGAAGCAAGGGGAAAGAACAACCTTTCTCTCCTTTTCTTCCTAAAGCAGATCTTTCTGTTATTATTATTATTATTATTGTTATTATTATTACTATTTCTGCCATGCTTTCTTGAACATAGTAGGGTAATTCATTTTTATAGTTGAGGAAACTGAGGCTCAGGGAAGTCTTAAGATTTTAGGATCATAGATTTAGGGGCTCATGGGACCTCAGAAACCATCAAATCAAACTCTGATAGAAGCAGGTAGGTGATGAAGAGGATGGAGTGCTGGGCCTGGAGTTAGATAGATTTGAATTCAAAGCTGGCCTCAGGCACTTTCCAGCTGTGAGACCCTGGGCAAGTCACAATGACTGCCTGCTTCTGTTTCCTCAACTGTAAAATGAAGATGATAGTAGCACCTGCCTCCCAGAGTTGTGAAGATCAAATGAGATATTTGCAAAATGCTTAGCACAGTGCCTGGCACATAGTAGGTACTTAATGCTTGTTTGCTTCTTTCCTCTCTCTTTCAGGTGAGGAAACTGAGGCGCTGTGTGGTTAAATAACTCACTTAGTTCGTACAGAAAATCAGTGTTAGAGCCAGAATCAGAACTCTAGTGTCCCAATTCCCAGTCCCAGGGGTCCTTCCACCAAACCATGGTAAAAATCCTTTTGCCAAGTGAAGAATTCCTTTGTTTGTTTATTTTGAAATCTTGGTTTAAGGGTACCAGGTTTCTTTAAAATGAATCATATCTGTACATACCGCATATATACAATTATAAACCCCCTGACGCAACTTGATTAGGTAACTATAAAAATGCTACTGAATTAAAAGCAAAAGCTTGTCTACTGAAGAGAAATCTTTTTGTGATGAGAGCAAACTGCACGTGTGCTCGCAGAGCCTGCTGCTTTCAGACAGGCAGCTTGCTAACGAGACAGATTCATCTTGGTCCCACTCCCAAGGTCCCACTCAGCCCTGAGAACTGGCCCGGGTCCCCAGCTCCCACTGCGGCCTCACTGCAGGTGAAGGGGCTGGGCCACAGACCTAGGCCACGCACGCAGTTCTCTCTGCCAGGCCCAGGGAGTCAGCCAGCAGGCGTTGATGGTGTGGGCTGAAATGAGGGGGCAGAAAGAGTTCTTGGTAGGGTGGGGAGGCAGCTGAATCAGGGGCGTCTGAGAGCAACATAAGCAGCTGCCATCTATAAGAGTAAAACTACTCTTTATGGGATTTATTTTTTGTTGGGGAAGGAGGTGGGATGAGGAGTAGTTAAGGAGGACCCCTGACTCCTTCCACACTTGGTCCTGTATGTCCATCTGTCTATCTCAGAGTGTGTCTGTCTGTCTTGGACTTTGTCTCTCTGTGACTGTCTGTCTCTCTTCATCTGTCTCTACATACTGCCTCTCTCTGTGTTTCTTTGTGTTTGTCCCACATCTCTCCCCCAAGTTTGGAATAAACCCAAGGTGAGATAGAGGGAAAACACACACACACACACACACACACACACACACACTCACACACACACACACACACACACACATGTTCTTCCAAAAGTCCTGCCTCTAGAAAGGTTTAGGAAAACAGGCACATCCACCGTCCCAGACAAAGCTGCGTCTACCCCTTACTAGGGGCCAGAAAGTTGACCTGCCCCTGAATGGGAGGCTGGAATGTAGCTTTGGTCCAGAGAAGGGGTTGTGGTTTTAGGGTGATCACCCCCAGGGAATGCTGAGCTTATCTGCTCTAGGAGGTGCCCTTGAATGCACCAGGGAGGCAGGAAATAAATAAGACTCAGACAACAACACCCTCTTGTCCCCAAACCCTGCCTCCAGGGAACAAAGGGGAGAGTGGAATTCTGAAGGAATTCTTGGACTCCAAGGAAAAGAAAGCAGCCCTTCTCTCCATGCTTCTCTCAACATTGTTTATTTGTTACACTGATACAGTCCCCTTCCTCCCAAAACCTCAAGGCCTAATCTTTAGGCCAAGTTTTCCCACACTGGGCTCCAAACAATGTTTCCCAATCTGTAACACACCTGTGAACACAGCAGGGAGCATCAGTAGGCTGGTTCACCCTGCATTCTACCACCCACCCCTTCACCCATTTATACATACACACCCCCTACCTCCAAATACATGATTTTTATTTTCAGCTATAAATGCATATTGAAACCATAACTAACAATTTCTGCCTCTGGGACAAGAGGCAGAAAACATGCCTTCAAATTGAATTTGTAATTAGGGGGAGAGAGGAAGAGACCCAAGGATGAGGGGTGAGGGTGAAAGCCAGTCAGAGCTGGACTACGGAGGAGCTCACGTGGTATGGTCCCAAGTGTGTGTGTTCAAGAGCTGGAGTGAGAGTGAATGGGGGGTGGGGGAGGGGGGGTTGTGGGGGGAATGGGATGGGTGGAAGTACACCCTTTGGTAACTTTATATTTTAATTAATTCTCCTTGTTACCTAAATGCTAAGTTGTTTCTACACGGTTGAAGAACTATACCATCAAAATATTTTAAATTTTAGATCTCTGGGTTATAGCCCTATCACCCTGCCCTAGTTACTGTTCTGACATGTACATTATCTAATAACGTCCTCTGTTTTCTCATTGTGGTGTGACTAAAGAAAATGAGTCCTAGTGGGCTTGGCCAGCTGAGTGGGATGGGGTGGGGTGGGGGAGTTCTGGAAGTTCATACCAAGCTGGAAAGTCTTTGAGGATAGAAACCTAGTGACAGACCGTAGGTCTGCCATCCAAGGACCAAGCCAGCTAAGTTTGGAGGGGCTTATGATCAGAAGAATAGCAGAAAGAAGAGTGATGAAACTTTTAGTTATTGCAATCCATGAAGACTATCTAATAAGGGAGAGAGGGGTTGTGGTCTACCTTAGTGGGGAGACAACCCATACTGATGAAATAACAGATGCTTAAGGATTGAAGCATACATGTGAAACGGAAGTCATCCACCAACTTTCCCTGCTCCATACTCCCTCCCCAGAATCTGCTCCAGTTAGAGAACAACCCACCAAGGCAGGGATGGATCTGAGCTGAGCAACCTGGTCTACTTCTTGGGACACTTGGTCAGTGCTGAAAGACTTTGAAATAACCGAGCATTTTCTTAGTGCCCTTGACAGCAGCTGGGAGAGGGAGCTGACTCAAAGAGGATTGTCCACTGAGCCAGCATGAGTGACCACTCAGTAGACCTTAAAAAAAGTGACTGCCCTCCAGTGCTCTCTCTTCCGTTCAACCCAACACATGGGGATTCTGGTTAGGCTTCCTCTTAGACTTTACGTGGGGGTCAGGGATGAAGACGACCCCCTTTACCCATATACATATGTAGATAAATTAATACAAGTGTTTTTTAAACTTTTCAAAGTATTTTCCTGTCTATGACCTTACTTGAGCCATATAACATACATGTGAGCTAGGTAGGACAAGCATTACAATCCTCTTTTAGTAGATGAAAAAACTGAAACAGAGATGAGAAGTGATCAGCCCTAAATCACAGCATATTGGGGATAAATCTAGAACTAGAACCCCAGTCCCCTGTCCTCAAGCCTAGAATGCAACATAAATAATTCTACTGGGTGTTTTGTCCACTGAGAGACAACCAAGAGCTTGGTTTCTATTTAACTGTGAGTAATCACAAATCTTACAACACTGTATAAATGTCAACTATTATTTTTATTCAGGAATTATTATTTTTAAGAAAAGAAAAAAAGACTCTTAGTGGGATTTTCATTATAAATCCATGAGGTAGGCATGTTAAAAGTTACTTGTCCCACTGTGTGGAGAAAGACATTGAGGCTAAGAGAATGGATAAGACTTTTGGATGACTCATAAGATCATGAAAAGTACCCAAATCAGGACAAGAGCTCAGTTTTCCTGATTCCACGCCTGGTACATAAAAATTCATTCCTGTGCTCTAGACAATGCGGAGCCCCCGGCATCCTGTCCTGGCACCATTTGTGTATACTCGGAGGAGAGTGGGGACAAGATGGTGTCTCTGTTGGGATCCAAATGGGGATCCTCCAAAGGAGTGAACCTGTAACCTCTTGTCCTTTCCTCACTCTATTTCCTTGAGGGGAAAAGCTGGTGGGGAAATCTCCATAAAAAAATGAGCTGTTTCTTCAAAGGGCAGAGGGACCAGCTTGAGATTAAGTCATTACCCAGCTGCCTATCAGCCTCTTATTAGGCCCGGCACATACAAAGTCAGTCTGGCTCAGGAAGGAATTTCCAGCCCTTTTTTAAAAAGAGAAGTCATTTGGAGTAAAACGTGGTGTGGGTTTCTGGTGTGAGGCCAGAAATTTAGAAATTTCCTACTCTTTCCCATTTCTACAATGTTTTCTGCTCTTAAAAAAAGTATTCGCAGCCACTAATCTCCTTGATCCTCACAACACTTCTGTGGGGTAGCCAGGCAATCAATCTGCAAGCATTTATGAAGTGCTTCCTATGTCCCAGGCATTGTGCTAAGTGCTGGGGATACAAAGAAAGGCAAGGACAAACAAATCCCAAACAAACAAAAGCAGAGTCCCTGCTCTCAACAAACTCACGTTATATATGCAAACAATGCTATACATGCAAGACATATAGAGAGTAAATGGGAGAAATCTCAGAAGAGAAGGCATTAGCAGCTTAGGGGACCAGGAAAGGCCTCTTGAGGAAGCCAGGATTTCAAATGCATCTTGAAGAAAGCCAGGGAAGGCAGAGGAAGAGGTGGGGATGGGTGTTATACCTATCTGAGAGTTGAGCAAATGTGAACTAAAGAGATTAAGTACTGGTATTATCTGAATACAGACTGAAGCATACTATTTTCACTTTTCTCTTTCTTTCTTTTTCTTCCTTTCTTCTTTTCTTTCTTTCTCTTTCTATTTTTTGTTCAAGTCTTCTTGTACAGAATGACTAGTAATGGAAATATTTTATACAATTGTACTTGTATAACCTATATCAGATTGCCTACCATATCGGGGAGGGAGGGATAAAATTTGGAACTCAAAACTTTTTTTAAAAAAGTTAAAATTTGTTTTAGCATGTAATTGGGGAAAAATAAAATATTATCAAAAAAAGAGATTAAGTATTTTGTTCAAGGTCACTCATTAAGAGGGTATTACAGGAACATAGATGTAAAACTAGAAGGGACCTTAGAGACCATCTAGACTGACCTTCTCATTTTACAGATGAGGAAACTGAGGCTCAGAGAGGTATAACGGTTTTCCTGAAGTCATGCAGCTAGCTAATGATATAGATAGGAGGTCCTCTGATTCAAAATGCAGTGTTCTTTCTACTATACCACAACCCTGGTCTCCTGACTCACTTACAGCCTTCTTTCCACTCTGCTGTCCGGCCTTGGGTCTGAACCTTAGGGTGAAATCTCTCTTCCTGTAGAGTTCATGGTAGTAAGGAGATTCCTGATATTTCCTTTGCCCCACCCCCTCCATTCTCTTTCTACCACCAAGGGCTCCCAATCCCCCAAGATAGAGGCTCAGAGACAGGGTCATTTCCAGACAAATTGCAATGTTTTCCTTATTCTCTCCATTCCAGGGCCATCACAACATGTCCCAGCCACATAGCTAGTTGCTACCATGACAATCACTGCCCATTGAAACAGACCTTTATCCATCCTATCCCATGGGGCCAGGCTTGTGGTGTCTTCTACAGAAACAGTCAGAGAAACTAATCTATGCTCACCAGACAATCAAATAGTGCCAGCTATGTACATGATGTGTGCAAGGGTTAACTGTATAGTGAAAGAAAGATGGACAACATTTGGTACATACCAGGTGCCCAGCAGCTTTCACCAACTTGTTAGTGGAAAAGGGAAAGGCCTCATTGCTCAAGTCTGTCTCAAGTACCTCCTGAAGGACTGCTCGGCTGTAAGGAACAAAACTCCAGTTTTAATGTGTATAGTAATAGTGACATAATCAAGGAATGTTAGGACTGGGAAGGACCTTAGGATACAGGATGTTAGAACCCAACAGGACTTTGGGATACAAATCAGTCAGTCAATAAATATTTATCAAGTACATACTATATGCCAGGCATTGTGCTAAGTGCTGTGCTAATATAAAGTATTGGAGCTAGACAGGACCTATGGAAGGAACCTTAGAATTTGGAACATCAGACCTAGAAGAACATTAGAGATCAACTACTTTAACTTTTTTGTCTTATAGGTGGCCAAAGGTCAAATTAAGGGGAGAACCAGGACTAGAACCCAAACTTAATTTTCCTAATTTCTAGTCCAATTCTTCTTCCACTAAGCCAACAGTAGCCCTCATACTTGCTCTTGAGTTTCTAGAATTTATTTATTCTTACTGCTACCTAAATATATGTTCCTCTTCAAAGACTTGCTCATCTGATTACAAATTCTTATAGCAAAGGACTGTATAACACACCTTAGGAGCTATAGCCAGCTCCTTGGAATTTTCAAATCTATGTATTACCCCACAGAAAATAGATTTTGAGATGGAAGGATCTTCAGATCTTGTGTAGTTCAACTTCCCTCATTTTTTAAAGGAGAAAACTGAGACCCAGAGAGTTTAAATGACTTGCCAGGTAGTAAGTGGCAGAGATAGCAGTTAAAGACTTAAACTCTTTCTCACACATCCCCATCTCTGTGATCCCCATCAGATCCTCAAGATGCCAGTGATTGGGCTGTACCTTCTACCTGTCACTCATTAACATTCCTTCTTCAACTTCACATGAGTCCCCCATAGAGGATGAAACTCCTAGAATTCTGGGCCCTCTGTTTTATATTCAAATTTTTATTTTTACATTCTACATATAATATTAATATATAAGTAGAAATAAATCTATAATTATTATACAATGCATCATATAATATATTTATTACATATATTTTTATATTCAGTTTTCTATTCAGTCATTTTAATCATGTCCAACTCTTTGTGACCCCATTTGGGGTTTTCTCAGCAAAGAGTGGTTCGCCATTTCCTTCTTCTCATTTTATAGATGAGAAGCAGAGGCAAATAGGGTGAAGTGACATGCCTAGGATCACATAGCTAGTTAAGTGTCTGAGGCTGATTTTGAACTCAGGAAGATGAGTCTTCCTGACTCCAATCCCAGTACTCTATCCCCTGCACCACCTAGCTACCCATTCCATTTTCTAGGCCTTCCCTTCTATTGTCTAATTCAACCATGGAGATTATAAAAAGTAAAGACAAGAAGATTGTCCTCAGTGTGGCAAAAGTCATTGGCTGCAAAGCCCCAACTATCTAGCCCCTTCCTTTAGTGAATAGAAATTCATTTATTTGTTTTATTTAAATTCATTTATTTGTTTATTAATGTATGTATGTATTTATGCTATGCTCAGATTTTCTGAGAAAGAGGTAGGTCATATGAAAACAAGCTGATTATAAGGAATCTGATCCAAAAAGTAGCTCCTAAAGGATGCTTAGGCTGGTCTCCTACAATTTTGCCCCATCCTTATTTCTAGTGTTACACAATGAAAATCTATAGAATGATAACCCTGAAGTCCTGCATCCACAAAGGCAGTTCCAATTGTACTCTCCAGATTGCACTTCCTCAGAGTAGGAAAGTAGATGAAGGCACTACAAAGACAAGAGTTAAATTCATTTTTTGGGTTACCTTCCAATTGGTCAGAAAAACAAGATGAAAGAGAATACTGGAGCATTTTGGCTGATTAATGTTTGGATTTCACTTGGAATAAGTATCACAGTCAAACCTAAACCATAAATGACAGGAATTCACTGTATTTACTACTAACTTAGAGCATGGCTCCTAGAAAGAGGACTTGCTGGAAATCATGCCTACTCAGACATTTTTATTTGACCAGAATGATGATGATGGTAGTGGTGGTAGTGGTGGTGGTGGTGGTGGTGGTGGTGGAGGAGGAGGAGGAGGAGGAGGAGGAGGAGAAGTAGAAGAAGAAGAAGAAGAAGAAGAAGAAGAAGAAGAAGAAGAAGAAG
>NW_020954571.1:5247249-5311515 GCF_900497805.2 Vombatus ursinus | reverse complement strand
GATGATGATAACATCTAGCTGACTCCAAACCTCTGGCCATACTTCAACCTAGCCATGTAACTACAGTGCCACCTCACTCACCTCTACTGCTGCTTTTGCTGCTGGAACTCCCACCCTGGGGCTGGTTATCCTGATTGGTGAGAACCTGCTACATATAGCCATCTCCAGACCTCCAGTCATCTCCCTGTCATGCTTCCAAATCCATCCCCCAAACTCTTTTCGCCCCTTGCTCTGAAGGCAGCAATCAGATCAGTACTACCATCATTTCTGGAAAGTATGTGTTAATTGACTTGTCCTATGTCTCCACTCACCATCCCTATGACTTCCCAGATCAAACACCTTCCCAAGACACTATTCTTCCATATATGTTGCCTTCCTCAATTAACACATAAGTTCTTTCTGGGCAGGGACTTCCTTTCTCTCTTTTGTATTTTTATCCTCATTCTATAACATAGTATCTGGCATACCATAAGGGCTTAATAAATGCTTTTTCATTCATTCATTAGACTTTTCTTTCATTCGGTAACAAGGATGATAATAACTGACACATATAATACTTTAAAGTGGGCAAAACTCTTTCCATACACAGATTACCAACTTAAAAACTGCAGTAAAACTTTTGGGGCACCCCACATTATCTCATTCATACCTCAATATTACCCTGAGGGATAGATAGTAAGGTATAATTATGCCCATTTTACATATGAGGAAACAGAGACTTGACCTGTTCATAACTTTATAACTGGTATCAGAGAGAGGATTTGAACACTGGTCTTCCCAGAAGGCAGAAGTAAGAGAAATGGATAGAACTTGTGAAGAAGCAAACTCGGCCTTGATGTCAGAACAAACCTGCTACCGATTAGAGCTACCCAAAAGGGGAATGAGCTGCCTTGGGAGGCAGAGTCTTTGCTTGTGGAGGTCTTCAAGCGGAGGATGGAACAACCATTTCTCAGAGAATGTTACTATATAATAGGCATTGCTTTCAGGTATGGCCTGGATGAGATGGCTAGTGGGGTGTCTTTCATCTCTGAGAGGCAGATCTGCTGGCATCACAACATCCATGATTCTGTCTGTGTGGTACAGCAGGAAGAATCTGGATTGGGAGTTTGATGATCTGAATTCCAATCCCGGTTCTTCCACTTACTCCCTGCATAACTGAAGGCAAGTTACTAAACCTATCTGGGTGGAACTCAGTTTCTTCAACTGTAAAAGAAGGAGGTTGGATTAGATGGCCTCTGAGTGACCTTCTAATTCTATAGCTATGTCAAATCCAGCCTGAGATGCTTACTAACTAGGTGACCCTGGGCAAGTCACTTTAACCTCTCTTTACCTCAGTTTCCTCATCTATAAAATGGAGATGATAATAGCATTTACCTCACAAGGATATTTTGAGGATCAGATGAAATATTTCACACAAAGAAATGGCACGTGGTAGGTGTTTATAAATGCTTGTTCCCCCTTATGATTCTTTTTTTTCAGGCAATTGGGGTTCAGTGACTTGCCCAGGGTCACACAGCTAGTAAGTGTCAAGTGTTTGGTCTGAGGCCGGATTTGAAATCAGGTCCTCCTGACTTCAGGGCAGGTGCTCTATCCACTGTGCCACCTAGATGCCCCCCCCTTATGATTCTTGACCCAGCTCCAGTATTCTAGCTACTATGCCATACGTCCTTTCTCTAGGCTCTCTGGACCTTCAGAATGATAGGAAGTACCTCATAACCCTCCAATTAAAGGTGCACTGGAAGCCGAGAGGGAACAGAAACTGGCTGTTTATTATGAGGCTTTAGAATGACTGGAACTTGCTATGTAGCTTGGCTTTGTAATGGGAGGTTCCTATGTAGCTTGGCTTTGTAATGGGAGGTCGATGCTGCTCAAGTTAACTTTCTAAACCCTTCCCTAGGAGTGAGCTCTCTGCCTGGGGCTGTGGCTGTGGGGCGGTGAAACCTAGCTCCAGCAACTCTAGTAGCTGACAAAAGGGCTGCTCTCCGGGGTGCTGAGATAGCTTACTGCCCTCGCAGGTCTGCTGCTGCTCAGACCTTTGAGATACATAAATGCTCCCTTATGTAACAATGCACTCCAGGCCAAGCTTTCATATACACCTGGTGCACGGATGGACACACACGCCACACATGTGCAAGCACACACACGTGGAAAGGGTATATTTAGCTCTGTACCTTGGAGTTCCTACAGCCCAAAGCAGTTTGTTCCTTGATATAAAAGGAGAGACCAATGTAACTAATGGATCTCCCTACTGATCCTTCTCTGGCAGAGAAATGAGAGAGTTGGAATGGAGGTGGGAGGGAGACTGGCAAAGACTCTGAAATGAAAAGAAAGGCTGGCCTCTTACTTCTTTCCTCTTCCCCTGTGAGTCACCCACTCTTGTCTTTGGCAAGGGTCGGAAAGCTGCTGCCTAATGTCAAGTGTTTAAAAGGAGATTCACTTTAGTCCCGGACAGCTATTCAGAGGAAGATTAGTAATTAACAGTTCCTAGGGGCCAATTTGGGAGCTGATACCAGCGGTCATATTCTAACAATGAGACAGCTTCATGTGAAATAGTCTCACTAGGGAAATAGAAACATGACCGATTAGATCTTGAAGAGACCAGGAAGGCCATCTGGGAGACCCTATTTTACAGAGGGGGAAATGGAGGTTCAGAAAAGGGGAAGTGAGAGGACAGCTAGGTGGCCCAGTGGATAGAGCACCGGCCCTGAAGTCAGGAGGACCTGAGTTCAAATCCGGCCTCAGACCAAACACTTGACACTTACTAGCTGTGTGACCCTGGGCAAATCACTTAACCCCAATTGCCTCAAAAAAGAAAAGGGGAAGTGATTTGCTCAAGGTCATCAAATGACTTAATAGCAAAGTCAGGACGAAGACCCAGCTCCCTGGATTTCTAAGTGAAAAGCTATCTAATCTACCAAGGAGATTAGAAAAGCATCCCTGTGCCAGTGACAGGAGGGACAGAATCTGATTCAAATCCAGATTCAATTGAAATGTACAAATTTGTTAAATATTTCCTATGTGCATAACACTGTGCTATATACCACTGGGGGTTGTGGATATCTGTAAAAAATATAAGACAATTCCTTGTTCTCAGGAAGTTTTCAATCTTACAGAAGTGTTCTCTCTCTCTCTCTCTCTCTCTCTCTCTCTTTCTCTCTCTAGATATAATTGCCCAAAAGCCCTCTTGGAGTTGAGAGAAGAGCAGAATCAACAGAACACCTTAAATTGTTAATCTCTGGGGAATCTTCCATCATCCTGATGGGGGTATTTCATGGAAAAGAAAATATTGATCAGAGATAGTAGCTGGGAGAAAAAAGCCTGGCACGATAACTGGGAAGTTAGAAGATGAAAATGCTCAGGTCTGAAGGTCAGACAGTCAATCACCTAGCATTTCTTGAGTGCCTACTGTTTACTGGACCTATTCTAAGCACTGAGATGGATACAAAGAGCCACTGACTACTTATTTGACCTTGAGTAGTCATTTCATGCCTTTTGGCCTCAGTTTCCTCACATGTAAAATGAAAAGGTTGGACAAGATCATCTCTGAAGTCCCTTCTATATTATTCTGTGAACCTTTGGGAAGTTTCTAGTCTAGTTGGTTTGATGCAAAGGAGAAACTGGAGGTTTTTTTGGAAACTAAAATTGAATAGATTCATGGCAGAAAAAGTTGAGGAATCATGATTGAATAAGATGAATTTTTCTTCTTCTTTCTAGCTTATCAGGTATGCTTGCTTGATATCAATCTGCCTCTTGCCTGGAGCTGGTTTTAAATGAAGCCAGCATATTCCACACATAAGGCACTGACTGCAACTTGGTTAGATTAATGTTTCCTACATGTTCACCTCACTCTCCCCTTCCTACCCCAATTCAGAGCAGAGCAACAGAGCCCTGCAGCTCCCTCCCCCTGCCACTCCAACTCTACTCTTACCTCTCTTGCGCTAAAAATAACATCGTGAGGATGAGCTGACACTCCCTGTCAAAAAACTCCATTTGAATGCTGCCTCAGGTCCCAGGAAGCTGGAAGATTCTTCCCTGTAGGGCTGAGCAAATTACAGATGCTCTCTCTGTTCTAAATCCCAAAGCCATAGGATTGCAGAATCTGAGATTGAGAGGCAACTTCAGAGGTCACTGAATCCAATCCCCTGTCCAGTACAGGAACCCCTTCTAAAATAACCCTCTGATCATTCAGTTTCCAAAGACCTCTAAAGGCACAGGAATTCACTCACCTCCTGAAGCAGTCCATAGCATTCCTAGACAGCTCTCATGGTCAGGAATGTCCTCCTTATAATTTGCAACAATCTGCCTTCTTCTGGCTTCCTCCCAGCAACTCTAGGTCATATCAAACCTATCCCATAGTACCTATTTTCAGTCTTGGTGTAGGTCCCCCACAAGGAGGATGGCAAAGACTTTCTGTAAACCTCTTCTACACCAAACCTCAAAAGATAGGAATTATGCACCAGAGCCAGAGTGATTAAAGCTGATTTCATAAGATAAGAAGTCAGACCTCCCCGTGCAAGATAAAGACACCGTGAATTAACAATGGAGAATCTTAATACATGTCCATCTCCCATCTGACTTCATTACAACTGCCTTAGTCAACACAAGCAAATTCAATTGTAACTGGGAGTCTCGGCATTGTAGCATCTCCTGTGGCTTCAGTGACTTTGTCCTAACCCTCCCTCCCCATCTCCCTCCCCCCAATTCCCAGCCCTGGAAGACATGTCAAACATTTGTTCTTTCCAGTTATGTTAGGAAAGGAAGAGAGAGGAAGGAAGATCAGGTGGACTAAAAATTTGCCAGGGCAGGCATCTGTCCTCAGAGCCATAGGGTGGGGGAAAGGGGTCTGAAAAAAAGGGGACTGAAAAAAATTAACCCTAGCCACCTCTAACCTCCAAGAGTTTACTCAGAGCAAGGACCCATGCTGGCTAACCACAGTAAACCCTAAATGTGAAGAAGCTATGGTCATGAGCAGCCTAGCCTCAAAGGGTCTGTACACCAGTGTGGAAAAGGAGGGGAACCAAAGAATGAATGTCAGGGGTGGGGAGTACAAGAAAAAAAAAAGCTGAAACATTAAAGATATCAAGAGAAAAGGCTTAAAGAAAAGTCCAGCCTACAAGTAGACACAGAAACAGAGAGAATCCTAAAAATCCTGAAAACAGAAGGAAGAATGAATAAAACCTCCAAAAGGAACCAAAACACCTTAATAAAATATTATAATATGAAGGAAAGGGAAGCAATAGTGTCTGATGAAAGGCAAAATCCCATGGATTCCTCAGAGATCATGGAACAACAGCAAGAAACTCTAAAATAGTTCAAAAGAAAAATAAAATCACAAAATAAGGCAATTAGAATGAATTTAGGTCAGCAATTAGAGCTTTCAATGAAGAATTTTTTAAAATGAGAAGAATAGGAAAAATAAAGTTTGTGATGGTAACTATTCTGAAACAAATATAAGCTATGAGAGAAAACAACAAACTCAAAAATGCTAAAGTAGAGGAAAGTTTGACAACAGCAAAATACAACATTAAAAAAGAAACAACAACAACAACCCAACAACCATTACATTCTATGCAGTTCTATGCAAGTGAAAGCAACTGAAATTCTAGGCAGAGAGCACAAATATAACTTAAGAATATGACAAATCAAAAAGCCTGAATTCTACAATGCAGGGAATACTGCAAAACAACAACAAACACCCTTTCCAGTAAATAAAACATTGATTGAGAAAATCCTCAACTCCCCCAGAGGCTTCTACCACTGCATTTCAAAGATTTGAGAGGGCCCTGCAACCTGCCATATCCAACTAACCAGCCACTAATGAGATAGGGAAGTCTGTATCACCTCAATGGGAGTCCTTCAGATAGTGTTAGGTGGACAATCTGTTCTCAGCTGGTAGCAATTTGGTGGCAAGAGATTACCCTCGTTGACTATTTCTCAGCCTCTTTCCACCCAATGATTTCGCCATCCTTGGAAGTATTTACTGTTGGTGCTATTCACTTGACAATTAACTATATGTAACCCTCCTGGGACTATTTTGTTCTTCTTTTATCCTGTTATTTAACTATTCTTTCTTAAAGTTTTTTTGTGTGTTTTGTCTCTTCCCCTTTCCCCTGAAGGGGCAGCGTGGTATGATGGGAAAAAGCTTTGGACCAGACTCACAAGACTGGGTTCAAATCCCACCTTGTCACTTAATATTTGTGTGACTTAGCAAGACATTGAACCTCTCTGGGCCTCAGTTTTCTCCTCTGTCAAATGAGAGGGTTCAGGCTAAGTTGTCTCTAAGGCTCCTTCTAACACTAAATTGCTGATCCTAGAAACCTATGAAGCTGATTATAAACTCCCTGAGGGCTCAGACAACATTTTCTATTTTTCTGTCTACCCTTACAATCCTTTACACCTTTCTGTTGTTCAGACCTGGGATATTCATCAGCATATGAAGATACCTGCTGAGGAAATTCCCTAAACCAATGCAGATACAGAGTTTCCTGGAGACAGTATGGTGGGCAGGTAGGTGGCACAGTAAATTAGGAAACCCGAAGTTCAAATCCAGCCTCAGACACTTACTAGCTGTGTGACTGTGGGCAAGTCACTTAACCTTGTTTGCCTCAGTTTCCTCATCTGTAAAATGAGCTGGAGAAAGAAATGTCAAACCACTCCACTTATCTTTTTCAAGAAAATCCCAAATGGGGCCACAAAGTATTGGACATGACTAAAAAATTGACTGAACAACAACAAAAAGGGGGCAGTAAATCATTAAGTGACTTGCGCGGGGTCACATAGAAAGCATGTATTAGAGGTAAGACTTGAACAAAGGTCATTCTGACTTCCAGGACTGACTCTAGCCACTGTGCTATGTTGTCTTACCTATAGAAGCATTCAAATAACCCTTTTTGCTGGAGTAGTAAACATTTTCTTGGAGTTTAGGACTGGAAAACTAACAAGAAAAGGAGGATGG
The DNA here is from genome assembly GCF_900497805.2 of Vombatus ursinus. NCBI lineage: Eukaryota > Metazoa > Chordata > Mammalia > Diprotodontia > Vombatidae > Vombatus > Vombatus ursinus. Next base: position 5,304,560 of record NW_020954571.1, on the reverse strand, counting down.
ATCTCAAAAAGCCAGCTTGACTAAAATGATGGGACAATCACTTTTCTCTCTTCCATCTCCCTAAATGATCCCAGTTTAAATGATCAAACTCTGAACACTTTGCAGCAGCATTCACCCTTACTCTGGGTGAAGAGCCATTAGGGTGGATTTTATGGAGCAGATACATTAGTTGCAAATGCTCAGGACAGAAGAGGAAAAGGAAAACACCAGACTTTGGGATGGACCAGAATGGTTTTCTCTAACAGTAGGATTTCAATACATTAAAATCTATTCAAACGTATATCCCAAATGTGTAACTCAGAAAGGGGATGCATAGTGAATGGAAAGCCAAGGGTTCAGACGAAGTGAGTTCTGTCTCAGGGCACTGAGAGGAAGTGGGTTTAAATATTTGATGCTTTTAGTATAAGCAGCAAAAAATAGTAGCCAGGAAGGATTCTGGGGGCAGGAGGATCTAGAGAGCATTCAGGGACCTTCTGCCCTCTTCAACCCTCTTGGCACAATGAAAAAACTCCTTTCTAAATGAGGGAAACCTTTTGTCTTCTTTCTTTCTCTTTCTCTGTTGCTCATCTTTCTGCCACCTCAAGTCAGTTTCCATCAATCTTCCCCGAGTACATCATCTTTCTGCCATGACTTTTGCTAGTTATAAGAAAATCCCTTCACGTCTGCCTCTTTCTCCCTTTGCTTCCTGCCCCCAGTGATTCCTATAAAGGTTCGTTAGCTTTCTGAGTAACAAGAGATAGAGGGACAGGTTTCTGAAAAGCATGAGGTAGGCAGTTGTTTTTGATTGTCAGGGTTTAAAGCCCCACACCAGGTCTGCATTTTAGGGATAAATCTTACCTTTCTGGTCCCTGGACACTAATCATCCCTATGTCCTCTGAACAGTCAACGAGTTGGCAATTGAACTTCTTGTCCTGAAGCACAGTGGTGATGTGGGACCAGTTGTACTGGGCTACTGCTCCCCCCACAGTCAGGTAATAGCCATCCCCTGGGAGAGAGAGCAGTTTGAGCTCAGTGAGAGAGACAGCAATGGTAAAAGCAGAAATAACAGGAAAGCCATCCTTGGACTCACCATTGAGTCTTCCCATCACTTGATACTCTGCTGTTCCCAGCCAGTCTTCCATATCTAATAAGCTGCCAAGTCCTATCAATTCTGCCTACAAAAGTACTCTCATATCATTCACCTTATCTTTATTATACCACCACCATTCTAGTTCAGTCCTCTTTCACTTATTGCAGTAGACTCTAATCAGCCTTTCCTCTAGTTTTTCCCAATCCATCCTTCACCCAGTTACTGAAATAATCTTTCTAAGGCACACTTTTGATCATGTCACTCCTCTGCTTAAAAACCTTTAATGACTCCCTAGTACCTCTAGGATTAAATATAGAGTCCTCAGTCCAATATATTAAATAGGCATTAAGTCTTCCACAATCTGATTCCAATTTTCTTTTCTAGCCTTATTTCCCCTTTTCACACACCCTACAATCTGGCCAAATTAGAATATTAGTTGTTTTTCAGGTTCAACATGCCATCCTGCCATCAAAATATATTCACAAAGACCTAAAATGCTCTCTGTCCTCCCCTATGCCTCTCTTAATCCTTAATTTACTTCAAGACTTGGCTCAATTCACCCTAGCATTCTCTTCTTTCTCAAAATTACGCTGCTTCCATTGATTTATTTGCAAGTATATTGAAACTCCCCGAATTATAGTTCCTTGAGGATAAGGATTAGTTTATTATTGTGTTTTCAGAGGCAACATTGTATATAGATAGAAAACTGGCCTTAGAGACAGAAAGACCTGAGTTCAAGTCTCTGACTAGTTGTGTGACCCTGGGCAAGTCACTTAAACTCTTAGTATTCTAGTACAGTGGTGTCAGACTCAAATAAAAATAGATCTCTGCTAGTAATATTTTGATCTAGAAAACCACAAATTAACAATATCTGTGTTGCATTGAATTTTTATTTGTTTGTAATTATCAATTATACTAGTTATTGTTATTTTGCTAATTATTAATTAATTTCTTTTGTAATTTTTCCAATCATATTTTAATCTGGTTCCTGTGCTTGCAACCCACTGGAGTTCCGCTATCTCAACCACCTAACACTTACTTAGGTTGCAGAGAAGGTACCAGTCTGCATTGTTAAAGGGATTTCCTCTACTGAATGAATAAATGAAATTGATGAAATGACACCGCCAGTTCCAAATCACTCAATGAAATCACAGTTCTAGTTCCTATCCCTATTTCCAGAAGACCCTCAAACTCCTTTCTCACTCTAAGTCTATGATCCTGTCATGGGGCCTTGAGGATTACTGCATGGAATCTTAGAACAACAGAATTAGCAGGGACTTTATGGATGAATCTATTCCATCTCCCTCATTTTGCATGTCACCCAATCACTTAGGGGCAGAGCTATGGCTAGGACCAGATTGGTTGATCCAATGGACTTTGCACTATATTCCACCTCCCTGCCTAAAAAAGTGAAGATTGCCAATATCCTTTATCCTTATCTCACAGCAGGGAAGGGTTAAAGCAGGAATTCACTTTTAATTTCCTGTTCTTTGCTAGAACCTGCCACCAGCCTCACTATTTATTTGGATGTGGGCATGTATTAGCAGAGGTCAGTCAGCTTTACCTTCTGCACTGAATGTACTTGTCCAGGATAGATGGTGATGGCTCCCTGGAAATACTAAGGAAATAAGATGATAGCCTTGGGCTTAGACCATGTTCTCTTTCAGTGAAGAAACAGCTTCATAAAAACCAGTGCCCTCTCCTTCCTCGCCCCCAACTATAGAGAATCCTCTTTGCCTTCTCAGGGAGGCATAACAAAGATCTGGAAATGAGCGGCACCTCTGGGCATAGTCAGATCAGACCTTGCCCACGTTTGTACCCAGTCTTGTGGTTTGAAAATATTTCCCAAGGATGCTGGGTTGGGGGGTAGAGAATTTGCTAACCTGTTCTCTTAACCACAGGCCATCATAGCATCACAGAATGTCTGAGTTAGAAGGGATCTTAGGCTGTAAAATATGAGAACTGGAAGGCACATTAGAACATAGAGAAGGTGGAAGAAGGAAAGGGAACAAGCATTTATTAAGTATCTATTATGTGCCAGGCACTGTGCTAGTGTTTTACAAAAATCTCATTTGATCCTCACAAAATCCTTGGAGGTAGGTGCTATTAGTCCCATTTTACAGGTGAGGAAATTGAGGCAGAGAGAGAGATTAAAGTGATTTGCCCAGGGTCATACAGCTAGTAAGTGTCTGATGCCAGATTTGAACCCAGGTCTTCCTGAGTCTAGATTAAACACTCTATCTCCTGTACCTCTGAGTTGCTTAAACATAGAATATAGAATATCAGAACTGAAAGGCCCTTAGAACACATCAACATTCAAGCTGGGGCTTTAGAACATTTAGAACTTTAGGGCTTTGGAAGATTAAGGGCTTTAGAACACAGAATGCTAGTCTACAGAGGGCTCAAAGCTCCACTGTGCTTTTCATTAGTCATCTCATCCAACCTGTGTAAGAACCTGTTCTGTAGCCTCCTGACAGGTCGCCATCCTCCAGCCTTGATCTGAACATCACTAGGGATTTCCAGGGTCCATCTGAAAATTAGTGCTAATGCCCACTCATTTCCTTTGGCCTTTTCCAGCCCCTTTGTCCTGCTCTGCTGACTCAAAGAGAGAGGCAGATCACATGGTCAAGGGAATCAAGATTCCTCAGGTCTAGTCTGAGATTCATTTCTTGGCTTGCTAGGTAATCATATTCCTTTTGATGCTTTTCATTTTCCTCCCCCCTCTGACTTCCTCCATAAAGGGAAAAGCTAGAAATTGGATTTAGCTTTGGGAAGCAGTATGGCATAGCAGACAAAACAGAAGACTACGAGTCAGGAGGACTTGGGTTTGGATCTTACTTCTGACACCTACTAGCTACGTGGCCTCGGGCAAGTCACTTAATCTTCTTGGCCCCAGTTTCTTTGTCTGTAAGAGGGAAATGATAATATCTGTAGTACCTACCTCACAGGGTTGTTAAGGATCAAATCAGTTCACATAAAGTAAAATGCTTTGCAAACCTTGAAATGCTATAGTACATAAATGTTAACCGTTACTATTTCTAAAAAGGAGAAATATTCCGCTTTGCATGGGACTATTTATCTGGTTATCAGGGTACCTTGGTTCTATTGCTTCGTCAGTCATCATGAAGGCCCAGGGAAGGCATGGAGGTTGGGGGTGGGGGGAGGGCTGCTGATTAATCCTGCCTTCACGCTCCTTCCCAGCCTTCTCCACTGCTCCTAAACTGCATTTGAACAATATGTCATCATGATAATAGGTGCAACCACCTACTGTAATTGAAAAATAGATGTGCTTTTACTATAGTATATTATATCACCCAGCCAAGAAAGCATCCCCAAGAGCCACTCACTCGCCCCTATGCTGTCTTTTTAATTAGCTCAGAGGGTGGCTTCTGAGCTGGGGAAGAAAAAAGACCTGGGAACAAGGGAAGGGTGCTGAGCACATTAGCAAAGAGGGACAGGCAGCCTTATCTGGGACCTTCAGACCTCTCATCCACCCTCCTCTCCATGCATATTTACACAAAAATCTTCAAGGCCAACAGCAAAAAAACAAAACAAAACAAAAAAACCAACATTTTCTTTACTCCTTCGACTCCTTAGCCCAAGGGCCTTCTCAACTTTGCTAATAGAATCAGGGTCAAATTAATAGGGTATAAATGTGAATAACAGCAGGAAATAACCCATGTGGACATGCTTTAGGAATTGTAAAAGGCTAGACAAATATAAGGTGTCATTACCATCATGACTATTACCTTTCTCCACTAAAGCCCTACTCTTATGCCTTTTGATGGTGTGAAAGAGATCCTGGGGTCTCAAAAGGCCAGCAGCACAATGATAGGTCCAATCCCTGGAAAGCTCTCAGGTATGACGTGGAACCCAGAATGCAGAATGCACATCTATCATCATTTGAGGACCCTTCTATTTAGTTAGTTGACCACCAGGTGATTATTTCTTTCTCTCTTTTTTTGAAACAGAAATTCATGAAGCCATCTATCAAGACATAACATTAATAGCCTGCATTTATTTATATAATACTTGAAGGTTCACAAAGGAAACCCTGGGAGGGAAGTGCTATTATTACTCCTATTTGACAGGTGAAAAAAACTGAAATTGTATAAGTTGAGTGATTTGCCTAAGATTACTCAGCTATACGAGTCTTCCTGACTACAGGTCCAGCACTCTATTGGCTATATACTGCATGACTGCTTCAAGACATGAAGAAGTTACATTAAGTGTGAGTGGAAGGAATATCTGCCCTGATGAAGTCACAAATCTTTTCAACCTAAAATAGTATTGTGACCTTATGTTGGAATGGTCCTTTGTCCCTTTCAAGGTATTTTTTTTTACATAGATGGTTTCATTTTCCATCTCCTCTTCCCCTTCTCCTCTTTCAATGTTGGTCATCCTTCAAAATCCAGATCAAGGAACACCTCCTCCATGAACCACCAGACCCTAATGATATCTTTCCCCTCCTAGAATTTCCAAAGGATGTTCCATTTATAAGTGGTTAATTACATGATACTTGATATGATTACTTATCTTCTCCTCTGTGAGTGCACATGTGCCTGCATGTGTATGTGCATCTGGCTGCCCCCATTCAGACTGTAAGTTCCCTGAGGATAGGTACAATGTCTTATTCACCCCCATGGTGTCTAACACAGGGCCTTTAACATAGCAGGTACTCAGTAAATGTTTCTTGACTGATGGATATGATGAAATCTCTAAAAACTGTGAGAGGAAGAAAATAATTTTCAGTAAGCTCTAGAACTAGAGACCCAGCTATGACCCTTAAAGGAGATAGTTTTAGGAAAAAACCAAAGGCTATCCTTACTTTATAAAGGAGAGCTTAAGCATACAGAAGTCAGCATGCAGGGGGCAGCTAGGTGGCACAGTTGATAGAGCACTGGCCCTGGAGTCAGGAGGACCTGAGTTTAAATCTGACCTCAGACTAGCTAGCTGTGTGACCCTGAGCAAGTCACTTAATCCCCATTGCCTCCAAAAAAAAAAGAAGAAGTCAGCATGCCCGACATGCTAAAAATACAACCAGTTTCACATAAGACTTAAGAAAATTCCTACAAGAGAGATAGACCCACAATGGGATTGCTGGGCTATTTGGAATTCATAATTTATTTAAATTAGATTTAGATCTGGAAGGCACCTCAGATGAGATCTAGACCAATAATCCAGTTTCCTTATTTTAAAGATGATGAAACTGAAAACAACAGAAGTTAAGCTGACTCAGGTCACACAGGGAGTAAGTAAGGGAAGAGCTGGGATTTGAACCCAGGTCTCTGACTCCAATGCTCATTTCTACTACAATATGTTGCATCCTTAACCTTTGAGGTTGACATCAGGAATGAAAACCCTGACCCCCACCAAATCATCCCTCAAATGTTCCTTATCAAAGACAACATCCTCATCTAGGCAGGGGAGGGAGGAGACTGGCGTCTTTGTAGCTTGCCCAAGAAAATCCTCTTTCTATACTAAACCAAGGACAGAGAAGCCTTGGGAAGCTTTGGGAGTGAGACATTCTAATAATAATTAGAACTCATGTAGATTCCATTACAGGTTTAGATCCTAAAGAAGCCAGTGATAAAGTCTCCAAACACATCAAAATATTTACATAGCACTTCTTTGTGATAGTCAAGAATCAGAAACAAAGTAGATGCCTGTTGATTGGGCAATAGGTAAACAAATTATCACACAATTGAGGCAGTAGTTGGTACAATAGATACAACACTGGGCTTGGAGTCAAGAAGATCAGAGTTCCAATCTGACCTTAGACCCTTGTCAGCTGTGTGATTGTGGGAAAGTCACTTAACCTTTGCTTCAGATTGCTTAACTGTAAAATGAAGATAATAATAGCACCTCCCTCCCAGGGCTGTTGTGAGGATCAAATGGGACAATATTTGTAAAGTGCTTGGTATAGTGCCTGGCACATAGTAGGTGCTTAATAAAAGTATTTGTTCTTTTTCCCTTCCCTTCCACTGAATGTAATGGCATATTACTGTGCTGTGTGTAGGAAATAACAAATGTGTTGAATAGAAAGAAACATTGAGAGATCCACATGAACTAAGTAAGCAGAACCAAAAATCAATACAACAATGATTATAACAATGTTAATGGAAAGAATAACCACTAAAAAATATCAAAAGTGAATGATGCAAAATTATAAGGAATAAGCATAGCATGAAAGAAGAGATATGGAAAGACTTTCCCCCTCCACCCCTTGACAGAGGAGGGAGGGAGGGAGGCCCACAAATGTTGTACAATAAACATATTTCATACTTTTTTGATGTATTAATGACTTTTGCTTTTTTTCTCCTTTTTCTCTTTTGTTTTTAAAAATATTATTTGTTATGTGGGAGGGATCTCTGGAAGCAGGAAAGGGAGGGATACTGGAAAAGATTTGGGTGATGTGAAAAAAAGACATCGATAAAAATTTCATATTAAAAAAAAGAATTTACATCTACATAGTATTTTTAGTTGACAAAGCATTTTCCTCCTAACAGCCCCATAATGTAGGCAGTCTAAGTATTGCTATCTTTCCTTTTGCAGAGGAAGAAACTGAAGTTCAAAAGGGCCATGTGACTTGCCCAAGGTCACATAGCAAATGAGGGGTAGAACTACAACTCAGAACCAGAACTCAGAACCAGGATTCTCACTTCAGTGTTTTTTTCTTTTTTTCCACTACTACCCTTTAGTTAGGTCTCCTGCCCTGGAGATCATGGAGACAGAAGACTATCAGATGATTTAAAATAATAATTTAGCATCTTAAAACTCTCACAAGGAGAAGGAACCTCAAAGGTCATTTAGCCCAATTGGTGAGCCTAACCTGTATATGAAAGGACACATCTCTAACAAGTGGCCTCTCTCTGAAAACTTCCAGTGATAAAGAAACTTCCCAAGGTAGCTCATTATGCCTTGGAGCAGCTCCAATTGTTGGGAAATTTCTCCTTATTTTGAGTCAAAATCTGACTTTCTGCAACATACAGGCGATGGTCCTAATTCTGTTCCTTGTGGCCAATCAGCATAATCCCTTTTCCAACAAAAAGCATTTATTAAGCACCTACTATATGCAAGGCACTTTTCCTTATTAGAAAGCCCTTTAAATATTTGAAGGTTGCTTTTGGGTTCCCACTAAATCTCTTCTCCAGGCTCAACATTTAAACAAATACTGGAATAGCCTAATTTCTGGTCCTCTCCTCACTCTGGTGCTCTTCTATGGATGTGACCCAAGTTGACAGTGTCCTTCCTAAAATACTGTGTTCAATTCTACATGCAATACTGCAGATACGATCTGATTGGTGCACAGGATGGTGGAACCATCTCTTCCTCCAATCTGGAGGTCCTTCCCAGCTTCTTGACTCCCTAGGAAAAAATGGCGTGCTTTGGATGCTGGAGCAATGCTGTTTTATAAATTGAGCTCAGATCTTAGAGTAAGGAACACTGAGCTCCTCAGGTACTATCTAAAAACTTGGCATCATCCCTGTAATCACTGAAACCTCTATTCCACTGGGAGAAGAAGGCCCCATGATGAGAATAAAACAGCAGTACATTGCTAAGCACCTACGAGCTCATGCTAGCAGGGTCAGAAAACAGAAATATGTGCAAACTTCCTCGCTATGAAACAGTTTAATTTTATTCTTAGGTGCCAAGCTTTAGCACAAAACACTCTGAGAATCAATTGGCACATTTCCCTATCACCTAGTCTAGTAATTGTGTTATTTCCTCCCTGGTACCAAATAGACACCTGGGAAACCACTTTCCATCTCTAGGCCTCAGTTTCCTTCCATCTGTAAAATAAGAGGGATGATGGCCTGGACGACCTCTGAATTTCCTTCTAGCTGCAACATTCCATGAGTCTATGAGCTTACTCAGCCTTACTGCTAACTTCACATGCAGAAGGAGATATGCCTAAGAGTTTCCCCAAACCCCGGCATTAAGACCATCATTTTTTGCATTTCAGTGGTAGATAAGCAACTCTTCTTGACTACTCTTGCCTTGGTCACCCTCAGAATTCTGATCGTCAGTCTGTAGTGTGGCATACAACCTTGACAGTCAAGAGACCTAGAAAAATTCTCATCCTGACTCTGCCAGTAAATCAGAGCGTAACACCAGGCAAGAGACCTCTCCTATACCCTCACCACTTGTGAAATGAAGACTTTGGACTAGATAACGCTAATGTCCTCGCCCTCTCTAGGACTGTCCTAAGGTCCCTTACTGTTTTGATATTCTAAGTTCTAAGGCAGGAATTCTGAACCAGTTTTGTATCATGGACTCCTTTGACAGTAGGGTGAAACCTATGAATCCCTACCCAGAATATATACATACATACATGTTTACATATATATGTATCTATATGTGCATGTGTATGTATATATGGATATATTTTAAAATTCACAATAGAAGAAAATGCTAAATTTCAGTTAGAAGTTCCTGAAAATAAAGATGTATTTTTTTTCCCATCAAAGTTCACAGACACCTTGAAATCTGTCCACAGGTCCCAGGGAAGAACCCTTGTTCTAAAGTCTCTTCTAGCTCTGACATTCTATATTTCAAGGTCACTTTTTGCTCTGATACATTATGTTCTAACATTCTAGCATCTAAGGTCTCTTCCAGTGCTGTTATTTTACGTTTCAAAAGTCACTTTTTGCTTTGATATACTATGTTTGAACATTCTATTATCTACGGTCTCTTCCAGCTTTAACATTCTGTTTTCCAAGGTCACTTTTTGCTCTGAGGCATTCTATGATTCTTCTAGTTCTGAAATTTTATGCTTCAGGGTCACTTTTTGCTTTGATAATCTATGTTCTAACATTCTATGTACTAAGATCTCCTCCAGTTCTGACCTTTAATATTCCAAGGTAACTTTTTCCTTTGACACTATATGTTCTAACATTCTGTTCCAAGGTCACTTCATGTTCTGACATTATTTCAAGGTTCTTTCCAGCACTAACATTATTTGATTCTATTCAATGTCACTTTATAAGTGATCTTTAGTCTCTTTGAATTGCATGTATTCTGTCTCCTCAGATGGACTGCAGACTGCTCCCAGAGAAAGACTGGCTCTTCCTCCTTTTGTCCAGGATTCAGAACCAATATCCATATGGAGGCAAGCACTAGAGAGGGGAGAGGTAGTGTCCTCAGTCTATAGAGTGTGGATGACATTTCATAATGGCAGCATGAGCTAGGTTAGTTAAAAAGGGGTCAATCTACTGGTATGGAGCAGATTCGGGACTAGAGTCTTGCAGATTTCAGACCAGTAGGAGATCTGGATGCCTGCACAGAGAAGTACAACTCACACCATCTTCTAGAGGCCGTGAGCCTTCATATGGGTATCACAGTCTAAGAAAGAGTAGCACAATTAGGGCAACTTCCTTCTTCAAATACACTGTCACTAGCTAATGGTGGCATTCCTGTTAAAAATGCAACAGTCCTATCCATTTAAACTGTTTTCCACTAGGGTGGGGCTGGATTAACTGAATCATCACCCAATCCCCTTGAAAGGCCAAGCATTTATACAACAGCAGCCAGAATAGGAGCTGCCATTTTTGGCCAGGAAGGAGATTGAATGAAGTTCATTGACCCCCGGAGTTGGGGAGGGGGGAAATGGGAGAGGAGTAGCAGGGTGGGGTGGGGGTAAAAATGAATACAGCCCACAGAAACATAGATTTAGAGCATAGGGAGCATAAACAGTGAGACCCAGAGCAGAGCCTTAATTTGTCCAAGGTTACACAATTAGTGCGGCAGACCTGGGATGAAAGATTGTGAATTCATTAACATTGTATTCTGCCAGCTAAACCAACCAACCACAGGTTGGTTCTCAACAGGCTTCTTTTATAAAAACTAGCCCACAGTCAAGGCCTCCTGTAAGCCGCAGGTACATTCATAGATATAATCACTGAGTACTCACTGCCCCTGTTGGGAAATCTGATCAAGCCCTACTTTTACCTCACAATGAGGCCTCTAATTATGCCACACCTGGTCACCCACCCACAAATTAAACTGTATGATTACAGAGGGAAGAATTAGGCAAAGCCAGCTCTGTGGGAGACTTCAGTTTCTAGACCTCATTGTCCCCAATTTAAAGACTCGGGCTCCTGAAATTAAACATTCGGGGCTGCTTTGTTGCTTCATCCGAGGATAAACCACTGACCCAATGTAACTTGGGCGTATCTTACCTTCAAATGAAGGGGTAAGTGGCGAGGCCTCAGGGTCCACAGCTAGGCGACTTACTGTCAAGTCACTCTCAGTGCCTCCCCGATGATTTAGCATGCAGGTATACACCGTGGAGCCTGGGAAAGGAAAGAAAAAGCCTTTTGCGGGGTGAGGTGATAGTTTAGATTGGTCCAGAGAGAGTGATTAGGCCACGAGTCATACATCATGTTGATGAGCTACAGTTGAAGGGGATGGGGAATAAAAGGGCTAAGGGCGACAGAGAACACATCCCCTTGGACAGACAGGGATCCCAGACTAGAGCCATTTGTGATAAGGGCACATGACTCCATGCTGACAGATTCCTGTGATGGTACACAGCAAATAATTCTAGTTCTTTCATCTAGTGTGGCCAATAAAAGGGCCACTTACCCAATTATCTATTCTTCCAAAGAAAGCTGGGACTCTTTTCCCTTCCCAAACATCTTGCTCACAATTTCCATTTTTTGAAAGTGGTCTGGATTCACTCAGACCTACTTTAATGCTGGTATCAAGCCAGTGTCACATTTCATAGAGGCTACTTTTTCATCTACATTGAACCTAGAACTAGTTCTTTCCTACAGCACAAGAGATTAGGGCAGACATAGGGAATAACTTTCCAGCACTGAGAAAATGCTGAGCATTGGGAGGATTATCTGAGGGGCATGATGGAATATCTTACTTTTGGAGTCCTTAAACATAGGACAGGTTCCTAGTTGGATAGGATGGTGTAGACTAGCTTAGAGATGAATCTGATATGAGAGCTAGAAGGACCAGCACTGCTACTTGTTACTTGTGTGACTTTGGTGGGGGTAGGGGAGGCTACATGGCTTCTCTATTCCTTAGTTTCCTAATCTTTAAAATGAGGGAATGCGACCTGACAACCTATAAGGTCCTTTCTAGTTATGTCTCTGTAATACCAAGCCTGAGTGACCTCTTAAGGTCTCTTCCAGCTTTAAATCTATGACTGTAGGGATCATGTTATCCAAACCCACCACTTGGATAAGGAAATTGGGGGGGGGTGAAGGGGTGAGCTGGAGAGGGGTTGGGGCTGGCTTTCTCAAGATCATAGTCTGTTACGGATAGAGCCAGGACTAGAACGACCAAGCAAAACCCACTTTCTTTCTATTCTATCCAACCTGAAAATTTGATCCACATTTGAATACAATAAACAGGGGAAATGTTCTTTAAAGAAATTGAGACATTACCTTCAATGCCTTCTCTCCTTACTTACTAAGGCCAGATAAATGGATCGTGAATCACATAAGGTCTATATTCATGCATCTGGCCTCTTTAGGACAGGACCTGTAGGCATGGTGACTGCTCAAGCCGCCCCTGTAGACCTTGGGGCTATAGAAGAATAGAGTTTCTCAAATAGAGACAGCTGCTGGAGACTGCTTTACAAAAATTTAGCTCAAAGTCCTAGAATTAAAACATTTGGTGCTACCAACACTTGATAGCAGGTGGGGGTCAGGGGATCTAAGAATGGAAGTTCATTCTAACAACTACAAAAGGATCACCAAATTTCCTTGGTTACCCTTGGTTTCCATTAAAAAAAAGAATCATGAGGGCAGCATGAATGGTCCAGTTATTTACGATTCCCCCCTCCCCTACCTGGGTGTTTGTGGACATCAGCTGAGAAGAGCCAATCTGCAGCCTTCTTAGCTTCAGGACCCACCAGATAGAATTTCCCAAAGTAAGACATGTCAAACACAGCCACCGCATCTCTGCAGGATAAACATTCTTTCTGGATCTAAAAAGAACACAGGGGGAGGAGGAAAAGGTACTTAATTCCATTTCTTTAACAGAAATGCTTGCAAGGGAAAAATACCAAGTTCCTTGAGAAGGAGCAGAAACAAAGGAGAATTAATAATAACTCACATTTCAATAGCACCTGAAGGTTTACGAAGCCTTTTCCTGATGATAGCGCTGTCAAGTACATAGTGGAAGTATTCTTATGCCCATTTTACAGAAAGATACAGATTTAGAGAGGTTGAGGGCATTGTGATTAGAGCTCCAAACAAGCTTATACCAGGTTGGCACTACCAAGTCTTCTCATCAAACTATGCTTTCAATTAGTTACCCTCCTGTTCAGGAACTTACAATCTATCCCTGCTGCAGATGGCATCCATCTGAAATTCTCTGCCTGGTATTCATAACCTGGCCCTACCTGTCCAGATGTGTCTCCCTGCTCCCAATCATGCACCATCCCCCACCCCCACCCCTTGTCAGACCAATCTCCTCTCTCTGCCACAGACATAGCAGGCTTACCCTCCACTTCTCATCTTTTGCCAAACTGTTCCTCCTATCCGGAATGCCCTCCTCCTATCTCTCTTCCCATCCACATCTTGCCCATCCTTCAGAGGCCTCCTCTGGATGCTTTCTTTAACAAAGTCTCTCTCTACAAGATCCTTCCCTTTGTAAGCCAGCACTAGACCACATGCTGTTCTCTGTTTCTTCTGTGTGAATCTTTCTCTCTTCCACTAGTTGAAAATATGCTGAGAGCAGAAATGGTGCCCTCCACTCCTTTGGTCTCTTTCATGACACTTAGCACAGGTCTGGGCACATAGGAGGTGCTTTAAAAATACTTTGTGAATCTTCCCTGGATATATTTTTGATTCAATTTTATTTTATTTTTAGTTCCAAATTCTCTCTCTCTCCTCACCCCCTACCCACCCATTGAAAAGGCAAGAAAAACAAAAGCCAGGTATATATTTTATTTACATTAGCATGTTATCTCTCTCATTAGAATGTGATCTCCTAGAGGGCAGAGACTGTGTTTTTGTGCTTAGCACAGTGCCTTGCCTATGGTAAGCACTTAATGTTTGCTGGCTGACTGAAGGGTGATAAAGCTTCATCCTTTGCTTAGAGATCTCAGCATCAAAGAAAAGTCCATTTAGGCTGATATCTCTGTGCTTCTCAGCCCCAGCATAATAGATTCAGGAAATGGATTCTAGAGCATTAGCAACAGTATTTTTCACACTTTAAGGAACTTTTCAGACCCCTTAGAGGAGATTGAATGAGTCAAAGCAAACTTACATTGGCGCTAAACTCCAACCTCATCAGAAACCAGAGCCTCTAACATGTTAGGTCAGCCTGGGCTCTGTTATACCTGGATGAGAGTCAATCTTCTTCTGTCATGTTTACCTGGACCCATGGCCCCCTCTGCCCATAGTGATTTGAAGGGAAGTGACTCGAAGAATCATGCAGCTATGAAACATTACAGTTGGTAGGTTATTTAGAACATAAGATGTTGGGGCAATCGATGGTGCAGTAGATAGAGCACCAGTCCTGTAGTCAGGAGGACCTGAGTTCAAATGTGGCCTCAAACACTTACTAGCTATGTGACTCTGGGCAAGTCACTTAACTGCAATTGCCTCAAAAAATAAAAAAAGCATATAAGATGTTAAAGTTTGAAAGAGGTTTTGGAGCTCTCTCTCATTGTACAGATGGAGAAACTAAGGCCTAGAAAGAGGAAGTGACTTGTCTACATGGTCATACAGTGTTTGTGGCAGAGTAGCACTGACCCTCAAACACCACTTGGCACCCTCCCACTTCTGTGGCCTTGGTCATATTGCTTACTGTTCTTAGCAGTAATTCTCTTCCCACCCTTCTGCTCCCAGATGAACCCTCTCCATCCTTTAACTCTCTTCATTGTTGAGATATAAATGCCTATCACATCCATTTAATTCCTCAGTCCTTAAAAAAGAACTTTTATTGCAAAAATAAGAGTTGAGAGAAATGTGATTAAACTATCATTTGTTGTTGTTCAGTCGTTTTAGTTGTGTCTGACTCTCCATGACCCCATTTGGGATTTTCTTGGCAAATATATCTGAATGGTTTGTCATTTCTTTTCCCAGTTCATTTTACAGATGAGCAAACTGAGGCAAACAGGGTTAAGTGACTTGCCCAGAGTCACACAGCTAGTAAATGTCTAAGGTTAGATTTGAACTCATAAAGAGGAGTCTTCCTGACTCCAGGCCCAGCACTCTATCCATTGCACTCCTAGCTGCCTAGACTTGTCCAAGAACTTAATCTGTCACCTACTAGAGCAGTGTTCTCTACCCTGAACTTGATTGGAGATGCCCATAGGATGGAATGGAGTTAAGCATTATTCCATTCCCCTTTCAGGAAAAAGTATGTCTTGTGTTCTGATCAAGTGTTCAGAGGGACTCCAGGGAATATTGAGAACCATTTCCTTCTGCCAAGGGGGATAATTTGCTAGATGAAAAAAAAATGGTATATATCTCCTTAAAAGGGAAAAAGAACCATATGAAAATCAGCGAGGCTTGGTGGGGTCTGGAAAAATACTCATGTGAAGGTGGTTGCTAACGGGAACCAAGCTCCTGAGTGTCTCTGGCACCAAACCCATCAGGTGGTCTACAAATATTTCTTTACAAAGGATTGAAAAAACTCAGCTTCTGAACAACCTTAGAATCATCATTTTTACTTACAATATCATGATGAGGAGGGAAATCGAAGGTATATTCATTGCTGAGCAGTCTGTTATACTTGTAGTCTTCATGGGGCTGGTGCTCATATGCCCCATAATAGTCATAAGGGAGGATCTGGGAAGATAAGAGAGGTGAGATTCTGGAGAAACCGTGGAGATGGACCCTGGTGAATGAGATGACAAGAGTGCGTCTATCTGTTTCCACCTGGGCAATCCTTGGCCTTTCTGCATTTTCTCTTTTTGGCCTCTGTTCAAGCTTTGATGTCTCCATCTCACTTCAGCTATCTGCTAATGAAGCTCTTTGTCCTTTGTTGACACTTCCCTAATTTCCCCTGCTCATTTTACCAGCCCTGTCTGAGCCAAGCTAATTCTCACACTGGCAAAGCTGCCCAACCCTTCAGTAATCTCACCTCCAATTTCAGCCGCAGTGCCACAGGTGCAGGCTGAAAAGAAAGCTGCAACTCACTGAAGGCTCTGCTACTTATACAAAACATGTCCCCAAACTCCAGGGGCTCAGCAAAAACAGTCTGCTGAAAGAAGTGGGGCTTAATGTGGGGCTCCTTCTCTTTAAATGAAGAGTCAGCCTTGATTCTTCACCTGGCAGCGTGCCATTGTACATGAGACAGAAATGATGGCACTGGGGCATTGGTCAGCAAGTGAGAGAGTCATTGTGGAGATCACTGACCTTCTGCATAACAACATTGTACCACACAGGCTGTGGCCCTTCAAGGATGCATGTGTAGGCAGAATGCCTCTCACTGCTCAGCTAAGAAGGATGTTCTGGAAGGGGTTGCCTGGTATAGTGCAAAGAGTGGGGAGAGAACTGGAAGCCACACCTGTACTCTACCCCCAACTCTGCCCCAACTGGCTTAGACCTCTCGGGGTCTGTTTCCTTCCCTGCAAAATGAGGTTGAACTAGATGATCTCACAGATCTCTTTTTTACTCTAAATTTCTACTCTAAAATTCTTTCTTACTCTAAAAATTCCATTTTTCTTTAAATTCTGTATTATTCAAAGAGATCCCCAGGTTCTCAGGAGCTAGATTTCATGATGTTCCTCTCCCTCCTGTGAAGGCAGGGCATGGAATATTACATACACATACAACAACCCTAGTGCTAGGATTGGAGTCAGAAGACCTGAGTTCAAGTCTCAGACCTGTCACTTGCTAGCTGTGTGACTTTTGGCAAGCCACTTCATTTCTCTATCCTCATCTATAAAAGGAAGGGATGGGATTAGGCAGGAGTTTTTAGCCTGGTGTCAGTGAACTTGTTTTTGAAAATATAGGTAGACAGATAACTCTATTTCAATATAATTGGCTTCCTGTGCAATCCTATTGAGAGAAATTGTTATTAATAACCAAAGATTTGGGGAGATACAGAGTTCCCCCTTTGTCTATAGTCCTCATTTCAAAGTTCAGTCTCTTGAAGGACATTACTGATAATGAGATTGAATGAACTCTCCTCAATCTTGGCCAGACCCCACCCAACCTTACAAGGAATTTATCTAAGGTGGGAAGCCCATTGTATTCTACTCTGGCTTAAGTGGGGATAAATTCTTTGGTTAGATTGCCCAAAACTGGAGATGGTCTGAGTGTAGAGACTGTCTCTTTGTCCTAGAATGAATGACATGATGTCATTCTCTCAGCCCTTCATTGGAGTGAGCCCACTTCTCATTGTAATATTCATTCCCCTTCATTAATTATTAACCAATTAGAATTGATTGCCACCCTCAGGAATACCCATTCATCCAAGGGCATATAAACTGTGAGCCCACCCCCATGAAGGGTCTTTGGCATTCGAGAGTACCACTGGCCTCTTTTATTAATAAAACTCTAGCATTAATAAAATGATTAATTACCCAGAAATTATATCTCTTGAGCCATTTAAATATCACACTATATATTTTATTTTGTGCATTTTAAAATATAATCCAGAGAAGGGGTCCATAGGCTTAGCCAGACTGCCAAAAGGGTTCGTGACATGCAAAGAGGAAGAAAGGAAGAAAACAAGCATCTATTAATTGCCCACTATGTGCCAGCTCTTTGCTAAGTGCTTTGCAAATATGATCTCATTTAATCCTCACAACAATCTTGTGAGGTAGGTGCCGTCATTATCACCATTTTATAGTTGAGGAAACTGAGGCAGGTGGAGATGAAGTGACTTGCTCAGAGTCCCATAGCTGGTAAGTGTCTGAGGCTAGACGTGAACTCAGGTCTTCCTGACTCCAAACTCAGGGCTCTATCTTAACAAAAGGTGAGGAACTCCTGGACTGGATACCTTTTCAAGGCCCTCATATTTCTGTAAATAATGAATAATACATTTAAATGGATAAATGAAGGATCTGTGATTTTGTCAGTATAGTTGTTCAATCATTTCAGTTGTGTCTGACCCTTTTTGATGCCATTTGGGGTTTTCTTGGCAAAGGTACTGGAGTGTTTGCCATTTCCTTCTCTAGCTCACTTTACAGATGAGGAAACTAAGGCAAACAAGATTAAGTGACTTGCCCAGTTAGTGTTTGTGGCTGAATTTGAACACAGGTCTTCCTGACTCCAGGTCTGGCACTCTATCTACTATGCCACAGTATTGGTAAACACCAAAAGAGATTAACAGTCCATATATGGCTTACCCAGTGTTTAACACAATGCCTTGCACATAGTAGGTTCTTAATAAATGTTTACTGATTTATTGAAACTCTGAAGTCCAAAGTCCAGCTAGATGGTAAGTGACTCGCTCAGAGCCACACAGCTAGTCTCAGAAATGAGATCTGAAACTAGGTCTTCCTGACTCCAAGCCTAGGACTCTATCCATTATTATTTTTTTTATTTTAACCCCTTTCAATAACTGGAGAGTGATAACATCTGTATAGCCCTCTATAGTTTTCAAAACACTTTCTACAGATACTGACTCAATTCAGCATAATACCTGTGTGAGATAAAGTGGAGAGAGAAGGGGAATCATTGGTTTCATTTTAAAAGTCATAGGACCGTAAATTTAAAGCTGGAAGGGCTCTCCAAAGTCACCTGGTCTAATTCCTCTATTTTAAAGATAAGGAATCCAAATGACTCATTGAAGATCACATGGGTAGTAAAGGGCAAAGTTGGGATTTGAATCTCCCAGAGGTGAGAAGGCAGGCAGGTGAGGGGTGTGTTGGGAGAGAGAGGAAGAGGAAGACTCATCACAGTATACTGATTCAGTGGGGACCACTGCAGTCATCAGATTATGGACCATCTCTAGTTCTAGGTCTGAATTAACTGCCAAATTCTGTAATTATACTTACAGGAGCTGGTCCCTGTGGGCTAAACCACCCAGGTCTCTCCCAGCCGTGCCTTTCCTGGAATACACACCCCTGCTGGAGGAGCTCCTAGACAGAAAAGATGAAAAGGGAGGTGAGAGTAAAACATCTTTCAACTCTGGTCATTTTAATAGTTAATCAGGTATGAATTCACAAAATGTCAAAATTAGAAGAGGGCCCGGAGGCCATCTAGCTCAATCCCCTTGCTTTACAGTTAGAGGAAACTGAGGCAAGAGAAATGAAATAGTTGGATCAGTTCACAATTCCATCAACAATGAATGTGTCCTTATTTTAAGGGGGGGGAAAAAGGTGGGTGGGAAGAAAACTACATGATAACTTTATTTTATATTTAAAAGGAAAAGCAAGTTGTACCTAACAGATTTGCAGTTTTGTGTGCAATCATCTTTTTTATTATACTATATTATGGAAATGTTTTTTTATTCTATAAATTTAAAAAAATTTTTAAAAAGAAAAATGACTGGCCAGGGTCATGCAGTAAGCTAGGGACAGTGCTAGGACTAGAACCCAGTACTCCTGACTTCCAGTGTAATGGTCTTTCTGATTGGGGCTGCTGAAGAAAAACTTGAAACTGTTCTGTTTTATTCTGAGGGATTTTTAGGATAGGAGGCAGGACTAGGGAATCTTTACTATATTGGGAAAGGCATCAGGGAAGTGGGTTTTAAATGGATTTTATTCCATCACTGCTTCAGAACAGTCCTCTGAAATGGACTGATGTTGCTGGGTTCTCTTGGGAAGCTGTTACCATATCTTCATGTTCCTATTTGCGTCTACCACTAATGAGAATCCAAATCTGGGGAGCGTGCATGTTCAGTGCATTTTTCTAGAGGAAAATTTGTTTCCTTGAGGGATAAACTACATCGCTGTACAACATCAAAGACTTCCCACACTTCTACAGATTTATGTTCAGAAATTGATCCATATGCTCACAATCACGGAAGGTTCGGACTGGATAGGGCCTTAGAATAAAGAATGTCAGAGCTGGAAGAAAGTACTAAACACAGAAGATCAGAACTGGGAGGGGCCTTAGAACACAGAATGTCAGAGCTGGGAAGGGCTTTAAAATATGGAATGTCCAAGGTGGAAGGGATCTTAGAACATACAATGTTAGAGCCAGAAGGGACCTAAAAGATGCTCTAATACAGGAAGGTGAACCCATGGATTTGGGGGGGGGGGGATTGCATCTTTATTTTTGTTAACTTCTAAGTGAAATTTAGCACTTTTTAAAATAATGAATGTTTAAAATATATTGTTTGGACAAGAGATCCACGTCACAAAAAAAAAAAAGGTTAAGGACTCCTGATCTTGCTCAGCCCTCTGATTTTGCAGATGAAAAAGCCAAGGTCAAACACATGATAAGAAGCAGATCTAAGGTTCAAACTCAGGATCCCAAATCCAAATGTTCTTACCACTATACTGTGGCCGGACTTTTGAAAACAGGAGAAAGGGCTGTGGAACCCATAAAATGGGAGTGGATAAGAAGAGGTAAGAGGAAGGCTATATATGAAAAACAGAAATCATGCTGCATAAAGCCTAGTCTATATCACATTCAAATAAGAAGTGTAAGTTAAAGGGATGTGGGGATACAGAGCACTAGTCAGAGGACCTGGTTTTGCATTCTGACTGATACTTATTACCTGTATCATCTTGGGCAAGTCATTTCACCTCTTATGGCCTCAGTTTCCCCATCTGTAACATGCAGGGGTTGCACCTAAGTCTAGAGTCACAGAAGCTCAGAGGTAGCATCTAGTCCAACCTATAACTGACCAGGAATTCTCTCTCTAGCAAGTGGCTACTCAGCCTCCACTTGCAGGTCTCCAGTGAGAGAGGACTTACTACTTCTTAAGGCAGCTCATTCCACTTTTGAACAGCTCTAATTTTTAGGAGGGCAGCTAGGGGATATAGTGGATAGAGCTCTGGGCCAGGAGTCAGGAAGATCTGAGTTCAAATCCAGCCTCAGACACTAGCTGTGTGACCCTGAGCAAGTCATTTAACCTTGTTGGCCTCAGTTTCCTCATCTGTAAAATGATCTGGAGGAGGAAATGGCAAAACCACTCTAGTATCCTTGCCAAGAAAACTCCAAATGGTATCATGAAGAGTTGGACATGACTACAAAACAACACTTTTTAAAAATAATTTCTTCACATTGAACCTGTATCAACCTCCCTATACCTACTTCTGCTTTCTAAAACCAAGAAGAACAGGACAAATCCCTCTTCCATTTGATAGTCTGTGTCTGGCAGAGAGAAAACTCCAGTAGATGACATTATTGTCTCCCATCATTACTGTGCCCATGCCTCTGAGCCAGAGTTTAGCTCTATTGCCCAAATCCTCCTCCTTTTCCTTTTTCTACCTAGGTAGTCTGTAGGACACTGACATGGCATGGTTTTATTTATTCCTCCATTGGTCCTCACCCTGGGGTCTTCTGCCATACTGTCCCCCTCCGATTCCTGGATTTCTTCACAGGAGTATGTCTTTCTAACGTATAATGCCACTCCATTCTTCCTTTGAGCTATTCCATTCCTTTTGCGTAAGTTCTTTCCTTACAGAGCCATATTCCAGTCATGAGTTATATCCTACTGAGTTTCAGGAATGTCTATGAAGTCAAACTCACCTCCTTGCCTTGGAATCTCCTTTTTTTTTTTTTTAACTGTACTTGGGGTATATGTGTATTTATATATGTACATCTACAGCTATATCTATATAGGCAGATCTATCTATAGCCCTATTCAGAGAGAGGAGAGAGGTAGAGAAACAGAGAGAGCAATACAGAGAGAGAAGGAGAAAAACAAAGAGAGAGAGGAAGACAGAGACAAAGAGAGCAAGAGACAGAGACAGAGAGAGAGGAGAGAGAAACAGAGAGGGATACAGAGAGAAAAGGAGAAAGAGAGATAGAGAGAAAGACAGAGACAGAGAAAGAGACAGAGATAAGGACAGAGAGAGACATGGAAAGAGAGGAAAGAGAGAGACAAAGAGAAAGACAGAGAGAGATACAGAGAGAGAGAAAGATAGAGAAAGACATAGAAAGAGAGGAAGGAGAGAGACAGAGACAGAGAGAGAAAAGAGAGAGGAAGACAGAGACAGAGAAGGAGAAACACAGAGAGAGACAGTCAGAGACAAAGATAGAGACAAAGACAGAGACAGGACAGACAGAGAGCAAGGACTGGATTTTACTATTGCCTCCATTTTTATAAATTGTCCCATGAATCTTGTTCTCCTTTGATACTCTCATCTTCATCTGCTCGTAATGTATCCTAGTCTCTGTGGTGCCTGACTAGGTAGATAGGTGCTGGCAGTTTTTTCCCTCCCCTCCAGTTTTAAATGTTATGAAATCCATGCTCCTGTGAATTAATAATTCTCCAAGGTAGGAGGGAGAATCCAGCCCTTTCCATGTCACATTTAAGTAAAATAGTGGCATTTATTGTGGAACATGTTTGAAACAATTCATTTCTATTTATAGCCCCAAGAACAAGTTCTATTCTTCTAAATCTCGAAAGCAAGCTGTCACTCTCCTAATGAAGCTGCGTTCATTAGGCATCCCAAGAGACAACAATCCCTAGTGACTCTGGGCTACAGAGGCACAGACTGGTGTGGTGACAGGCCCACTCAGGTAGGCCAGTGCTTCTTGTATGTGCAGAAGCTGAGACCTGGTTAGTCCCAAGAAATGAGCAGATTGACGCCCTTTTCCCCACCCCCACATACACACAGCCAAAACCTTGATGTCAAAAGGGAGAATCCGCGCAATTCCTCCGTTCTCTTCTTGGGAATCTTAACCTGGGGGTATATTCATTGGTTCATTTGTTCATTCAACAAACATTTATTTATTAAGTTCCTATTTTTCCATTACACCATCCTCCATGCTGGGAGAGGTGCAAAGTTTAGCTAAGGTATTAGATAGTCTCAGCCCTGGCAGAGCTCACAGCTAATTGTTAGATAAGGGACAAACACTGATAACTGCACCTTATACTATTATGAGATTACAGAAGCATGGATTCATGGCTGGAGGGGCCCTGAAAGGCCATCTAGTCTAATCCCCTACTCCACGTGAGAAAACCAAAGTCTAGAGAGGTTGGGCGCTTTGCACATGACCGTACAGGTCATGTCAGGGGCAGGACTTGACATCAGGCCCTTAGAGTCCAGGACCAGTATTCTCTCCACTGTATCACGGTGCCTGGTAACATCATAAGCGCCTCAAGGAGGTCAAAGGGAAACCAAGTGCCGTGTGAGGTCCCAAAGGGAAGGCTGTTGTCCAATGAGCAGGAATCCAAAAAACGTTCCAGACTTGGGTATAGAGGCATAAGAGCATATTTGGGGGATGATGAGTAGAATTTGACTACAGCAAGAAGTTGTGTCAAAGGGAGTTTTGAGAGACAAAGCTAGAAAAGAAAAGCGATTCAAATGGTGCAGGACATTGGCAATTAGGAAAATGAATTTAAACCTCACCCAGTAGACAGCAGGGAGCCAATGAAGATGTTTGAGCAGAGGAGGGACATGGCTAGATCTATAAATGTGTTAGAGATTTAGGATGGTGACAAAGTTTAACAACTTTCGTACCCTAAGTCAGCACTGATGGTGATCAGAAATCACACCCCCAAAAGGTGGGGGAGTCCTCATCAGAGATCCAGCACTAGAAGGGACCTCAGAGACCACCTAGTTCTTCCCCCTCCCCTATCATTTTACAGATGAGGAAACTGAGGCCTAGGAAGAAAGAGTGGTTCTCCCAAGGTCATGAAAGAATTGGCAAAGTTAGAATGTGAACACTGACTCTACATCTAATCCCCTTTCCCCTGTACCTCTCTATTTCCTGCTCAAAAGAGTCTGGTCAGAGTCACAAAGCTATAGTCACAGCATGCCAGGGCTGCAATGGGCTTTAGTTCAACCTTCTCATTTTATGGACGAGGAAAAAGAGCCCCTCTGAATCCAAGAGAGGGGAAGGGGCTTGTCCGAGTTTATAAACCCAATTAGGGACAGAGCTTGAATTAGAACCCTGGTCTATTGACTCTTAAACCTATAGTCTCATGCTGCATCACATGGCAACCCCATACCTCATGCAGCGGGTCTCTCCTCATATTTCGGCCAGCCAGGGGCTCATCGTGGGGGAAGACGACAGAGTAATTCTTGGCGTATGATTCATGACTCCGCTCTCGGATCCAAAGGCGGTTGTCGGTGAGTGAGTGGTGAAAGCGCCTGAGTCACAGGAAGAAAGGGGGTGATCATTAGCGCACCAGTGTAGGATGGATGAATGGCCCTGCAAGGACCAGGCAAAATCAGAAGCTTCACTGGGGGCAAATAATATTCTAATCCCTGGGAGAAGCGAGGCAGTGATAATAACTCACATTTATATGGTGTTTTAGAGTGTCCAAAGTGTTTTTCTCATAACCCTGTAAGACTTGTTTTTATAGATGAGGAAATTCAGATTCAGGTTATATCCAAGGTCACTCTGCTAATAAATGGTGGAACTGAATCCAGGTCTTCTGAGTCTATGTCCAGTTCTCTTTCCATTATACCACATTGTCTCTCTCGGAGAAAGGAAAAAAAATAACAGGAAAAAGCCGTGTCCAACCAACTTTCCTATTGTTTATCATTTTTAAGAGGCCAGTCTTGAAAGAAGACAAAGAAGAAGACAATCCCACTGCACCCCTTTGCAGAGGTGGGAGATCCACAGTTGTACAAGGCACATGGTTTCACCCTTTTTTTGATGTATTGCTAAGCTATGCTGATTTTTTAACTCATTTTTTCCCTTGTTTTTGTCTGTGAAACATACTACTTATTATATGGGATAGCTTAGGGTGGGGAGAATACTAGAGAAAACTGTGATTATATAAAAAACAACAAAAAAATCAATAAAAAACTTATTTTTTAAAAATGTTAAAGAAGCCAGAGAGGCTGGGGTGGGGTGGGGGGATTAGGGTGGGGTAGAGGGGATGGTCTTAAAAGTCAGGAAGTTTCTGTTGTTCAGTCATTTTAGTCATGTCCAACCCTTTGTGACCCCATTTGGGGTTTTCTTGGCAAAAATACCGGCGTGACTTGCCATTTTCTTCTCTAGCTCATTTGACAGATGATGAAATTGAGGCAAACAGGGCTAAGCGACTTATTTGACCAGGGTCACATAGCTAGTAAGTATCTGAGGACAGATTTGAACTCAGAAAGATGAGTCTTTCTGACTCTAGGCCTGGCACTACCTAACTGCCTAAAGTCTGGAAGACCTGGGTTCGGGTCCTATATCTTATACATACTAGCTGCGTGACCATGGATCAGGCACTTACTTCGGATGAACTTGTGATCTGCATCGGTGGGAGGCAGTTTCCACACTGGGCTTTCACCACCACAACAAAATCACAAGGCAGTCCAAAAATAAAAACAAAACAAAACTGACGCCAAACAATAACAACAACAACGACAAACCCACCCTCCAAAACAGGAAAACAGCATGGTAAAAGGCGCAGGTGAGGAAACACGTCTAGATAAGTTAATCGACCAGCCCAACATGTGCCGACGAAGAAGTAACGAAACTGGGGAAATAGCAAAAAACAAAATGACGGTGACAGCAAAAACAAACGGGGCTCTCAACTCCCAGAGCAGGACTTGGATTCTGGGAACACAGTACAACGCTTCCTTAACAGACTCCCGGATCTATTTATTCCCCTCTGAACTTCTTCCTGCCATCTCCAATGTCTTCATTTGGCCCTGGTCTTCCTCCTCCACAAACCCCACCGTGGTAGTTCATGGGAGTATCTCTCAGCAGAGATCAGAAGTTTCTCTCAGACTCTGAATCTCCTCCCTCACCTCTCCCTCCTGGCCTAGAAAAACACTAGATAGAATCTGGGTGGTGGCTTTGATATAGAATGGCTAATTGGAACAGAAACAAAAGTTAACGAAAGGATCTCTCAGAAAACCCTTTGCAAGAAAAAAGGTTCATTACTGAAGCCTAAGAGAGTCTAGTGTAGTGAGAAGAAAAGCAGGGGAAGAAGGAGAAAATGATCTGTGCTTTCAACCGATGAATTACAGCCTTCTGGGACTGGGTTGGTCCCCCTTACCATTCAATTGTGTGTCAAATGAGCATCATTAGATAGAGTGGGATATCAGGGTGTTTTGTTTTTATTTCTGAAACAAACTGAGTTCTGGGAGTAGAGTCAACACTAATGAGTATCTGCAACTGGGGAAGAAGGGAGATATACGAACCTTTATTTCTCTCCTTAGTGTCCTCATGGAAGTAGAAGTAGCTACTATAGGATGGAATATTAGGACAGCCTGGTACAATGTAAAGAGTCTTCTATTTGGAATCAGAGGATCTGGATTCAAATCTTGACTATGCCGCTAACCTATCTGTGTGACTTTAAGCATATCACTTAATCTCTATGGGCCTCAGTTTCCTCATCTGTAAAATTGAAAAGAAGTTGCACTGACTGATTTTTAAGGTACCTTCCTTTGTTCAAATCTAAGATCCTAGGAAAATTTCAAACAAGGACTTAGAAAATGAGGGTTAGGGCTTAGAATGTTAACTCTCAAAGGGTCCCTAGAACATGAAATGTTAGATTGTAAAATGTAGAATGCCTGAGCTGGAAGGGATGTTGGGAGCTATCTTTTCTTGTTGTTGATCAGTCATTTCAGTTGTGTCCAACTCTATTCATAAGTCCATTTGGGGTTCTCTTGGCAAAGATACTAGAGTGATTTGCCATTTCCTGCTCCACTTCATTTTACAGATGGGGAAACTGAGGCAAACAGGGTAAAGTGACTTGCCCAAGGTCACACAGCTAGTAAGTGTCCAATACTGGACTTGAACTCAGGTCTTCATGACTCCAGAGCTGGTGCTCCCCCCATTGTACTACCTAGCTCTGTTATCTTCCATAATCCTCCATTTTACTAAAATAAAACTAAAATCCAGAAAGGACAACTACCTTGCTGAAAGTTGGACAGCAATTCAGAACCCAAGTCTCATGATTCTCACTCTATAGCTTTTTCCACAATCTAAACCTAGTGTTGTCTTCTGTAGAGAATCACTTAGTTTCTTGAGGGTCATTTATGGGCTCAGTCCTATCCTAGGTATTAGCGGGAAAATATATACAAGTACAAGCTGAAGGAGCTTCCAATCTACATGAGCAGCAAGGGGGAAACTGAATGATGAGACTAGAACAGGCAAAGCTGTCTATTTCCATGTCAAGCATCACTGAAAAGACAATCCTTGGCTGTATGTCAGTTTTGTTTGGGATGTTCTGGATGTTAGCCTTTGTCATATAAATCACTGAGTATTCAAAGGGACCCTAGAGGCCATTCAACCAGACTTCTCTCTGAAGAGGAGTCCTTTCTACAGTATCCCTCACAAGTGGTCATCGAGCTTTTACTTCGAGATTTCTATCATGGTGGCATATGGTAGAAAGGATACAGCACAGGAAGACCTGGGTTTGAGTACTGACTCAGACACTCACTAGCTGTGTGACCCTGAGCACATGCCTTTTGGGTCTCCATTCCCTCATTTGAAAATGAGGGAGATTGGACATGATGACTTCTGTTATCCATTCTAGTTCTGAATCTATGATCCCTTGATGGAGAACCCACTACCTCCTGCAATAACCCATTCTATTTTGGATTTTTTTAGGCAGCTTTTTTTTTTCCTACTGGGACAAAATCTGCCTCCCTGAAATTTCCACCCATTGTTCCAAGTTCTGCCCCCTGATGCTAAGCAGAATAAATATGTTCCTTCTTTTGTATCACAATCGTTCAAACAGTTGAAGATAGCTATCTGGTCCCTGAAAGTCTAAAATATCATGATCCCATGTTCTGCCCTTTGTTCTCCTCTTTAGATTAACTAACCCCAGTTCTTTCTTTTATGGGGCAAGGAGGTTTCTGTCCCCCTCACTATCATGGTGAACAGAATATGGATGACTTTTGGGAGTGTGCCAGGAATCCCCAAGGATCCATTCTCACTTGACTGAAATGGTTCCCTACCTAGTCATGGATGATGACCTCTTGAGGTCCTTTCCAGGTTCTATAATTCTTAAACTGACCAGGGGTACAAAATGTGGTCTGTCTAAAGTGTTTCACGTTGAGTCTCTGCATAGAGAACAGGTTTTTTAAAAATTGCTATTTTTCTAAACAATCAATCTAAAGTCTCAGGGAGGGGTTGCAAGATTCAAATTCCTCATCCCTGCCCGCAGGGCTTGGGTTAGCATCGCCCGGGTAACCAATGGTTTCCATGGCTCTGGGGCTCATAGATGCTGTTTCCCTGCAATTGCTTGCAGACGTCATTGCTACCAGGAGATTTGAGAGGCTTCAGCTGTGACAGACTCTAATTAGTGACTAATCCGATGTTAGTACACGGGAAGCTAACAGGGCCCTAGGTAGTGCCATCATCCTTCTTGTGGCCAGCTAAGTGTTGCCATAAGGCTGTTCAGTCCCCTCCTGTGGCCCTCCAGCCTTTAGTGGGAGTGGGAACAGCTCCTGAGGGCTCATTTAGAACAGGACGGGTACCTGCCAAGCTGTTAATACCATCTAACAGCTTGCCAGTCTGGTTTTCTCAATAGGCCAATCTGCCTGGAGCCAGATGTGTGCTCAGTTGCTAGGGCTAAAATCAAATCACTCGGCACAAGCCACGTGAGGGAAAGGCTCTCAGTAACCCTTCTGCTGGGATGCTCTCCTGTAGGACATCTCTCTGTCCCAAGCAGAGTGATCTGATCACCGTCATCTGAACTTGACTCATGATCGAGTCAGACTCCCCAGGTTCAATCTCGGCTGGGTCATTTCCTTACTACCACACTACCCTTGTGACCTTGGCCTCACAGGACCTTATCAGTTAACCTCTTTTCTTCATCCATAAAATGAAAGGGACGAAAGGATGAGCTCTAAAATTCATTCCAGCTTGAAATCCTCTATGTTCGTCTTCTCCCCTGGGCATGCTTCTTTCCTCTTCTACGTCTACTTTGCTTCAAGGTCTAGCTCAAATCCCCCTCTTCCATGAAATTTTCTGTGATCACTCAGCCCACAGTGATTTCTTTTTCCTTTGGCTTCCAAAGCAAGCTTCTTCAAAGTGCAGACCCTCCTTAACGGATGACCCCAAGAGGGTGTGTGTTTAAGCAGTGGGAAGATATATTATAACCTACCGCCCACATGATGGCCAACCGTACCTAGCTTTATCCCCCAACTCTCCTCCAGTCTGTCTTTGCCCCTGCTGTGCAAGTTCCAAACTTAACCTTTCTGAGCCTGAGTATTAGCCCCTCAAAAGGCAGTCATAACCTAAGCACTATGGGGAACCCACAGCAACAGCTGCACAGGTGCCACTGGGAAAATTCCCCTTGCCCCATCTCCTAGATCACCTTGTGGCTGCAGCAAGGGCTCCTAGGAGGGTGGGCACCAGTGAATAAGAGCCCTCCTCTCCCCTTTTCTCATTTCTAGTAGTATGGAATGAACCCCACAGGATGAGCAATTGTGGATAAGTCACGATATGCACTGAAGATCTCATTATATTATCTTTCCCTCAGAAGCCCATCTTTCTTCTAAACTTCCCTGCTACTGTTATGGGTACCACCATCCTTCCGTCCTCCTAGATTAACAAGTGCAGTGCCATCTTCAACCCCTCACTCTCCTTCACCCCTAAATATGTGCAGTCAGTTGCTTGATTTTGTCATTTTTGCTACCACAAAATCTCTGAATCCATCTCCTTCTCTGCTCACACAGCTACCACCTTAGTTCAGGCCCTCATTCCCTCTAATGCATCTGTCTACCTCCTCCATGCATTCTTCCTTCCCACAACTGGTAAAGTGATCTTCTGTTCATGTCACCCTCCCACCCCCAGACAACAAATTCCGGTGGCTCCCTATGACCTCCAGGATTAAATATTATTTCATCTTTATCCCATCCTTTTTGAACGTCTATTTTTGTACCTGTTTTTATAATATATGCATTTATTTGTACATGTACACAATTTGCAAATAAGTAAATATACACATATTAGAAGTGCATGCTCAAAATTCTTTTAACTCATAGAGATGTGTGATCAAAAAAGTTTAGAGACCACTGTTTCAAAACTCAAAAGTCTGTCCCACTCACTGGGACAATGTCTGCATTATCGTTTCACATGTGTGTCCTTACAAAATGGATCGTAAGTCCAGTAAGGGTAGCATGTGTCATATATTTGACTCCTCCAGAGCCCCAAGCACAAAGGCTTTCTGAGCTTAGTAAATGGCTTCTGAATAATTGATTCTAGTTTTTTAGTAATCAGGAAATGTCACATCTTTCTAGTAGGGCTCAGAGTAGATGGAATCTTTGAAATTTAGTTAAAAACATTGACTTTTCAAGGACAGAAAAGGGGAAAGTGTGGGTAGACAACAGTTTGTGTGGGGAAAGATCTGAGGCTTTTGGTGAATGCCAAGCTCAATACGAAATAACAGTATGATCTAAGAGAAGTAATAATAGTTACATTTATACAATGCTTACTATGTGCCAGGCACTGTACTAAATACTTCACAACTATTATCTCATTTGATCCTCACAACACCCCTGGGAGGAAGATGTTATTATTATCCCCATTTTACAGATGAGGAAACTGAGACAAATAGAGGCTAAGTGACTTGCTCAGAATCACACAGCTAGTAAGTATCTCAGGTCAAATTTGAACTCAGGTTTTCCCGACTCCAGGCTTGGCTCTCTATCCACTGTGCCACTTAGCTGCCCGTAGGCAACATCACATAGTGGGGACAGAACGCAGAGGGTTCCCTAGCTTTGAATCCTACTTACTGGCTGTGTGACTCCAGGGAAGTTATCTAACTTCTCCTAGCCTCAGTTTCCTTACCTGTAAACTGAGGGCACTGGACTTGATGACCTTTCAGCTCTAAATCTATAATCCTAATGATCTGGTAGTTTAAAAAAAAAAAAGCTAACCATTTTAGACTGCATCGAGAGAGGAAGTGTCCAGGACAAAGGAGGTGATCATCTCAATGTAGAATCCCTAGTCAGATCATTTAAGCCACACATTTTAGGATAGCAATCGAGAAGGTGGAATATTTGGAGAGAAGGGCAACTAAGCTGGTGAGGGAACTAGACATCATGCCATAGAAAGAGTCACTGATGAGACCAGGGATATTTCGCTTTGAGAAAAAGACTTACGGGGGCAGCTAGGTGGTGCAGTGGATAGAGCACTGGCCTTGGAGACAAGAGTTCAAATCCTGCCTCAGACACTTGACAGTTACTAACTGTGTGACCTTGGGCAAGTCACTTAACCCCGATTGCCTCACCAAAAAAAATAAAGAAAGAAAATAAAAATAAAGAAAAATTTAAAAAAAAGACTTATGAAAGCTAGTCCAGATGCTATCAACAGACAGATGGGCACAGGAGCCCTGGGAGAGGCAGTATTCCCCAGATCACTGGTCCTTCTTCCAGCTCAGCCCTTAGAGCAATCATCCAGGGAGATACCAACCAACTGTTCCCCACAGGGCAGGCAAGCTAGCCTAGCTGAAGCTGAAGGCATCCTGAGGGAGGGACAAGAAGTAGAACATGCCAGACAGATCAAACCACCACCACCACTACCACCACCTTGACCACCACATCGCTTCAGGCCCTGATGAAGACAGCCCAAAACTCCGAATGCAAAAGCCCTGGGAATAGCATTGCTCCCAGCCCAGCACTCTCTGCCCTCATCCTGGGAAGCCATCCCCACGGGGATGCAGCTCCTGTACATACTACAGTCACAGCTACTGAGGAAAGTTCTGTCCATTGAAGGTTTTGTTAAATATTTCAAGAAAAAAAATGGATATGATTTTATCAGCGGAAATGACATTAAAGAAACAGCATTAACATCTGCTTTGCTACTGCACCCTAAGGACTATAAGATCTTTCCATCTGACTTGTAGCTGAAACCTTCCAGATGTGTTATTGTTCCCATTAGAATGTGAACTCCTTAAAAGCAGGGACTGTCTTGCTCTTCTATTTGTATGCCCATGCTTTGTACATAATAAACATTTAATACATGCGTCATCCCTTCATTCAATCAATCATTCATTCAGATACCTTCAGGTAGCTGAAAGATTCACCCCTACAAAAAGAATGAGACTTGTCTTGCTTGGCCCCGTAGAGTAGAAGTAGGATCAGGGAGAAAAAGATGAAAAGAAGCCAATAAGGCAAATCTTTCTAACAATTAAAGTCATACTAAAATGTAATGGATGGTCTTGGGAAGTAGTGAATTCTCATTCACTGGAGATCTGTAGGATATAGCAGTATAATTGCTTTAACAACAAAAATAATAATAGTTAACATATAGCACTTTTAAGTTTACAAAATTTGTGTGTATGTTATCCCATTTGTTCCTTACAACAATCCTGTGAGGTAGGTGCTTTTATTATAATCCCCATTTTACAAATAAGGAAACTGAGGCTGAGAGTTTAAGGTTATACAGCTATTAAGTATCTGAGGTAAGATTCAAACCAAGTCTTTTTGATCTCAAGTCTAGTAATCTATTCACTGTGTCTACTATAGATGTCAGGTATATATTCTTATTCAGGTACCATTTGGACTAGATGACCTCTAAAGTCATTTTCCAACCCTGATATTCTATAGGTCTCTAGTTCTGCCTTAGTCACTTGTTAAAAAGACTGTAGGAACTGTGATTGATATGTATATATATGTATATATATATATATATACAAAATTTTTATTTATATTATATACATATATATATTTTAGGGGGAATCAAGGTACTTTCCTGATGCTTATTCTCAGGGTCCCTAAATTCAATTTATCAAGTACAGAGCACCTACTGGTTCTCAGTTCTGTCTTCTTGGCTGACAGGCAATGAATCATAGAATCTCAGAATCCTAACAGCATATAATATCCCTGACAAGTGGCTATCCAACCTTCCCTTGAAGACCTCCAGTGACAGGGAATTCACCACCTCACAAGGCAGCCTATTCTGCTTTGGGACAGTTTTAATTATTGAGAAGATTTTCCATACATGTGGATGAAAATACCTATCTACAACTTCCAGTACTGCTCCAAGATTTGCTCTCCTCCAGGCCCAAGCAAATCAAGTCTAGTGCCTCTTCCAAATGACATCCTCTCAGCTATTTATAGATAGGCTCTAAGCCCTCTCTTCTCAATACTAAATATCCCCAGTTTTTTTTTTTCCAACTAATCCTCAAATGGCAAGGCCCACCATCCATCTTCTTACCATCCTAGCCATTCCCTGCTGGGCTTGCTCTGTTTTGTCAATAACTGTTCTAAAATAGGATGCCTAGAAATGAACACCAGAAACTGTATGAGAAGGAAGGAGAAGGCGGAGTTCCTGCCCTCAGGGATCTTACAGGATAATTGGAGGAGCACAACAGTCACGGTTGTGTAATAGCTAAAACAACAAAATGTGCAAAAGAGAGGGAGAATTCTGCACATACTTGGCATGCTTTGTATTTACTTATTGAGTACCTAATTTTCCCATAGACTGAGACAGAAATAAAAAAGCAAAGAATTTTAAATTGGCTAGCCAGGCTTTAGTCCCTGATACACAGAGCCCTGGAAGGAATGTGTCTATTCAGCACAAGAAGCAGAGGGAAGGAACTCTAGACACTGCGGGCCCAGCCACTACCTTTATCAGTCTCCTGCAGCAGAAAGCCACAACCCTCATGATCACCATAAGCTAACCGACCTGAATCCTAGTGGGCTAAGAGGAATGGGGGACGGAGGATGGCAGAAGAGGAAGGAGGGTAGGCATCACTTAGTGGACTGGATTGGTGCTATTTTGTTTAGCTTTCATAAAAAATGTGGGTGAGGCAGCATGGTATAGTTGGTAGAGAACTGGCCCATAAGCTCAGGGTTCAAGTCTTGCTTCTAACACATAATGATTGGGTGACCCTAGATAAGTCACTTGCCCTCTCAGAGCTCTAGGTGGGTCTCTCAGACCATAAGCAGCTTTGGATGTGTTGACTTGAAGTGGCAGAGGAAATTTTCTCCCTATACAGATGAAATCTCAGGTCCTATATTTTTAAAAATAATAAGAATTTCTAACTTGTACGGACTGATGCTGAGTGAAGTGAGCAGAACCAGGAGAATTTTGTACACAGTAACAGTCACGTTGTACAATGTTTAACTTTGATAGACTTAGCTCTTCTCGGCAATGCAAGGATCTAAGACATCTCCAAAAGTCTTTTGACCGATAATGTTTTCCACATCCAGAGAAAGGACTATGGAATTTGAATGCAGATTGAAGCATACTATTTGCTCTCTCTTTTTTTTTGTTCTGTTTTGTTTTGTTTCTCCTTTCTTGTGGTTCCTCCTATTGGTTCTGATTCTTCCTTACAACATGACTAATGTGAAAATATGTTTAATAGGAATGTATATGTAGAGCCTATATCAGATTGCACACCACCTTGGAGAGGGAGATGGGGAGGGAAGGGGAGAAAATTTAAAACTCAAAAGCTTATGGAAATGATGGTTGAAAACTAAAAATAAGATAATT
The DNA here is from genome assembly GCF_900497805.2 of Vombatus ursinus. Taxonomy (NCBI): domain Eukaryota; kingdom Metazoa; phylum Chordata; class Mammalia; order Diprotodontia; family Vombatidae; genus Vombatus; species Vombatus ursinus. The sequence goes on along the minus strand of NW_020954571.1, from coordinate 5,270,099 downwards.
AATTAAAAAAATAAATTTTTAAAAAAGAAAGCAGGAATTTTTGAATTTTTGAAAATATGAATTTCCTTCCTTCTGATTTTTCTTTACTCTTGATAGATGAGGACAAGGAAGGAGGAAAGATTGGATGGAAAATCTGTCTAATCAACAAGCATTTATTGAGTGCTTACTGTATGCCCAACCTATGGGGAAGACAAGAGAAACCACATGACCTATTCACAAGGAGCTTATATAGACTCAAGGTGGGAGAGTACCTGATACTTCATTAATGAAAACCGATTTTTTTTTCAAAGCACGCCCGTTGTTTCAGCTGACTGTCACAAATGTTTTTGTAAGGCAGGCAAAGTTCAGAAATCACAGGATCTGAGCTGGAAAGGACCGAATAGGTCATCTAGTCCAAATCCCTTATGTTATAGATGGGCAAACAGAACCACAGAGGAATGACGCGACCGGTCCAGAGTCAGACACAGGCAAGAAGTAGCAGGCCCGGAGTTTGATCCCAGTCCTTTCAAACTCCCATATCTAGCCCTCTTTCCATAGGCCCACACTGTGTGTGTATTATAATGCTAATTTTATGGAGGAGATACTGAGGGTCAAGGAGAGGAAATGACTCTTCTTGGCTACCCAGCTTGTCACTGGCAAAGCCAGCATTAAAACCTCATCTCCTGATGCCCATTCTAGGACTCTGTATCTCCCCCTGCTCTTGCTCAGTAGACTGAAGGGTTAGCGTAGAGTGTGTGACTAAGTCACAAGAGGCTTCTCTGGGGCACTGGGGAAGGAGCACAGAGGACCTCAGTCACTCAAGGGGAGAAGAATGAGGACCTCTGTCACAGAATCCTAAGAAATCAGTCAGGAAGCAATAGATTCTAGGACGGGGGTGGGGAACCTGTGGCCTCAAGGCTACATGTGGCCCTCTGGGTCCTCAAGCTCAGCCCTTTGACTGAATCCAAGCCTCAAGGCCACAGGTTCCCCACCCCTGTGGGGAAAAGAGGAGAGGGTGACAGACACTTCTAAGAGTAGGACAGCTAATGGCCTTCTCCCCTCTTACTGATGAGTTTTGAGGATTCGTGGGGGGGCTGAAGGGAGGGAATATGACATCTTAACATCACTGGAAGAGACCTAAGCGGGGATCTGCCGGTAAATGTTTAACAGGGTACCCTCCCCTAGAAAAAAGTACACATATCATACTTTTTAGTTTAGTCAGCATTATTAACATTTTCTCCAACACTTTCCTAAGCCTAGATAATCACAAAACAGTAAATCAAGCCTGGATTTGTAGCATTTATGATTTCCAAAGTGAAAATGCCATATTGAAAATTGAATGATTTATCTGGAGCCAGTATGATCTCACTCTAGCACACCCATCCCCCTAAACCACAAGGACCTTTTTGTCATTTTTAAGGCTGCAGGGAAAGATAAGCCTTCATTTCATTTGAGCAACTGCTTTGGCCTTTCATTTGTCAGGGTTTTTGTAAGGACTTTCTACTTCACAGCCTTTCCACGGCATTCTGGGCCCATTCCCTCTTGGGCCTCTCCTCCCAACCAGATTTCCCCTTTAGGGTTACTAAAACTAGAAGGGAAGCAATGAAATGTGGAATGGTAGATTAAAAATGCTTTTAATTCCAGTCAGAGGAATTGGGTTTGAATCCTGAATTTTTTGTTTACTCCCTATGTGGCCTAGGCAAGTTAGCTAACCTCTCTGGTCCTCAGTTTCCTCATCTGTAAAATTAAAGGGTTGGATTGAGCAATGGGGTATGGTGGAAAGAGCAGTGATTCTGGAGTCCAAAGATCTGGGTTCAGATCCTACCTCTGGTGCTTACCTGTTAGGCTCCCTGGGCCTCAGTTTCCTCATCGATAAAATGAAGGAGATAGACTAGATGACCTTTATGATCCCTTCCAGGTCAAATTTTTTACTCTTAAAAAAACATCTAATGTCACTCTTTTCAACAGATAGTTCTGCTCTAGGGTTGGCTATTAGCTGGCTGAATGACCTTAGGAAACTCACCTTCCCCTCTCTAAAAGGCCTAGTCAAGAAACTAGCAACCAGATGACCATGACCTTTGCCCAGATTATATTCTGGATAGGCTCACCATCTGTGAAAGCTGTAGTTGCAGAGATGGTGAGATCTGATTCTTGAGAGAGAGGCACTATTTGCTAAGAAAAGCCAGACTGTGAATAGAGCTGCATTTTCCTTTAAAAATAAAAAATTGTAAAGACAATAAGCACCAGGAGATAAAAGATATAATTAGCCGATGAAAGCTCCCAAGTACAGGCAGCTGGTATTAATGTTTGCAGGGCTCCCAGAGCCTGGGATGAAAGGTGCTGCAGACTTACAAGTAGGAGCAGCTTGGGCTTAGGAGGATGAGGGTGGAGGTTGTTGGCAGATTGTGATAAAGGAGACCAAGGCAGTAGTCAAGCTCTGAGAAACAAAGGCAGTTAGTTTAGTGTTGAGAGCTGCTGAAGATAACTTTGCCCCAGGGCTTTCTGGGCCATTGGGGTCACAGGACTGTAGGAAGGGCTCTCTGAGGCCTGGGTCCTCATCCATATTGCTGCCAGTTCTCTTGAGATTCAATAATATCAGACCAGGACACCCCGTTTTGAGCAGCAGCAGCTGCTTCCCCCGCAGCTACAAGACAGGTTTAAATATTTTATTCTCCTAAAACGTTGGCATGTAAATATTTCAGTGTAGGAAAGAAAGGGAGCTGTTTGAGGATAGAGGAGAACTCCTGATGAGGGGGTGTTCTTAAAGAGGCTGGGTGGAGCTGCTGGGCCCAGTATTGGTCCTGGCACTGAGGATGTGTGTTTTGGAGGGGGTGTGGGGTGGGAGTTTAGGGTGACCCAGCCAAACCGAGTCTAGTCACAGCCTTCCCACTGTCTGACCCGGGGCAAATCATCCCCTGCCCCCACTCTGGGCCTCTGCACTGATTTCTCCATCTGGTAAATGACATGTTATATTAAATAATTTCTAAAGTCTTCTTCTCAGCTCTAGCATTCTATGTAATGTAACTCACAGGTTTGTTGAGAGAAAGGAGCTTTGTAAACTTTAAAGCATCAGAGAAATGGGAGCTATAGAATTCACACTGTTGCTATGTCCTAAGCTCAAGCATTCTATGTTCTGTGTTCCAAGGGCCATTCCAGCTCTGGTATTCTGCATTCTTTGTTCTAAGGGCCTTTCCAGCTTTGGCATTCCACATTCCAAGGACCAATCCAGCTCTGACATTCTCTGCTCTGTGTTTTAAAGTCTCTTCCAAATCTGACCTTCTAAGTCTTATGCTCCAAGAACATCTGTGATTCTATGATCTAAGGGCCCTTCTAACCTGATATTCTATGCTCTATACAGCTTGGTGGCTCAACGGATAGAGCAATAGACCTGCGTTCAGATTCAGCATTTATCATTTGCTAGCTGTGTGACCCTGGGCACACCTATCTCCCAGAGTTGTTGTGAGGATAAATGAGATAATATTTATAAAGCACTCTGGAAACCTTAAAGAGTTATATAAATGCTATATCTTATTATTATTATCATTATGAGCTCTCCTAGCTCTGAGGTTTTATGTTGCAAGGGTTATTCCATCTTCTTCAATTTGTATTTTTGTGTTCCAAGGGTCTTCCCACCTCTGATATTCTAGGCTAGGATGACCCTGCAGCATCTTAACTACATAACTGTTTCTTATGTTCCAAAAAGATTGGCTTCTCTCTGATGGTAGGTGATGGCACTGTCCTCAGGCAGCCCCCTGCTGGCAAGTAGCAGCTTATGCCCTGTGTTCCTCTTATTCTGTGATTGCAGTGGGAGCTGGGGTGGGGTGGGGTGGGGGGGAGCAGAAAGGCATCACGTTTGCCATCCTTTTGTCTGTCTATATCAGCTGGAGGGGGGTGAGGAGGAGCAAAATCCTCTCCCTTAAAGTGATACATATTATGCAGTTAATCACATTGGCAGCCTAGCTAGGGACGGGATGGAAGGTCAGGGGGTGGGGGTAGGGGGTAGGGCAGGGACTGGCTGCTTGAGAGATGTTGCTTCAATCAGATAGCAGATTCATCTCTGCTATCAATTTAGGAGATTAGGCAGAGCTCTGATTGAACACCATGAGCCAATCTAATTACCCTGGCCTGGCCGTCACTTCAATCCCTCTTGTCCAACAGAGGATGTTTGCAATAATGAAGGCAATGAGATAAACTAAATGCGTAAATTCATTAAAACTATTAAGTGCAATTGATTTGGCTTTTTCCCAGAAAGCAAGACAGTCAGCTAGTGTATCACCTAATGAAAGGTTCAGTACCCATGCCCCCAGGTCCCAGACACCTGGGTTCTGACTGGCTTCCAATATGCCCACCAGCCTTGTAAGCACCCTGACCTAGGTAAGTGGGGAATACAAATCCCTCCCATCAGGGCCTAATTTAAATCCATTATCCAAAGAAAATACTTCTTTCCCTCTTTAATTGGAAGAAAAAGGAAAGAGAAATACTCCTTTGCCATAGTTTTTCCCCTACAGTCTTTTACCACTACATCTGTGGGGCCATAGGGAAATCACCCCACTTCCTTGGCCTAAATTTCCTCATCTGTAAAATAATTTGGACTAGATAAATTTCCAAGGTCTTTTCCAGCTCTAATCATAGGACCATAGGATCACAGATCCAAAACCAGGGGGTACTTCAGAAACCTTTGAATCCATTTTACAGATGAGAGACTCATCACATCTGACCTGAACTGTTGAAACAGCCTCCTAATTATTTTCCTGGCCTCTAGACTCTTCCTTCTCTAACCCATCATTGCATTTTAAAAAAATTTTTTTTTAAGCAATTGGGGTTAAGTGACTTGCCCAGGGTCACACAACTAATAAGTGTCAAGTGTTTGGTCTAAGGCCGGATTTGGACTCAGATCCTCCTGACTCCAGAGCCAGTCCTCTATACACTGTGCCATCTAGCTGCCCCACCCATCTTTTCAAATAGCTGCTCAACTAATCTTCCTAATGCGTAGGTCTGACTTGATCACTCCTCTACTTAACACTACCCACCCCATGCCTCTAAGATAACATATAAACTCCTCAGCCCGGCCTTTAAGACTCTCTGCAATCTAGCTCCAGCCTACCTTTCCTAACTTTATTTTTACATTACTTCCTTTCACACCCTCTAAATTCTAGTAATATTGGCCTGGCTCTTTCCTGATCTTGCCCTGCCCTCTCCTGCTTCTCTGTATTTGCACAGACTAACCCCCAGGCATGAATCCTACAACTTCTTTTCCTTCAAAGCCTAGCTTAGGTGCCATCTCCTCCAGGAAGTCTTCCCTTAGCCTTCCAGATGAAACCTCTTCCTCCTCATGTTCCATATGGCACATTGTCTAGACTCTTCCTTTTATCCTAACTACATTCTACTTTGTGTCATAATTATTTGAGATTTGTTTATTATTATTATTTATTATAGATTATATTTATTATAGATTTACACATCTTGTCAACCTATCAGGCTGACAGCTCCTTAAGGGCAGCAATTACCTTGTTTTTCACCCTTGTATCCTCAATGCTGAGCCCAGTACCTTGTATAAATAGGTGTTTAATAGATGTTCACTAGAACTGAAGATTCAGCTGCTTGCACCTCCTGCATCCCTCTCATACCATGAAGATAGATGCATGTCAATCTTTCCTTTTCTTGATCTATCCCATCAGTTGTAAAAAGCATATATTTTTGACAATTATGATTCATATTGTCTTGCTTTCTGATTGTTGCATGTGCATTAATGCTCGAAATGTGGTGTCTGCCATGTTAGGCTTGCCTTCTGGTTCCTTAAAGACCATGCATGCTTTTCTGTCCTGGAAAGGAAGATGGCGAATTTCCCTGTGCTTGAGACAATATTGTGCAATGCAAAGGGCAGTAGAGGGAAAGTAAGGAGAGTTGTTTTCCAGCCTTAGAGCTGGAGTTTCTACAATGGAATGACTCTGGATGTTTTATTTTACCTCTCCAGAGCTCATTTTCCTTATCTGAAAAGGATACTATCTACTCTGTCAACAAGTGTTAGGTAATGATTGTCATCATCATCATTGTCATTAATTATCATTGTCATTATCATCATCTTCATAGACATCATGGTCACCAGCTGAGCAGTAGGTGCATAATAAATGTTTGTTACAATGAATTGGTTAAATTCCCACAGAGTACAACTCAAGCTCCCTGCAGAATGGCCCACAGTGTATAGAATAGGAAGGTGTAAGGGCTGAAAGGAGGGAAGGAGGATACCTGCCTGATATCATAGCCATACATGTCTTTCTCTGGGCGACCATGGATGATCCAGTGAGCCAGCTCTTGTCCACAGCCACCTCCCAGCATCATTCCTGAACAAAATGAAAGCAGTGTGCTTATATTGTCTTTCTCATCTTTCTCATCTTTCTCAGCACCCTTCACTCCATTCCAGCTACTACCTTCCTTGGCCTCCCTTGCTCATATCTCCAGGATAGTTTATAGTGGCCTGTCCCCAAATCAGGAAGCTTCCCAACCCCAAACCATATCTTCTTTGGGGAACCTTCCTTGATTAGGAGCTTTGCCTTGCACAGCTTTTACAGAAAAGGGGATGGGTTAAGGGAAATGAGGGAGAAATATCTGTCCATCTATATTTCTAGGATCATAGATTTAGAGGTGGAAAGGACTTAGGGACTTAGTCTAACTTCCTAATTTTACCAATGAGGAAATGGAGGCATGAAGAGATTAAGGGATGTGCCACCTAGCTGCTTCAGAAGGCCTTCTAGCTTGGCAAGACCTATGATAGCCCATGAGTTCTTTGAAAGAGTGAGGCATCAAAATAGGACTTTGGTAGCTTGGAAAGCAGAGATGAAAAATGGGGGCAACAATACCTGCTTCCCAGAGGTGTTAGAGAGGGGAGCGTTGCAGTGATTTATGCATTATTATAACAAGGATCTAATGCCTTTACCTGCACTGTTGAAGCCGCAGCCAAGAAAGAATCCCCGGAGCTCAGGAGCCTCCCCCATCAGGGGCTTATGGTCAGCTGTGAAGGATTCTGTAAGAGAGGAGGGAACTGAGTCTTCCCCAAGGTGAACCAACATATTCCAGGGCAGAAGAAGCCAAGCAGCCCAGCGGCACTACAGCCAGACAGAACTAAGGTCCCTTGATTCCCCATCCTAATCTGCTTTCTAGCTGAGGGTATTGAAATCACTTTCCCTAGGGGGACTTTAGTTCTGTAAGATAAGGAGATTAGACTAGATGATCCATAAGGTCCTACTCCCCGTTGATATTCATGGGATCATCGGGTCTCACACTTGGAGGGGACCCCAGAGGCCAACCTCTACCTGGAAAAAAAATCCCTTTTACGACAGACTTGATAAGTCATCATCCAACCTTTGCTTGGACCCCCACATTCAGGGGAATTCACCTGCACCCCAAAGGCAGCCCATCCCATTTCTTTGTTGTTATTGTTCAGTAGTTTCAGTCATATTGGACTCTTTGTGATCCCATTTGGGGTTTTCTTGGCAAAAATACTAGAGTGGTTTGCCGTTTCCTTTTTCCAGCTCATGTTATAGGTAAGGTACTGAGGCAAACAGGATTAAATGACTTACCCAGGATCACACAGCTAGTAAGTATCTGAGGCCAGATTTGAACTCAGGAAGTCTTCCTGACTCCAGGCACAGCACTCTGTCCGCTCTGCCACCTAGCTGCCCTAACTCATTTCTCTGGGCAGCTCTAATTGTTAGGAAGCTTGTCCTTATGTCAAGCCTAAATTTTCCTCTTTAAAACTTCTACCCATTGCGCCTGGTTCTTCCCTTTATGGCCAAGCAGAATAACAACAACAGCAGCAGCAGCAACAACAACAATTAGCATTTACACAGCATTTTAAGTTTTGCTTTACAAATAGTATCTCATTTGATCCTCACAACAGCCCTGTGAGGTAGTGCTATAATTATCCCCATTTTATAGATGAGGAAATAGAAGGTAAGTGACTTGTGTAGGGTCACACAGATCATAACACATACTCTTTGATCCAGCAACACTGGTCTCTTGGCTGTTTCATGAACAAGACCATCCTTCTCTTAGCTCCGGGCATTTTCTCTGAGTGTCTCCCAAGCCTGGAATGTTCTCCCTCCAGCACTCTGACTACTGACCTCCCTGGCTTCTTTTCAGTCCCAACTAAATTCTCACCTTCTGCAGGAAACATTTCCCAACCCCTCTTAATTCCAGTGCTTTTTTTCTCTCTTTTAATTATTTCCTATTTATCTTGCACATAGCTTACTTTGTATAAATTTGTTGGTATGTTATCTCCCCCGTTAGATTGTAAGCTCCTTGAAGGCAGGGACTGTCTTTTGCCTCTCTTTGTATCCCCAGTGCTTAGCACAGTGCCTGGCAAGTAAATATTTACTGAGTGAATGAAAGGTAGAATTTGAACTCAGGTCTTCCTGACTTCAGATATAGTCCTCTATCTACTTCACCTTGCTGCCAGACAAATCCATCTTTCACATAGCAATCCTTTGAATGCCTAATAACATCTATCCTAAGTCTTCTCTTCTGTCCTAATTCTCAGCTGATTCTCAAATGTTTAGAGCATGAGTTCCTTTACCACCCAAGTTTCCTCCTTCTGGGTGCTCACCAGCTTATCAATCTCTTCCAACAATGTGGTGTCTACGACTGAAAAGAGGTGGTCTGAACAGTGCAGAGGCAGGGGGGACAATCACCCTCCTTATTCCTGGAGGCCATACCTCTCTTAATTCAGCCTCAGATTGCATTAGCACTTTTTGGCCACCATATTAAACCATTGACTCATAATAAGCTTGTTGTCCACTAAAAACCACAAGTCTTTTTTAGACAGACTGCCCCTTCAAATTCCATGTTCTCTATTTCATGGTTTTCTGCTCCCTGTTTCTTCCAGCTCTGAGTTCTAGAGTTGAACGCATCATATTCTATGGTCCCTGCCAGTTCTATGTTCTACAATCCTAGAATCATCAGTCTACAATCCTACAAATCCTAGAATTAAATGACTATGATATTTGTGCCTCTAAGAATGTGCTCCTCTGAAGGAATCCAACTTCCCTATTATCTCCTGGGGGCCAAAGGATACTTGGCAATGTTTATCTTTCCTGGCATGGAGAGACAATTATTTCCAAAAGAGGCCATCAACCATAGTTGAAAAATCAAAAATAAAATTTCCTTTCCTCCCTCCATTCTGTCTCCTGCCCCATAAAAACAGGGTTCCAAAATGCAAGGTGAGACTCCCACCTAATTAAATTTTTTTTTTAAGCTATGAGTTATTCTTTCCCCCTAAAGTATTATTTTAAACACTTATTTTTTTTTCACTCCAAATCCCACACAAGCCCAGGGAGGTTGCAGGGCTAAATTAGTCATTTTCCCCCCCAACATACCATAAGTTCAAGCTGGTATTTCACGTGTGTGTTTCTCTTAATCTGTCTACTGGGGAAGTGTGTCCTGAATTTCAGATAAATACTTCTTTATTAGCCTAATGGATTAAAGCTGAAAAACAGCCAGGAGCTTTGGTATCTATTTGTTCTCCTGTCTTGTAGGCAGGGCTGCCAATCGAAACTATCCAGATCCTGGCAAAGGAAAGGGCATTGGAAAAATCTGCTCCAGTCTGAAGCGAGAGACCTGGGGGCCTAGTCCTAACCCTGACACTACTAAACTGGTGCAACCTCTAGGAAGTTTCTCTATGGGCCTTGGTTTTACCCTTCTATAAAATGCAAATAATACCTTCCCTCAGAGTTACTGGCATTAACAAATGAAATCACAGAAGTGGAAAGGAAAGAGGAAGGTGGAGGAAGAGGACCTAACACACCCATCAGAGCTCTTTCAGTTTACAGAATGGTACATGTGAAAGATGTGGAAGGCTTCTGAAAGGAGGAGGGAAGGGCCACAGGCAGAGGCTGCTAGATGTGTATGATGGAAAGAACCCCTGACAGATTCAGGAAACCCTGGGTTCAAATCCAGCCTCAGACCCTTACTAGCTGTGTGACCCTGGGCAAATCACTCCTCCTCTGCCTACCTCAGTTTCCCTGACTGAAAAATAGGAATTAAAAAGAGTACCTACTTCCCAGGATTGTTGTGAGGATCCAATGACGTAATGTCTGTAAGATGTTTTTCTATGGCAAGCTATTGCTTTTATTACATTGCAGCAAGACTCAGTGTTAAGAGCACGGGATTTAGAGTCTGAAGACCTGGGTTCAAGTTCCAACTTTGAGCTCAGGCAAGTCATTTCTCTCCTTGATTCTCAGTTTCCTCCCGGGTAAAATGGAAGAGTCTAGACTAAATGATCTTTGAAATTCTTTTGTTCTAAAGGAAAGCGACAGATCCAGCTTCCTTCTATTTGAATAGCTGCTGTCCTAGTTAACACAGAGCTGGGCTAAAGCTATTGATCACTTTGGGGAAATCACTGCTCTTAGCCTCAGTTTCTTCCCTTGTAGAATGGGAGTAGCCCCCCTGCTTTCACCTCCTCAGTGACACGATCCACATGAATACTGGGGGATGGGGAGGTGGGGAGGGGGACGGGAGGAGAGAGAAAGGTGCTATATATAAATTCAAGGTGGGAGTATTTTAGGAGCTGAGCTCATTCTGTTTACATCCCACGTCTGTTTCCAACTCCTTCAGTTCTCCCCAGAGGCCAGACTTTTTTTCCAACCTTAACGAGATAACTGTACTAACCTGGGCCACAGACAGTAGATTTAATCCCCGTTTTCTCCAGTACTGGTACTCGTTTGATAGCACCTTCGACGTGCTGGGTAAACACATCCCAGTTCAGGTCAAAAAGTCCAAAGGCAAACTTAGCAGATACCTGCAGAAATAAGATGGGTCTTGGAAAAGGTACGCTCCGGTCGCTAGAAGAGGGAGAGTTAAGGCTAAAAGACAAGTCACCTTCACAACTAATCACAGAAAAGGGGCCGAAGCCAGCGACTACAGCAAGATCTCAGCCCAGCGTCCTTCCTTCGAGTCTCCTGTCTCTCATGTTTTAGGTTGGGTTCCTTCAGTATTTAGAGATATGAGGCAAGGTGGTCGTACTTCGATGGACAAAAAACTGACTGTGGAGGTAGGGAGACCTGGTTTCAAGTCTCACTTCTGAGACTCACTGACTGTGTAATCCCACCCAAATCACTTAACCTTGTGGACCTAGGTAACACTGACCATAAATTGCAGAGAAAGTACCAGGCTGCTTCAGTAGAGAGAGTTTCCTCACCTGAGAGTTCTCTAGGCCAAGGAAATACCAGATCCAGTCCCTATTCCACTAATTAGGTTTAGGTAATGGGTTTGTTTGACCATTTCATGCAGGTTTTTCTATTCCCCATACACAGACTGTGATCTTTAACTCTGGCCACCTCACAAGTGTGTGACTTCTCTTAAAATTAGTCAAGAGAGAAGGCTGCCCCCAAAGCTGGAGAGACAGTTCCAAGTTCACAGCTTGCTGGTGTTGGGTCAGGAGTTCAAACAAACTCATAGTTAATCCTCAGTAATTCTCAACCTTGCAAAGAAGCAGATCAATATGGTTTCTCCCTCTTCCTCCCCAGGTCATTGTCACCAGGATACCACTCACCTCTTCCCAGAAGATTGGGTTGGACTCATATCCTCCAAAAGAGAGGGCATCCCCTTGGAGACGGAGATAGACAGAAGCATCATGATCCCGAACATTGGGCATGTTCTATAAAAAAAAAAGAAGAAAAAAGGCATGGGAAGAAACCTATTAGCCTGGAAGAAAAGAAGGAAAAGGAGAAAGGAATTTCTCATTTTCTCTCTCTCTCTCTCTCTGTCTCTGGTATTCAATCCATCCCTACCTTCCTTCATAGCATGAGATCTTTCTGGATCCCTGATCTCAATTCTATCCCTTTACACTGGCTGTTCTCCCTTTCTTCTGCCTCAAATGTACTTGATCTTGACTTAGTCCTCCTTTTAGAATCCTTCTTTCTTTCTATGTGAAGATTTTTCTCATTTCCTAGAGACTAGTGACTTCTTAAAAAAAAAAAAAACTCGCCTTGCATTTATTTTATATATGTGAGGGTAGGCTTGATTGATTTACTCAGTCCTTAAAATAATTCATTAGATGTCCAATCAAGCAATCTCAGTCATAGGCTTTAGACCAAGTCCTTGGAACTGGAGTAGATACTTAGTCAAGACTCAAGAGTCATCTGTAAATTATCAAGTATGTGGAGAAGGGAGGCATTGGAGAGGCTGAAGCAAACATACTGTTTTCTATTGAAGTCCCGGGGGGGGGGGGGGGGGGGGGAAGGAGAAGCCCTGCATTGGCCTTGGCCTCAGTCTCTTTCCTTACCTTCCCCCCTAGCCTTGTGAGCTACAACAGGGTCTGGAAGACTTTGGACTTCACATCTTCCCATAAGTGTGTCAGCATTGTCCCCAACCCTTCAGTTGACAGCAGTGTGTACATAGGCACAGAAGGATAAACAAGGAGCCCAACAAACTATACCTTGTTTAACAGGAGCTCCATTAAGGGGAAAAGTGGGCTTCTATCTATGAAGAATGGAAATTACCCCAGGGACTCTTCTTTTCCCCCAGACGGCTCCTTCTCAAGGTTTTTACTGAATCGCTGTGTTTACCCCAGTCTCTGAAATGATTCCCTACTCAACCTGTTTCATAATTGCAGCATGACCAAGTTTCCTAGGCCCAGACATGACACCTGGGCAATCTCATTCCAGTTCCAAGGATTTTTCCTACTTGGTCTAAAACCTATAATTCAAGTTGATTCAGTAGCCACTTATCATTTACTTTGAATGGGGGTGGGGAGACTTAATTGAGTAGGTTAATTAGCTCCCACCAGATGTATATATTTTATTCGTGCCTAAATGTGTTACATGTTGTTTCCCTGACAGAGAAGCAATCCCCTAAGGGCTAGGGATTGTTTTGCTTCTATCTTTGTATCCCTAGGAACTAGTACAGTGTCTTAGGTACATAGTAAGTGCTTAATAAATGCTCATTGGTTGATTGATTGATTCCCTAGTTGTTAATATTCTATCCCTCTGAAAATTACTTTGTATGTATTTAAAATGCACTTACTCATGTACATGTTGTATTTTCTTCCCCTTGTCCAAGTAAGTATAAGCTCCTTGAGGGAAAGGACTTTTATTTTTTACGCTTGTGTGACCTGTACCTAACACAGTGAATCATACATAATTGGCACTTAATAAATGTTTCTCGAATTGAACTCACCCAACCAGAACCTGTCTCTGTTATAACCAGGGCTGCCTGGTTATAACCTCTAAGCCTCCTTGCCTCCCCCTACACAACCCCTCCCAGTTTGTCATCCAAGACAGAAGAGGCTGTTTTCTCCCAGGCATTCACAATTTCCTGCTGTCTCAATCAGCCATCCAGTTCAGTGACAGCTATAGGCCAGGCACTGTGCCAACACTGCCTCTGGGTCTCTCTGATTATCTCCCCACTCTGGGGGGTTCTTCTTTGTCAGGAGTCTTCCTGTTTTCCCCCTTGCTGAGCCCTTACCCCAAAGCACGTTCTGCCCCCTTCTCTTTTGCCTGTCCAAACGCTACTCATTCTTCAAATCCTACCTCCTCCATGAACCCTTCCCAGTCTACAACTCTCTCTTGCTCCTCTGACCTTGTATAGCTTGATTTCTTCATACCCACTGCCTTGTATCGCACACACAGGGCAGGGGAGCCAGCCCAGTTGAAGCAACAAGGCAGCCTGAGAGAGAAACAGGAGGCAGCAGGTGAAGCCACCACCACTACCTCTTGACCACTATCTCCCCTCAGACCCTGATGGAGTCAGCCTAGGACACTACTCAAGAGCCTTGCTTAGAACCCGGTGCCCTCAGCCATCATCGTGGGAAGCAGCCCCTGTGAAGATGCAGCCTGGTAACCGCTCCTGCAGGTACTTAAGCCACATTTATAGAAGACTCAGAAAGGAACGTTCTTGCTACCAAAATCCTTGGGATTGCCAAATTAGAAACAGAAATTATTTTATCAGTGGAAATGACACAAAAGAAGAAGCATTGATATCTGCTTTGCTGAGACACCCTAAGGATTCTGGGATTTTTCCATCTGACCTTCAGCTGAAGCCTTCTATATATGTTGTCTTCCTTTAGAATTTGAGCTCCTTGAGAGGAGAGACTGCTTTGTTTCTCTATTGTGCTTAGCGGGGTGCTTTGCACATAGTGGGCTCATTCATTCATTTTTATGTGTACATGTCCACACTTCCAACTGGACAGTGAGTTCCTTGAGGGCAGGAGCAATATTTTATATTTCTTTTGATTGCCAGTATGTAGAACCATAAAATATTAGAGCTGAAAGGAACTTTACTGATCACATACCCCCATTCCTCTGTGCTGTAAGCTCCTTGAGGGTAAGTGACAATGAGTGACTTCTCTTGTCTTACCACCAATCAGTGTCTATCATACTGTTAGACCTAATAGTACATGCCAAAAAAAAAATAATAACCCTCTCCTCCTGATCTCCTAGCAAAGGGAGCCCCCAGGATTTTGACAGATTCATGAGGCTAGCCCTTGATATCAAAGAAATGCCACCAATTCCAGTGTGCTTTATCTAGCTTGCTCAGGAAGAATGTACTATATTCAAAAGCTATTTGTTGGTGCATTTGAAAAAGCTTCCCATTGCCTTTACCGTCTAGAATACGAAATGCCTCTACTCTTAACCACTGCAGCCACTCAGCCCTAACCCATATTCTAGACAAGATTATCAATTGTCTAGACCTACTCAAGGATGCTACTTTACTTCTCAGGAACAAATGAGAAAGTGGATGACTGATAGAGCTGATTGGCACATGTATTCCTTTTATCTTTCTTGTGTGTTCCATCAATGAGTGGTTTATTTCCAAAAAGCCTCATAGAGTTAACTTTAGGAAGTGAGTGGGCTGAATTTCTATTGCTTGAGATATAGAATTGACCTTATTTAAGCCTCAACACAACTCTGCCCACCCAGATGGAGAAAAAGTGGGAGATAAACAAGAGGTGGCTGGCTGAATGCTAATAGCCTTTCTCACCAGCCCTGTTGCCCCCAGGTTCTCCTGGATTCTGGGAGGTCCAGATGGGGAGCAGACAGGATGTGTGCCTACCACCTGCCAGGGCAACCTGCCAGTAAACAGCCCCAGATGAGGCCTAGAGGGCTTTCCCATTAGACAGCCTGGCATGGGGGGGTTGGGCAACTTCCCCCCTGAAGAACAGTAAGTAAGCACCGTATACTATAATAAAACAGTTTGGGTTTCTGTTTGTTTTGGTGAATGGAACCTCTGGAGAGTCCTTGGACAGCTTCCATTACCATGGTCACACTAACAGAAAAGGGTCAAGTGAGGATGGAAACTAACTCCCAATGACAATCCCTAGCATTTATATGGTACTTTAAGGTTGACAAAGCACTTGACAAATATTATGTCATTTCATCCTCACAGCAACCCTGAGAGATAAGTGCTATTGTTACGCGGGTTTTATAAATGAGAAAATTGAGGTTAAGTGACTTGTTCAGTCACATAGCTTATAAGCGTCCAAGGTTGTATTGGAACCCAGGTCTTTTGGACCCCAAGTCCAGTGCTCTATCTAAAGACCCACCTAGCTGCTTCTTAATCTTTTCCTAGCTCCAAGCTAAGTCCTGAGGCTGTGGCCTTAGGGGAAGGATACCGGGGAATTCCAGCCCAGGGGTTTCAATGTTAGCCCCAAACATACCCTAAATCCCCATGCTACTTCCATATTGTCCCCTCCATTAGAACCAACGGGTGTTTTTGCTTTTTCTATCTCCAGCACTTATTTCAGTTCCCACCACGTACGTAACAAGTGTGTAATAAATGCTTATTGACTGACTGACTGCTTCTGGGTTATCCCCTTACAGATTCAACAACTGTTATGCACCACAGATGCTTTGTTGAATAGATTGGGAATTTGCAAAGTCACACAAGATGCTTCAAAGAAAGAAGATGGGAAGAGGAGATGCCCAGGACAGAACCAGACCTGCCTCTAGCATCTGCTGGGACAAGGAATAGAATCACAAAATTGGTTGGAACAGACCTTAGAGGTCATTTAGTCCAAGCAGCCCCTCTACTGAAATATCTTAGATAATACCTTGGAGAAGGGGTCAAGAGGTCATCCAGCCTCTCTGCTCCAAGACCTTAAGTGATGACAAGCCAAGCAGGGAGATCTTCTTTGCTCTGGCTGTAATGAAGCTTCTTCCCTCGGCCTCTCTGGTGCTTCCACCAATAACTTTATAAAATGATGGGGCTGACCTAGACGGCTTTTCAATCAGTCAAGAAATATTTGTCCACCACTGTGCTAAGCACTGGGGACACAAAAAAGAGGCAAAAGGTGGTCTCTGCCCTAAAGGAGCTTACATAATGGGGAAAACAACAAGCAAACAAATATATACCAACAGGGCAGCTAGATAGAGCTCGGCTTTGGAGTCAGGAGGACCTGAGTTCAAATCCAGCCTCAGACACTTGACACTTACTATTTGTGTGACCCTGGGCAAGTCACTTAGCCCTGATTGTCTTACCAAAAAAGAAAATATATATATATATACACACACACATATATATGTATGTATATATATATTTATATATATCAACAAACTATGTAGGATAAATAGGCCCCTTCTATCTCTAATCATCCTAGTACTGTCCTCCTGAGACTAAAAATGAATCTGATTTCTCTCACATGATAGCAATCCAAATACTTGTTAGCACCGTCCCCTTTCCCCCCCACCCCCTCCTTAATTATCTTAATCTTCAGGCTAAATGTCCCCAATTCCTTCAACTGAGTTTTGCCTGGTATATAGTAGGCACTTAATAATGCTTGTTTCCTTCTTGTTTCTTTTCTTCTTTCTTTCTTTCTTTCCTTCCTTCCTTCCTTCTTTCTTTCCTTCCCTCCTTTTTTTCCCCTTCCTTCCTTCCTTCCTTCTTTAATATGACCTGGTCTATAGTATCCTCACCAACTCTGTCACCCTCTTCTAGACATGCTCCAATTTGTAAATGTCCTTCCTAAACTGTGGCACCTGGAACTGGACGCAGTACTCCACACATAGTCTGACCAATTCAGAGAACAGCAGAACTTTCTCACTCAAATTAGAATGTCTGGTCATCTTATCTTTGCACCTCCTTGGACAGGAAAACTGGCCTAGTCTTCATTACCGGCTTAATCTCTTCTACACAATCTATCCCTCTACTCCCTTTGGCCAAGTAAAGATTAAGCAGGTCCTACAATAGTACTTATTCACAGGTCAAGGAAGCCTTGTCTCAGACTCAAAGGCAAACCCAAGAATGTGGTGGTGGGAGTGAGAAGTTGGAAGTCTTCTTTCTACATTTGGAATTCCAGTGGTCCTTTTGCTCTACCCCAGAATCTCATGACAAAAAAATCACAGATTCTCAGAGTTGGAAGGGACCTCAGAGATTACCTCGTCTGACCTGTACCTACAATGTGAATACTCTCAACAGCACCCTTAGCAAATGGTTCCTCATCACTAGCGTCACCACTGTTTAACAAGACAGTCCAATTTGTTTCTGAACAGAGCAGTGTTGAGGCCTAAATGACACCAATTCTAAATGTCAAAAAATAAAAATACAGCCATCTGCTTCCTAAAGCTAACTCCGTGGGGCTTACAAGAAATAGTCGATGGAAAACATAAAAAGATACGAGGAAAACTGTCCTTATATTGAGTTGATAACTGCCCTTCTACCTGTCTCTTCCTCGTGATGTGTCTTAAAGTTCTGCCCTGTTGCATCCTTGCCTGCAGAAATCTTTCTGGCCAATGCTGGACCAAGTGTGGCCTAAGAGAGACCCCTGGTGGCTGATTGAGAGAAGAGACTGTGTTCCCCAGCATACTCCCTGAAGTCGAAATTCAAACAAAAGGCCAAGTCCAGCAGTTGCTAGGTGCCTGGCCTGCATAGATCCAGGAGCAGACATCAGGACGCGTTACAGGGTAAAGGGGTCCCCTTCATACTCCACCGTCTGGTCTTCTCCATCGATGCCCATCTTTTCTGCACAGAACCTGACTGTCCTCTTGAAATCTCTATTGGCTCTGATGTTCTGAACCTGTTTCCATGCTCACTGGAATGCATGCAGTCACAGTGGTATCCCTAAAATGATTTCAGGAACCTACCCAATTTGCTGCTACAAGGCTAGGCTTACCTTTCGATTATTCATTCCCTCTGTGAATGAATGGGAATAAAACAATCCTTTGTACCCCGAGCTATGAGTGCTCTGCTCCATTACCTCCCCACCTCCACCAATATTCTTGGAATCCCATGATCCTCCCTTGTCTTACTCACTTCCGTAGTGTTGCAGTCTTCCCCTCCCCACCAGGAGAAGATCAACTCTTTGTGGACAGGGATAGTTTCATTTTTCTCTTTGTATTCTCAGAAATGAGCACAGTGCCTTGCACATAGCAGGTACTTAATACGTATCTGTTGGCTTAAATTCATTTGCTGTCTTATCTCTTTTGTAGACAATCGGGGGGGTGGGAGCAAATCTCGAATCCCATGTTGACTTAACACAGTGTCCTAGTCCATATCAGTCTGGCTTTCATTAGCTCCACAATAAGCCAGGTATCAGAATTTCCTTCAAGAATAAAAAGTTATCCTTCGCTCACTTCCAAAAAAGAGATGATGCGTTTTCCAAAGGTAAATAGAAAAAGACATTTCAGGTTATCTGCTTTTTGTTATTACCTGTGCCTCTAGCTTACATTGATATGGTGCTTTGAGCTTTGCAAAGCACTTTGAATATATTATCTGATTTGATTCCCACAGCCCTGGGAAATAGGTGCTATTATTATCCTTATTTTACAGATAAAGAAACTGAGGCAGAGAGAGGTTAAGTCACTTCTACCAGTCACATAGTTAGTAAGTCTCTGAGGAAGACTTTGAATGGGCATGACTCTAAAGCCAGTGCTCTATCCACTATGTTGAGCTACAGTGTTTCCCCACTCACCTGGATTCCTTCAATGCGCTCAGTGACCACATAGGCATGATATAGGGCCACGAGTGGCACCTTCACTCCAGCCATCTTCCCCAAGCTGCTTGCCCACACTCCTAGGAGTAGAATACAGATCCATTAGAGACCATTGACAACCTGGCTTCAGGCAGAGAGCAGGAGGTCAGAGAACCAAAAAATTAGATCTGGAAGGAGCAGTGGGTATCATCTCATCCAGGAGCAATGGAAAGAATGCCCAACATGGAGTCCTACTCATCCATTTACTATCTATCTGTGTGACTTCAAGCAAGTATTGCTTCAGTTTCCTCAGCTATCAAATAAGGGATCCCTGAAGGTCCCTGAAGGTCCCTGAAGGTCCCTTCCATCTTAAAATCTATGATACTATGATCCCTCATTTTACAGATGAAGAAATTAAGGCCCAATTCAAAAGAGTAACTCGAGTAACTTTTAGAGTAACTCAAAAGGCTTGTATGAACTGATGCAGAGGGAAGCAAACAGAACCGAGAGAACAACCTACAAAATGGCCACAATAATGTGACAGAAAATGATCCTGAAAGACCTAAGAACTCGGATCAATGCACTGACCAATCTTGACTGCAAAGGTCTAACTGAGAAAGCATGCCTCCCTCCTCTCCATAGAGAAGTGTGGCAGCGAGAGCTGCATGAGGACTGTGCTATCAGAGGCAATCAATGCCTCCCTTTGCTTTGCTTAGCTATATTTCTTTGCTATAACATAAGGGTGGTATGGCATGGGAAATGATAGCAGCGGTTTTTTAAAGCATCAATAATTTTTTTTAAATGAAGTTTGAGTGATTTGCCCAAGGTCTCACAGGTAATAAACTGCAGGTAGGCTCCTGGCTTCAAAGGATTTAAAGAAAAGTCCTGGAGCAGGGATGGAGAACCTGTGGGCCTTCTAGATCCTTGGATGAGGTTTTGACTGAGTCCAAATTTTACAGAACAAATTCTTTTATTAAGGGGCTTTGTTCTATGAAGTTTGGATTCAGTCAAAGGGCCTCACTTGAGGACCTAGAGGGCCATATGTGGCTTGGAGGCTGCAGGTTCCCCACCTCTGACCTGGGGGATGCCTAAACCCATGGTAGTATACTCCCTAGGGTCAAGCATTACGGAGGTTGGGAGGTGGGTTCTTTCTCTTTTCTCGCTGCCCTCTCATCCTACTCTCAGGGAGAAACCCTACAGAAGGGCTAGTACAGAGCTGTGGGGATGTCTGGGTCTTCCCACCTGCACAGTTGACCACACAGGGAGTCTGGATGGAGCCGTAGTCAGTATCTACTGCTGCCACCCGCCGTACACCAAAGTCATCCGTTCGCACCTGAATGCCAGTCACAGGGCAGTTCTCAATGACCTGGTGTTCAAAAAATACAGTTGAGTAAAACAAGCCAGATTTCCATCCCTGGATTCAAGACACTTAAGCCAAATGACAGATTGCAGGTATATTTTAATTTACATAATCTCTGTGACCCATACCTGTTTTATGTAAATAGTACATTTTGTGGATTAAATCCTTTTTTCTTCAGGGAAATATCTAAAGATGAACCTTCCATTTCATAAAGAGAAAAATCCACATTTTGATTTCTCTATGATGTAAATATCTAGATGTTCACAGATAGAATTTGCTTAAAGAGAGGTTCATTTGTCTGGGAGTGGAGAGAACTTGGCTCTATGGTGAGATAGGCAGAAGAATGCCAGACCTGCACCTCAGCTCCTTGCTACCAAATAACAGTAATTTATAATAGTAGTAGTAGTAAAAATAATTAGCATTTATAAAAATAGCACTTTAAGCTATACAAAGCACTTTACATGTAATATCTCATTGGATCTAGCCAACAACCTGTGAGGTAGGTGCTATTATCATCACATTTTACAGGTGAGGAAATGGAGGCTTAGAGGATAAGTGACTTGCCAAGGGCCGCAGAGCTAGTAAGTGTCTGAGGCAAGATTTGGACTCAGGTCTTCCTGACTTCTGGTTGTTGTTCATCCTTTGTTCTCCAAGAGGACCAATGACATCAGGAGGGTGATGTCTTGACTTGCAAGTGAATTAGATTTAAGTGAGGCAGGGCTGTGCAAAGGCATCAGCCCCACTCTCTCTTCCAGAGTCATTCAGAGTCCCTTTCCCTTCAGAACTTTCCCTAATTGCTCCCACCCACAGCAAGACATAGGTCAGGATGACTTGAGGTGGCCCCAGATACAGTGGGAGACTTGGCCTTTTTAAGCTAAGGTTTCTCTCAGGTCTCAGTTGGTTTGAGGCAACACCCATTCAATTGTTAAAGGCTGGGTAATAATTGAGGTAAAAGATAGCCAATTTTGCATTCACAAAAGAATCAATCAGTGGGGGGAAGAACCCCAGAGTTTCTGGCTAGAACAGAAAAAAAATCTCTCTTTACACTCACTCCGAGCCATCAAAACCAAACAATGACCAAGGGAGATTTTAGCCAGGGCCTACTACTGATCAATCAATGAGAACCAGAGTGATCTGAGTCCAGGAGGGGAGTCGTACCCTTACATGCAGGTGCTCTGTTTAAAGGAATATAAATTTTGACCACTTATACTTCACAAGGTATGTGGAGTTTGAGGGCTATGTTTTTTTCTTTCCTACTTATTTATTCTATCGTTACTTTTTTTTTCAAACTGAGACAATTAACTCTTTTGTCTTATGTAATTTTCATTTATGACTTCTTGAAATAGATCTCTAGAAAACCAGACTTTAATAAAGCCATTGGGATTCAAATGGAGCTATTTGACTGTGCCTTCAAACCCAAATCACTCTGGCTCCTGACTTCAATGCCAACACCTTATCCATGGTGCCACCTAGCTACCTCTGAAGTCAACAAGGTCCTCTTGCCAATGCTGCCAATCCCTCTGGTTGTCCCAGAAAGAAAGCACAATCACCCATTTTCTTGGGGAGGTAAATGAGACACAGAAAAATAAAATGACTCATCCAATGTCATAAAGTAAAGCAGAAATGTAACCTAGTTCTCCTGTCTCAGAATCTAGTGCTCTTTTCTGAGTAGGGAGGAGTCCATAAGGTGCTGAGGAAGGGGAGCACCCAGTGTCCCAAGTGCCTTCCATACCTGGGCTCCCCGGGCAGTAGCTGCTCTGGTGAGAGCTGTACAAGTGCCTGCAGGGTCCATGGTGCCATCGTGGGGGACATAGAGGGTGCCATAGAGGTCCTCCACATTCATCAATGGGTATAGAGCCTTGGTCTCTGCCGGTGTCAGGACATGAGACTCTATCGCATAGGCTTTGCCAAGCTAGAGGTAAGATAAAGAGAGAAAGGTTCTTCTGAGTCCCCACAAAGCAGACCTCTGGTCCCTCCTCTTAGTATCCATAATGAATTCTAATCTATCCATAGAGATCTCACCACCCAACAATGTGCCAGATTCACTCCCCAGATCCTCCCTTTGTTCATGCTTGTTTTGAATAGTGGAATGCACTCCCACCTTTCCCATATACCCCCAAAGACCACCTTTCCTTGAAGAACTGGCCTAAATCTCTTTCCCTTCAGAACTTTCCCTAATTGTTCCCACCCACAGAAGTCTCTTGCTTCTCTGAACACCTTATAGTGTGCACCTAATACTTTATTACATTTAGTCTTGTAGGATTCTTTCATTCTCTCTCTCTCTCTCTCTCTCTCTCTCATGTGTGTGTGTGTGTGTGTGTGTGTGTATTGAAAGAGAGAGAGAGAAGAGAACAGGAGGGTAGGGGAGAGAAGGGAAGGGAGAAGGAGAGAGGAAGAAGGAGGAGAAGAAAGGAGAAGAGGAGAGAGAGAGAGAGGGAGAGAGGAAGAGAAAAAGGGAAGGGGGAGGGAGGGAGAGAGAGAAATGGGGAGAGATAGAGACAGAAGAAGAGAGAGAAGGGGAAAAAGGGAGGGAGGAAAGGAAGGAGAGAAAGAGGAGAGATGAAAAGAGAGGGAATGAGAGATAAAGAGAGGCAGAGACAGAAAGACAGAGGG
>NW_020954571.1:5243375-5247239 GCF_900497805.2 Vombatus ursinus | reverse complement strand
TACAAAGCACTTTGAGCTCTTCAGAGAAAGGCTTTGGTGCTACTTGCCTTCTCAGGAAAAGTGAGAGTCACTAATCTCAGTCAAGAAATCAAGACTCACTTGTGTGTCAAGAATGTGTGGTCTTAGACAAATCGTTTCCCATCCCTAGGCCTTAGTTTTCTCATCTTTAAAATGAAACAGTTGGCAAGGAAGGTTGAGTGGGCTAAGGACACAGGTCCTTATGGTCTCTCAACCCTAACTTCAACCAGTAAGAGATAAAGGTTTATGGCAGATCGACAGGCCATGTCCTCCACACGGTCCTGCCTACAATGGCCCCTGAAGCCATGAGGTTGTGAAAGACAGAGGAAGGGAAAGAGTCCAAAGAAGCAAGCTATTGGCCTTTCCAGAAAAAGGCTGAAAAACCAGAAGCTTAAGACTGGGAATAATCCTAACTCCTAAGTAAATATACCAACTCTGATATTTAAAAAGACTGAAGGAAAAATGTGTAAATTATTTGAAAGACCATAATTCATTAAACAAGTAACAAAATATGAAAGAAAATTAATCCCAAAATCCCAATGAAATAGAATTCTGCAGCCTTTTCAGAGATCACAAAACAAGAGAGCAAAGAACTCCAGAATGGTTCAAAAAAAGAAATAAAACTTTTAAAAGGAAGCATTAGGGTAGAAATTAGGGCAGAAATGTGAGCACTCAAAGCAGAATTAAAGATGACAGCAGAGCAGATATCTTAAATACAGAACAAGAGAATTTCTCCAAAGAAGCAAATGCTCTGAAAAGGATAGTCACAGATTTTTGTTTCTTTCTCTTTTTTCTTTCTTTCTTTTTCAACCAGACCTGTGATTTCATCAATGGAGGGACATCTGGCTGAAAAACTTTACCAATGTAGACCTCCTTCTGCAATTTATTATCTCAAAGAGGTAGTTAGGGCACGGAGAATTTAAATGATTTATGCAGTCATGCAGCTATTATGTGTCAGGGGGAGGACCTGAACCCATCTCTTTCTGACTCTGAGGACAGCTTACTATCCATTACACCACACTCTCTCTTAATGGCAGATTTGGGACTCAAAAATGTATCAATGGAAGAAAATTTGGCAGAAGAAAAAAAAAAGATAGTCATTTTGAAAGAACTCATGAATTATGTGCTAGCCAAAGGGACTGATCTTGAAGACAAGATGTGTAGAGATGGAACTCAAGTTGTGACCCCAAATAACACGTCCTGCAAAGATGAGCCTAATCATCAAGGCAAAAATGGACTGTGAGCAAGGCAAAGCTATTCGAGGCAGTCTTGCTCTAACCCAGCCCCCAATCCAAAAACCAAAGGTGGGTGCTGCATTTGGGCTGCACACATTCCAAACAAGAGAAACAGAGGAAAGGCAGGTAAGTCTTAGAATCCAGAAAGCACCAAATAATTTAATCAATATGGATAGGCTGCTGTTTAACAAATAAAGAAACTAGATTAAAGGTAAAAGAAAGAAGAAAGAGGGATTTTGTTCGGTCATTTTAGTTATGTCTGTCTGAGGCCAGATTTGAACTCAGAGATGAGTTTTCCTGACCCCAGGATCCCTGCCCTCTATCCATTACACCATCTATTTTATCTGAGGACAAAAAGGATCAAAAGGGCTAAAGATTTAAGGGAATTTTTTTTTAGGCTAGGCAGTGATTTGACCAAGGTCACACAGCTAGTAAGTGTTAAGTGTCTAAGGCCAGATTTGAACTCAGGTCCTCCTGACTCTATCCACTGTGCCACCTAGCTGTCCCTTAAGGGAATATTAAAGAATCAGGAGAAGGGAAGGTTTTGTTGTTGCTGCTGAGTCATTTTCAGTTGTGTCTGACTCTTTTGGGGTTTTCTTGGCAAAGATACTGGAGGCGTTTACTGTTTCCTTCTCCAGTTCATTTTACAGATGAAGAACTGAGGCAAACAGGGTCAAGTGACTTGCCCAGGTCACAGAGCTAGTAAGCATTTGAGGTTGGATTTGAACTCAGAAAGATGAGTCTTCCTGACTTCAGGCAGAGCACTCTATCTACTCTATCCAAGTAGCAAGAAATAAACTAACGTTACGTGGACTAAGTCCCATATTTCCATATAATTGAATCACTATCTTTTGTCTGGTGGTTGACAGAGGCTCACCTATCGTAGGGCTACCTCAAGCACAAAGCCACAAACTGAAAAACAAGACCTTTTCTATCTCCTGCCCCAAAAGGGCCTTCTCTGGGAAGGGCCTTGTCTCTCCACTCTCTCCTGACTGGGCTCCCATACTCCTCCTGCTTCTGCCTGATGTGAGGCAGGGCTCTTGATGTCTCACAGGACACCACATTACCACCTGCCGGGATGCTGAACCTAGAGGGAGGATTCCGAACATTCTCTTCCTCAATTGACCTTTACAGCCATTAATATTCTACCTGGATTCATTGCTCAATACTCAGCATTCTCCTACTGCCTTACACTCTTTCCATCCCAGGTATTTGGAACCCTTGGCTGCTGATATACAAGCTCCATCCCCTAGCTTCAATTTACTGCTATGTCATGATTGTCTTCTTCCACCCTGTGCACCCTGTCCTCTCCCCACCCCCTACAACATTCCATTCCATATCCTTACTCCTTCCATTGTGCCTGCTAAAATGCTTGCTCTATAATTAACAAAATTTCTTTCATTTTCCTCACATTTTCACTGGCTGTCTTCTATGTTCTCCCTCATCATCTCCACTTCTTGGCTTCCCTGACTTCCTTCAAGCCTCAGCTAAAATCCTACCCTCTACAAGACACCTTTCCTGGTCTTTCCCCACTCTGTTTTTCTGTTAGGGAGTCAGGTGTAAGAAGACTGAAAACATTTGGGGGGGGGGGCTGGGGCAGGTTAAAAGAGGCTTTGAATGCCAAACAGAGGATTTTTTTACTTGATTCTGGAGGAAATAGGAAAATCACTTTGACTGCTAAATGGAGGATAGATTGACTGACTGACAAAGATGGTTCATATCCTTAACCTGGCCATCACTCATAAGTGTTTAATTTCCTTGTTCACAATCTCTGAAATTCTCTTATCTGATCCTTTTATCCCCCCTGTACCTTACAAACCCTAACCCTCTTCTTCATCTTTACCTTGACTTCCATTCCTTCCATCCCTCAGCTCTTTCTGAAGCCATCACCCCTGTGCTGGCTCCACTCTCCTCCCTTCCCTATCTTGAACAAACTCAACTCTACACTACCCTTCACCTCCAAATCCCTTGCCCCCTGATCCTATAGATGATAAAGCTACACCGACTTTGGATAATTCCCACAATCTGCCTCCTTTACTCTTATTCATAAACTGATAAACAGAATTGGAGGAAATCATGAAACTGTGCTAAGTGGGTCCATTACAAATTGTTATTTAGTCACAACTTGGGCTCTCACAGCAGCAATACAAGCATTCTTCCTAATTGATTCCTTATCCCACTATCCACAGAAACTACTCTAAACATTGTTTTCTCTTCTTAAGCCTCCCACAACATTCACTCCCTCTCCACCCTCAGATGAGGAATTTGCCTTTTATTTCAATGAAAAAATTGAAAACATTTGCTAAGGGATTCCCTTTCTCTCCTCCTCCTCTTTTCACTTTATTCAGTGAGAATATCAGGACTACCTCCCCTACCTTCTTCACTGTTACATAAAGAGGTAGCCCTTCTTTATGCCAAAGCCAACCTCTCTACATGCACCTTTGATACCATTCCCTACTGATTTTTCTGGCAAATTGTCCCCACTATCTTCCTCGTTTCCATCCTCCTCCTCCTCCTCCTGCTCCTCCTCTTCCTTCTTCTTTTTCTTCTTCTCCTTCTTCTTTTTCTTCTTCTTCTTCTTCTTCTTCTTCTTCTTCTTCTTCTTCTTCTT
>NW_020954571.1:5135594-5243365 GCF_900497805.2 Vombatus ursinus | reverse complement strand
TTCTTCTTCTTCTTCTTCTTCTTCTTCTTCTTCTTCTTCTTCTTCTTCCTTTCTCTCTCTCCTTCGATCTCTCCTTATCTACTGGCTCCTTCTGTTGCTTACAAACATGCTCAAGTCTCCACATTCTTAGGGAAAAAAAGCCTCTCACTTATTCCCACTATCATCCTATTTCCCCTCCTCTTCACGGCCAACCTCCTTGAGAAATCTGTCTACATCAGAGCCTCCACTTCCTCTCCTTTCAATGTCCTCTAAACGGCTGGTGTTTCCTAGCTTGTCATTCAGTCAAAAGTGCCCTCTTCAATGTTACCAAAGATCTCTTAAATACCAAACCTTATGGTCTTTTCTCAGACCTCATCCTTCTTGATCTCTGTAGCATATGATACTGGTTCCCCCCCGCCCCCAGCATATAATATTGTCGATCACTTTTTCCTTCTGGATACTCTTTTCTCTCCACTTTTTCTTGACACTGCCCTCTCATGGTTTTTGTCCAATTTGTCCATGTAAATGCATATTAACTGAGTGTACTCTAAGGCTCTGTCCTGGACCCTCTTTTCTTCTCTCTCACTTGGTGATCTCGTTGGTTCCCATGGGTTCAGTCATTATCTCTATGCACATGATTCCCAGACCTGCTCAAATAGTCCTAACTTGTCTATCCCTTTAGACATCACCAACTGCCTTTTACTTATCTCAAACTGGTTTCTCCCATAGACACCTTGAATTCATTATGTCCAAACCAAACTCGTTATCTTCTCCTTCTGCCTGTTACTTTCCTATTCTATTCTCCTCTTCCTATTCCCTTCCCCATTACTACCAACCTCTCAGCCACCTAGGTTCAAAAGCTCAGTGTTGTTTTGACTCTCACTCATCACACATGTCCAATCTGTTGCCAAACCTTGTCATTTCTACCTTCACAACATCACTTTTAGAGGTATTTTTCATGTCACTGACACAGCCACAACCTTTGTTCAGGCCCTCATCCCCTATTACCTGGACCATTGCAATATTTTACTAACCATTCTACTCCAACTTCTTAGCCAGCCAAGAAACAGAAGACCTCACAGAATTATAAAAATAGATAAGATTATTTGAAGTTGAAAAGCTCTTGCATGAACAAAATCAGTGCAGCCAGAAGAAAGAAAGAAATTGTTGATTGAGTAAAAACATCTTTTCATCAAATATCTCTGATAAAAGCTTGACATCCATGAAATTTAGGGAATTAATATAAACATATAATGCTAAGAGCCATTTCTCAATAGATAAATAGTTAAAGGATATGAGCAAAGTATTACAAACTATTAACAACTAAATTAATGACTACTACAAGCCACCATAAAAGAAATGCAAATTAAAATGACCCTGAGGTTTCATCTCACACCCAAAAAATTAGCACACATGACAAAAGATGGTGGTAGTGAATGTTGGAAGGGATGTGGAAAGATAGATACACTAATATGCTGTTGGTAGGGCTACGAATTGAAACAACCATTCTGGGAAATAATTTAGAATTATGTGAAAAATGCAATTAGAATTTCCTTATCTTTTGATCCAGAGATCCTACTGCTAGGCATATGCCCCAAGGAAGTTAAAGATAGAAAGAAAGGTTCTATGTATACCAAAATAGTCATAGAAGCACTTACTGTGATTGCAAAAAAGCAGAAACAAAAGTAAGTATCCACTAGTTGGAGAATGGCTGAACAAAATATGCTACATAAATTTATTGGAATATTATTATAACATGAGAGATGATGAACATGGAGAATTTCAGAGAAACATAAGAAGACAAATATAAACCTAATCAGTCAACAAGCATTGATTAAGTGTCTACTATGTGCCAGGCACTATACTAAGTCCTGGGGATACAAAGAAAGGCAAAAGACAGACCTGTTTTCAATGTATTGCACAAAACAATATGCAAACAGTTATGTACAAACAAGATATATACAGGATAAATTGGAAATGGCCAACAGAGAAAAGGCATTATTTAAGGAGAATTAGGAAAGGCTTCTGGGAGGAGGTAGAGTTTTTAGCTGAGGCTTGAAGGAAGCCAGGGAAAACAATAAGCAGAGGTAAAAAGGGAGAGTTATAGGTATGAAGATAGCTGGTGAAAATATTGGCAAGACCACTATCACTGGATCCCAGAATATGTGGAAGGAGTAAGATGTAGTAGTAGTAGTAGTAGTAGTAGTAGTAGTAGTAGTAGTAATAATAATAATCGTGACCAACATTAATATGTGCCAGGCACCATGCTAAGCACATCACAATTATTATTTCATTTGATCCTCACAAGGACTCTGGGAGGTAGGTGTTATTATTATCCCTATTTTACAGATGAAGAAATTGAGGCAGAGATTGTGACTTGCCCAGAGTCACAAATCTAGTAAGTATCTGAGGTCAGATTTGAACTCAGGCCTTCTTGACTCCTAGACTGGCACTCTGTCTACTGTGTCATCTCTGGAAAGGTAGAAAAGGACCAAGTTGTAAAGGGCTTTAAAAACCAGAGGATTTTATATTTGATTCTGGAGGTAATAGGGAGCCATTGGACTTTATTGAGTTGGGGGGAGGGGGTATGACATGGTTAGACATGGGCTTTAAGAAAAATCACTTTGGTAGGTGAATAGAAGTTGGAGTGCAGGGAGAGACTTTGAGGCAGGGAAATCAACCTGAAGGTTATTATAGAAGTCCAGGCCTGAAATGATGAGGGCCTGTACCAGAATGGAGGCTACATCAGAGGAGAGAAGAGAGTGCATAGGAAATATGTTTCCAAAGTAGAATTGACAAGACTTGGCAACTTGGATGGGGGAGGAGGGGTAAGAGAGAGTGAGGGGTTGATGATGACACCTAAATTTCAAGCACAGGTGACTGAGAGGATGGTTGTACCCTTGGTGGCAACAGGGGAATCTGGAAAAGGGGGGCGGTTAGGAGGAAAAGATAATGAGTTCAGTTTTGGACATGTTGAGTTTAACTTGTCAATGGGACATCCAGTTTGAGATATCTAATAGGCAGCTGGAGAAGGGATACTGGAGGTTAGGAAGGAAGTTAGGTCTGGACAAGTAGATCTGGGAATCATCAGCAAGTATAGAGATGAAATAGTAAGGGATAATAAAATGTGATATAATGTAATATAATATAACATAACATAACATAACATAACATAGCATAACATAACAACATAACACAACATAATATAGCATAGCATAGCACAGCATAACATAACATAACATAATACAATATAATATAAAGAAAGGAGAGGAGAAAAGAGGGAAAATGAGGAAAGGAAAAGAGAGAAAAAGAGAGGAGATAGCCCAGGCCAGAGCTCAGAAGAGCACTCATGATTAGTGAGAGTTTTCAAGATAGAATAAAAGGATTAGGAAGATTAATCTATCAGATTATGGACAGATGGGTTCTAAAAGAATGGGGAGAGGGAAGCTAGAAGGCTGTTGGAATAATCCAGACTGGAGATACTATGGGACTGAAAGAAAGGGATAGATCACAAAGATGTTGAGGAAAAATTCAACAACAGAGACTGTTGGCACAAATTCATCAGTAAATGTTGGCTGATTGAGGCTTACACAGACACATAAGCTCTCAGACATAATCTAGTCCAACCTCCCACTCCTTTCTATAGCATCCCTGAAAGGAGAGGTGTGGAAAAGGGAAGGGGGAGGGAGAAGATGTGGGATAGATGTAGGATACTTATCTAGTATCTGCTTGAGTAGACTTAGCTTACTTAACTTTTTTTGGACCTCAGTTTCTCTTCTTGTAAGATGGGAATGTCTTCCCTTCTCTAATTTATTCTAATAATATTACCCATGTGAATTATTTTTGAAGAAGGGGTGAGTAACAGGGCTACACCTAAATCCAAGATGGGAGCCTTTTAGGAGCTCACTTTCCATGTTGGATGGCACTTAGAAAGTTCTTCCTAATATTGAGCTTGGATAGCAATCCTGAAATTTCCTACTGCTGAAGTAATCTAACTCCACCTAGGTTTTAGTGAGTCAGGATGCATCTCCAGTTGTCCTAATCTATATCTGGCCACTGGACCCAGATGGCTCCAGTCAGTCACTACTGAAATGACAACAACTATCATCACTTTCCTGAATCCAGACAATCAACACAGAAATAAATCAAGGAGGAGAAAGTGAGGCTGATGACTTTGCACAGCCCTCCTTCACTTAAATCCAATTCACTTGCATGTCATGGCATCACCTCCCTGATGTCATGGTCCTCTTCAAGAATGAAGGACAAACAGCAGGTTTTAGTTACCTTACCTGTCAAGCAACTCTTCATCTCCATACCTAGGACATTCCCAAAATATCACCAAAAGGAAAAAACACTTATCTGTCCAAAGATATTTATGACCACTTTATTTATAATGTTGATAAACTGAAAACAATCTGCATATCCAGAGAGTGGCAAATGGCTGACTAAATTATGGTATATTAATGTAAAGTGATATTTATTGTGCTATGAAAATGATTGGGGGAAGTTAGGGGGCCCAGTGGATAGAGCTCCGGCCTTGGAGTCAGGAGGACCTGAGTTCAAATCCAACCTCAGACATTTGACACGTACTAGCTGTGTGACCCTGGGCAAGTCACTTAACCCCAATTGCCTCACCAAAAAGAAAAAAAAGAAAAAAGAAAAGGAAAGAAAAGAAAAGAGAAGAAAAGAAAATGATGGAACTAGGTGGCATAGTGGATAGAATGCCTGGTCTGGAGTCAGGAAGACTAATCTTCCTGAGTTCAAATCTGGCCATTACTACTTACTAGCTACATGACCCCAGGCAAGTCACTTAACTTTGATGGCCTCAGTTTCCTCATCTGTAAAATGAGCTGGAGAAGGAAATGGCAAAGCACTCTAGTATCTTTGTGAAGAAGATCCCAAATCAGGTCATGACGAGTCAGACATGACTGAAACGACTGAATAGCAACAACTCAACAACAGCAGATGAAAATGATAAAATATGAAATACATCAGGTAATATGGAAAGGACTTCAGGGGACCTTTCCAATTTTATATCCCTTGATCTTATGTCCAATGAAGTTAAGCAGATATTCAAAATCAAAGTCCTGACACCCATCTGTGGCTCTCAGGACTTCTCCAGGCTAAATATCACCAGTTCCTTCTACTGACCCTTGCATAGCTTGAATCCAGGCCTTACATCAGGCCTGTACAACATTAGACTCTAGTGCTGCTTGAGTTACATGAATAATGTAGAGTATGTAAAACAGGCTTGCATAACATATGGCCCACGGGCATACATTACGCTAATCTGGCAACTCTCTAGCTTGTGAATGTTTTTCCTAAAATGTGGTATCCTAGATGAAATACAATGTGGTCCAGGCCATACTACTTCAGATATATTCTATCCAGCGTTGAGGCACCCCATTGCCCTCAGGGAGAGAACTCTCCCTGTGCCCAGGTTTCTCCCACTGCTCCTACCCTCAGTGGCTTCACTAAACCCCAAATTATACTCACCTGAGGTATGCCAAGTGGTTCCTGAAGTGAGCTTATCTCTCTCCAACAGCACGATGTTAGTCAGGCCAAGCTTGGCCAGATGGTACAGGGTTTGACAACCCAGGCTGCCCCCACCAATGACCACCACATCAGCTGAGTTGGGCAGGGGCCGGGTAGGCCCTGAGCCCACAGAGTCCTTGCCCTCCTTCAGGGTCTGCTGGTATGGCACCCTCTTTTCAGTTGTGGGGCTTTTGGGAGTACTCAGTGGCCGGAGTTGAAGCCTCCATGGGAGAGGACGGAAAGCTGCTGCTCTCAGCGCTTGCCTCAGAGAAGCCATGAGAAACTGAAAACCCGAGAGCTAGTCATAGGGAGCAGGAATCCTCTTGAAGCCTGGCAGATGCTGGGAATGGAGTAAGCCAGAGAGACTCAGGCTAGACAGTGTAGACAGGGGAAAGGTCAGATTAAATACTACCACACTTCAATTCTGAGCCCCTCAGACTAAGGAAAATGAGATTAAATTTTAATATGACTACATTATTTATTTACTTTCTGCCTTTTCCCATGATCAAGTCATCAACGAACATTTATCAAGTGTTTATTAAGCGCTTAGTGTATATCAGGCATGATGCTAAACACTGGGAATATAAAGGTGGGGGAAGGGGAGAAACCAGCTTAAGTCTAAGGGGAGAGACAACATGCAAACAACTACACTACAAACAAGGGATATACAAGATCTACCTGGGATGCCCTCCTTCTTCCTGGTCACCAGTTTCAGTCCTAAATTCTACCCTGCCCCTTGGAGCCTTCCCTGACTATCCAAATAGTGGAATGCTGGTAAATGTTTAACAACTGACTCTTCCGAAAGGAAAACAAACATATACCCCCCACACGCTTTTAAGCTTAATGTGAATTATTAACATTTTCTCCATCACTTTCTTGGCAGCCAGGTGGCACAATGGATAGAGTGCTGGGCCTGGAGTCAGGAAGACTTATCTTCCTGAGTTCAAATATGGCCTCAGACACTCACTAGCTGTGTGAGCCTGGGCAAGCCACTTAATTCTGTTTGCTGGAGAAGGAAATGTAAAATGAGCTGGAGAAGGAAATGGTAAACTGCTCCAGTATCTCCGCTAAGAAAACCTCAAATGGGATTAGGGAGAGTCGTTCACTACTGAAATGACTCAACAACAACAACAGCCGCTTTCTTAAATCAAGACAATCAACAAAGTAATAAATCAAGCCCTGATTTGTAGTGTTTTCTGATTTCCAAGGTGTAAATGCTCATACTGAAAATTTAACAGTCGGCAGGGCTGAGTTGAACTGACTCCAACACACCCCTGATCCAAACCTACAGGGGTCTTCAGATCATAGGACCTAGAGTTGGGAGGCAACAGCTCTAATCTCTGGAAACATATTAAAAACCTCCTCTTTAGTTCAACTAAATATATTCAAAATTTCTCTAGCCTAAAACTCTTTCTAGATTTTTCCCTTTTGGAGAGTTTGTAGAATGTCAAGAACAAAGCCTAAGGTCCCAAGAGTAGGGATGAAGAGTGAAAAACAATTTTGAACAAAGAGAATCTCTGATGGGGATAAGATTGTTCTTTTCCCCACCCCCTAAAGTGACTGGGGTATTGGCCTAACTGAGGGCAGTCAGTCAACAAGAGTTCAGTCTCCTCTTTTTCTCTCTCCAGAAGGTCATTTAAATTATGTCAGGTATTCTGGGAGCAGCTGGGGGAGGGAGGAGTAGTTTTAGGAGGATAGTTCTCCAGGGCCTTTCTGAAAGATAAGTAACTATTACTCTCTTAGAAAGAGTAGAAAGTTAATACAAAATCATTTTATCATTTTGTGACATTTTCCTTGTTCAAGATACCTATCAAAGTTACCTCCAATTGTCTAATAGGAGAGACTAGAGAGCAAATGGGGTTTGGGGGTGAAGGGGGACTGTCAGTTTGGACTTTTTCTCTCTAAATTAGATATGCTTGGATTTAGAATCTTGTTATAGTCATAAAAATGTTTCTGGCAGACTTGTGTCTAAAGTACAGAGTACAGTATTAATATGTTTTTTCTTCAATAAATCTAAATCCCTCATTTTACACATGAGGAAATAGAAGCCAAAGGAGGGAAAGTAATTTGAGAGGTAGCATGACTTAGTAGTTAGTATTACAGACAGGAAGACGGGTTCAAATCCTGCCTCTGATTCTTACTAGCTCTGTGACCATGGATAAGGCATTTGACTTCTGGAAGTTTCCTGGTCTATAAAATGAGGTGATTTGACTAGATCATTTGTAAGCTCCCCGCCTCAGTTCTCAATCTTTCCCACCAACTTAATAGTATTTTATTTTTTTCCAATTACATGCAAAGATAGTTTTCAACATTCACTTTTGTAACATTTTGAGTTCCAAATTTTTTTCTCCTTCCCTCTCTCCCCTCACCCCCAAGACAGCAAGCAATCTGATAAGGTTATACATGTACAATCATATTAAACGTATTTCCATATTAGTCATGTTATGAAAAAGAATCAGAACAAAAGGGAAAAACTACAAGAAAGGAAAAGAAAGAGAGAAAATAGTATGCTTCAATCTGCATTCAGACTCCACAGTTCTTTCTCTGGATGTGGATAGCATTTCCCATCATGAGTCTTTTGAAATTGTCTTAGATCCTTGCATTGCTAAGAAGGGCTAAGCCTATTAAAGTTGATCATCCCACAATGTTGCTATTACTATGTATAATGTTGTCCTGGTTCTGCTCACTTCACTCAGCTTCAGTTCATGTAAGTCTTTCCAAGTTTCTCTGAAATCTACCCACTCATCATTTGTTATAGCACAATAGTATTCCATTACATTCATATACCACAGTTTGTTCAGCCATTCCCCAATTGATGGTCATTCCCTCAATTTCCAGTTCTTGGCCACCACAGGAAGAGCTGCTATAACTATTTTTGTACTTGTGGGTCTTTTCCCATTTTGGGGGATCTCTTTGGGATACAGACCTAGTAGTGGTATTGCTGGGTCAAAGTCATAGCTCCAAATTGCTCTCCAGAATGGTTGGATCAATCCACAACTCCACCAAGAATGCACCTAACTCCTAATATATGATCTTATGACTTACCCAAGGTCATACTAGCAAGTTAGAAAGTGACAGTCAGAATATGAACCCTGGGCCATTTGACTACTGATCAACAAAGCCAGGTGAAAAAGGAGTATGGAAACAGGATAAAAAGATGACAGGAGCAAACTTTTCTAAGTCCAAAAGACAGGGGATGGTGGACCAGAGGGAAGTAGAGGGAGGAATTACATAATGTTACACTTCCTACTGTGAAAGCCAAACTTTCTATTTTCCTTTTCTATTTTCCTATTAAAAAGACAGGAGGGGGAAACAAGACACAGAGTGTCCACTTGTTACCTGAGTATGAGGAGAAGGCTCTCCAGAAGAAAAGAGGGAACCACTTGGTGTCTTTATAAGCCATCCCAGGACAGGGAAAGTGTGTTTGTTGTACATGAGATGCTTCTATCCCCAGGACAGCAAAATGTTATTCTTTCCCTTCTCCTTTTCCATTCCTTTTCCCAGTTTTATTAAGGGTGTTTCCCCAGAGAAACAACAGGGTGCTAAAGCATTTATAAAGTATATTAGGACTTCTAACCCCCCTATAATGTGCCTTAGTGATTCACTGCTAAAGAAGGGAGATGGTAGGGTAGGGGAAGGAGTAGGAAAGACTATTCAAATTCATTATAGACCCATAAAAATGCAAATGAAAAAAATGGCAGTATTTGTTTCTAAGATATAATCAAGACTCCCACAGGTTTAGCTCTGAAGGGCTTTCATAGATCAAGCTGACTCTTTGCATTCGACTTATAATTTTTAGAAAGGGGAAGGGGTTGGGGGATATGGAGGGGCCAGTCAAATGCTACAACTTCCCCTGTAAACTCCTAGGGTGCTTTCTTTGTGTAACCCTCCCAGGACACCTAACCATGTTACCTCGTGACAGTGTGGTTAGAGACTGTAGCTTTTCTTTTCAACAGAGCAGCCCAGTTTCCTCATGAAATTATGGACTCCCTGAGAAAAGGGAGAGACCTCTTTCCTCCCCTCCCGCATATCCCCCTACCTAATACGAAGCAATTGGAATGCAGACAGAATGAAGCCTAAAATAGTGGAAATATTATGAAATTTGGAGAGATGAGGACCTGGGTTCAAATCCTGGCCAAAAACTTCATGCTATTTTTTCCTTACCTGGAAAATGAAAGGGGAGGAGTTGAAGTAGATACTCTCTGACATCCCTTGCACCTCTAAATCCTGTGATCCCTGACTGAATTCTAAACAGTTTAAGCCAGTTGATTACAAAACTGATCCTCTAAGTCCTACTAAGGAAACAGGGAGAGGGGAGGCTGGAATAAAGAAGTTAGTTCACTTGCAGATCCTCTTCCCTAATTGGCATACCTCGGTTTCCAGGATTGTGGTGCTGATGACGGGGACAGCAAAAATGATTCTTGCCCACCGAAGAGTCTCCACCCATGATGGAGAGTTGGGCCACCACCTATCCATGCCCCACCACTGCAGGGTCTTGCTCCCAGCTTCCTGTAGCCTAATTCTTGCCAAGGAGGTAGCTAAGAATTCAAAACTGGCTCAAGGTAGCATGGCAGAAGAGGAAGATCACTAGTTCTGGCATCTGAAGACTTAGGTTCCTATTCCACATCTAATACTTATTTCCTGGGTGACCTTAGGCAAATCATTTGGCCTCCCTGGCCTCAGTTTCCTCATCTGTAAAAATGGGGAGAGGTGTTGGACCAGATGGTCTCTGAGGTGTCTTCTGGCTTAGATCCATGATGCCTCCCAGGCATCTCTTCATCTTAGTGAGGGACTCAACGTCTGAGAAGTCTTCAGTACTCAAACAAATTACCCTAATGGTGGAATTTCAAGCACTATGATTTTGACACAGGGAGCTCTTTAGAGCACAGGTGACTTGGCAGTATCTTTGCCTCTAGTGGCTTGTATGGGAACCGGACATATGCTTCTTCTCCACTCCTGGGCTGCCTTGGGTTCTCACCCCCAACAGGGCTGTCACCACCTCCTCTGTAACAATGGAGGCTTGACCCTAAAAGCTCTCTGCAGTCCTTGGGAGTGGGGATTGGAGGTTGGTGGGGGTAGTGTCAGGATATGCCCCTTGTCCTGGACTCACTCGGAGACAGCTGATTTCATCATTAATCCAGCTTTTTCTCTTTCACACACATACCTGGCTTCTTTAGCCCGCTGAGTCAGCACCTATAAGGTCCCCCCCCTCCCGCCACCCCTTCCTGGGGTGTCAAATCTTAGCCCCTTGACAATGTTGGAGGAGGGCAACTTGGAAACAAGGGAAGGGACAGAGAATTTAAATCCCTTCCTCAGACCAGGATTAGACGCTGCTCTGCTAAGAACTTCGGGGCTAGGGACTGGTTTGGCCTCTTGTTATGTTAGCACTGTTTCTCCCCTAGCCCCAAACAGTGCCCCTCACCTTTGGCCGACCCTAGATGGTGCCCCGTCCCCACAGACAGAGGCGGATGGGGAGGAGCAGTGCCCTGTAGCCTGAGCACTTCCTGTCCTCCTACTGCTCGGTTCTCAGCCTCCCCAGACCAGACCACCGACCCCCTTGCACGCCCTCCCCCGCACTTCACAGAGGGCAATCGGTGTTTTCAAGATTCTCAGGGCTGGCCACCCACCTGAGGACAGGGTTCCCAACCCCAACGCAGAGAACTCCTTGTCAGAGAGCCGGCTTCCCCTTACTCCATGCTTCCTGCCTCGGCCGTCGCTGCTCCCGCTGCCTCTGCCTCTTCCTCTGCCTCTCCCCCATGGCCTGGCTCTGCTCCCAGGCTGGGTTCCGCTGCCAGGAGCTGGCTCACTTTGAGAGCAACAAAAGGCCGCCCTGCTGTCCAGCTACACGCTTTCCTGGAGTGTGGGTGAAGGCTGGAGGCCTAGCTTGCTTACTCTCATAGGAAGCCCTGGAAGGACAGGCCCTCACTCCCAGCGGCAATTGCCAGAACTTAGAGTAGAGCAGGGATTTACTAACCGCCTCAAATAGCTCATTCTGAGTGATAGTGTAGGGAAGACACTGGAGAGGGGGGGCCAGAAAAACCCAGGTGGTTCTGAGCTCTCAGGGGAGGTTAAATTAATAGCTACCCCTCTCCCTTTCTTTTCATGGGTTTCTAACTTCTTCAAGGTGTGCTTACATTCAGTCTCAGAGCTGAAGAAAATTTCTGAGGTTAGGATAATTTCCCACCCAGGGCAGGAATTGTCTCTATAGCGTACATGATGAATGGTCATCTAGACTCTGCTTGCGCACTTCCACTGATAAGGAGCTTATTGCCCAAAGAAACAGTATTTCCCCACTTTTTCGGTCCGTAACACATCTATAAACTTATGGGGAAGCAAGATTTTCATTCGTGCATCCACTTGTCTATGGATACCCTCTATTGCATACAACCTCAGTCCCTGAGGCTACTTCATTCAGTTGCATATAATCCCATTCCCTGAGTTCCCATGTTCCAGTTTCCCAAAGGCACTTTGCATTAAGATGACTCGACATAAGGGGAAGGAATTCTCCTCAGTAGAACATAAGACTATGCTCTCAATGAGAGAACCTAGAAGAAGGGGGATGGATTAGAAAGAGGCCAGAAGGCTTACAAAAGCAAAGCAGAGGAAGCAAAACTTGTGAAGCTGGAAACAGATTAAAATGTAATTGGGGAAATGTTTAACAAAATAGATCACAACATTTGTTTTTATTGAGTCATTTCAGTGTCCGACTCTTCATGACCCCATTTTGGTGTTTTCTTGACAGAGATGCTGGAGTGCCTTACTATTTCTTTCTCCAACTCATTTTACAGATGAGGAAACTGAGGCAAAACAGGGTTAAGTGACTTGCCCAGGGCCACACAGCTAGTAAGGGTCTGAGGCTGGATTTGAACTCATGAAGATGAATCTTCCTATTTTAAGCCTAGTGCTTTATCCATCTAGCTGCAAAATACAGATAATGTTAATTTGTGGTTTTCTAAGTTTACTAAGTTTCTAAGGCCAGCAGAGATCTGTCTTCTAGTTGAGTCTGACACCATTGGACTAGATTATCATCTTGATTCTATTCCTTTGGGTTTCCTTTATGGATTCAGGATCATAGATTTAGAACCAGAAGGGACTTTAGAAAACACCCAGTTAAATTCCTTCATTTTGCAGAAGAGAAAATTGAGTCCCAGGGTGGCGAAGTGATTTGTGTAAAGCAGGGTCAGAGAACCTTTGGATTCAGTCAAAGGGCCACACCTGAGGACCTAGAAGGCCACATGTGGCCTCACAGCCACAGGCTCCCCACCCCTGCTGAGGCCACACAGGCAGTAAAGGACAGAGCAGGGGTCTGAATCCAAGTCATCTGACTCCAAAGCCAGTGTTCTTTCAACTGGAAACTGGGTCTCAAACAAGAATAGCTGGCAGGCGGGGAAAAGAGGACTGGATTGGGAATAATGGAGCCTGAATTTGAATCTGGCCTTAGGCAAATCAATTCATGTCTTGGCCTCATTTTCCTTATTTGTAAAATGTAGGAGCTGGGCTAAATGGTCCCTCCAAGCTTCAGATCCTAGGATAAAATATTTAGTTCTTGCCAAAACAAGGGTGACCCTGAGCAGAATTGTGAAATTTGTTTATTGGGTGCCCTCTACTCCCTTTAGGGGCCCCCATCCTATTTTGCTCACCCTCCTACTCTCCCTGTCTAGTCCTGCTCCCAGAAAAGGTTCCCAGGTCATCTGTCCTAAAGATACTTACCTCTAAAACCTGACTTCTCATTATACAATAAAAGGCCTTGTCTCCAGGGAAAATCATTTCAGATATTTAGCAGATAGGATACAGAAACCTCCACAGTACCCCTGAAGTCTCATCATATGGACAGTCCCCAATTCCCTCTGGGCCAAATGCTGACTTTAGTTTCAGTGCTGATTTTGTATGGTGCTTTGCTCTACCTGGTCTGGTGCTGGTCTTCCGGCCCTCAGTCTCTGCCTTCTTTGATACATCCTCCACACAGCTATTCAGTAAACTTCTAATGCACTGCTTTGACCACCTCATTCCTCTACTCTAGACTGGCGTTTGAGGCCCTTCACAATCTGACCCCAATCTACTTTTCGGGTTCCCTTCACGTTCCTTCCTGTTCTATCTAATGTCCTTTCCCAAATGTTTGCCTTCCCTCTCGTCCCCAAGCAAAAGGGATCATATTTTTCAAAGCATTTTCCTTCTATCTCTTCTTTACACTTATTACATTTGAGTACACCTCTTCTCTCCCAGGTTGTAAGCTCAGGAATTGGACCTGTCTCATAAGGTCATAGATTTAGAACAAGAAGAGAACTTTAAGGTTATCTATCTCATATTTGTTGTTGTTGTTCAGTCATTTTCAGTCTGTCTTGCTCTTCATGACCCCATTTGGGGTTTTCTTGGCAAAAATACAGGAGTGGTTTGCCATTTCCTTCTCCAGCTCATTTTATAGATGAGGAAACTGAGGCAAACAGGGTTAAGTGACTTGCCCAGGGTTACACAACTAGTAAGTGTCTGAGGCTGAATTTGAACTCAGGACTCTGGGTCTGACACTCTGTGCCACCTAGATGTAGATGAAAAAAAAATGAGGCCCAGAGAGGACATATGATTTGTCCAAGGGGTCACAAGCATAAGTAGCAAAATCCAGATTCAAACCTAAGTTTTCTGGCTCAGACCCTATGTGCCCCCTTCCTCATCTTTGTAGTCTTGAAACTTAGCATGGGGTCTTACACATAGCTGGTGCTTACTAAATGTTTACTTACTTGAATGAACACAGTTTGACTCAGTGAGAGGAAACGGACAGGAACCAGTCTGCCTGATTTTAGGATTTTATTCAGCTTGGTTCCTTATAGGGTTAATCTTTGATGGTGTAGGGGGTGGGGCACCAAGGTCTAATCTTTTGTGAGGACAGACCCTTGCCTGTTTCACAAACAAAATAGATAATCAATTTTTTTTTGTTCCCTTTCTTAGGACTTTGGACCCCTGGAAGGTGCAGCCTGGGTCACGGGCTCTTTGATTCTGGAGTTGCCATATGGGTCAGCATCAATGGCAGAATGTAACACTTCTAATTCACGCTCAACTGCAACCTGACTCTGTTCTGTCTGGGAGAGTACCCATTTCTCCTGCTCTTTGTCCTGTCTCAAGACTTGCACTGACAAACCAGATGTATTCACCCTTGGTTCCGAACACACACATACATACACATACACACACACACACACACACACACACACACACACACACACACACATACCCATGCCCACATAGAATGTCTTACCATAACAGACCCAGGGGCTTGCTGCCAACTGAATGTGAAGATTACCTCAGCATTCTCCTTACTGCTCACGAATGGCCCACTCTGGGGACACAAATACTCTGCCAGTCAACCTCTCACCTGTGAAGTTTTTAAAAGCTGGGGGCGTTGTTGGCCTCTCCAGCCCTGACTGGACCAGATTCCAGGGGAGGAGTGATACAAGGGAGAAAAGAGAGCTTGCAGTGAATGAGTCATCAGCATGAACATTGCCTAACACCAGGCTTTTACCTGTGGTCTCAGCAAGGACTCCTCTGGGCGAGCCTGGCTGAAGTTCACCCTTCTCAACTGTAAAATAGGTTTGATCATCCTTGCTCACCTCACTGGGTGGTTGTGAGGAGAACGTGATGGGCGGAAGGGACCAGAGCATGTGTCCTAGCCCCAT
Organism: Vombatus ursinus; assembly: GCF_900497805.2. Classification (NCBI taxonomy): domain Eukaryota; kingdom Metazoa; phylum Chordata; class Mammalia; order Diprotodontia; family Vombatidae; genus Vombatus; species Vombatus ursinus. The sequence goes on along the minus strand of NW_020954571.1, from coordinate 5,228,186 downwards.
GGGAAGTGCCTCAGTTTAGAAATCAGGGGTTTCCCCTATCCCTCCTATACTCCATACAAACATTAGGTGGAAATGTTATTGCTATGGCTACTACCATTGGCTCCCTCCGTTAACATGCTTCATCTTGGCAAGCAGGAGACACCCACTACTCAAGGGCCGTGTTTCAATAGTGCACACTCTGGTTGGCCCTCCTGAGCTGGAATAGCTTTGAAACTTGGTTAATGAACTGGGTCTGCTCTAAGTGCAAGGAAGCTCATCACCACAGGGTTGGTCACCTTTTTTTGGTCCCAGCAATTCTTGAAATGGACAGAAATACAAGCTAGTCCTCAGTCACCTTCTTCTTGCACAGTGATAATGGGGAAATGGCACCAGAGGGGGAAAGACAGAGCAAAGACACGGGGTGAAAAGCTGTGCAGTGGCTATGGTCTATATTACCAAGGGTTCCCCATACAGATTCAATCACAGCTCCCCCAAAGTACCAAAGCATTATAAGTTCAGACTCAGGGGCAGGGGAAGCACCTACATGGGGCCACATTAGAGGCCAGGGCTATTGTGGGGGTTTAGCTATAGTCAGCCAGAAGCACATCATGGGAGAAAGGGACCTAAACTGCTTGGCCTGTAGGGAGAATGGCCTGGGTAGGATAAAGGTCATGTAGTGGAAACCACACTGGACTTGGGTTTGGATCCCAGCTCTGTCATGTACCAGCTGTGGGACTGGCCATTTACCTGCTTCACATCTCAGTTCTCATCTGCAAATTGAGGGGGTCAGGTTGGATGATCTCCAAGGTCTAAGATTCTTTCAGGATACATAATTAAGAGCTACTATAAACCTAATAAAACTTTGAAATGAAATTGCAATTTAATCATAGCAGCTTCTACATATATTTGAAAAATAGTATGTATATGTGCAAGCATACTCTTCCATCTACAAAAGGCATATTTACTTTTTTTTAGGCATCTGTTGAGGGCTTTGTAGACCTTTATCAAGAATTCCACAGTCTTGCATGGGGCCCCAAGTGCAATAGTGTAAGAGAAAGAGCATTGGATTTGGAGTCCAAAGACCTGGGTTTAAATCCTAGCTCTGACAATAACCAGCTGTGTGACTTTGAACAAGTCATTTCCCCTTTATGGGCTTCAATTTCTTCATCTATAAATTGTATTAGATGATCTCCTGAGAGGAGTCCAGACTAGGTTGTACTGACTATGTTGTTAACTCATGTATGACTTTGGAAAAAATTGCTTCATTCCTCCAGACATCACAACTAATAAGCATTTATGAAGCACCTTTTATGTTCCAGGCACTATGCTAAGTGCTAGGGATACAAACACAGTAAACAATCCCTGCTGGGGACAGAGGAGCTGGGACAAAGAGACCAGTATTTATGGGGCTGACACCTTGCTTTTGGGAAGAAAAACAGGCAAAATGGGCCTGTTGGATTTTTCCAAGAGAGCCCGAGAGTCAGGGGGTAGCACAGGTGTGATCATTTTTTTTTTAATATGGCTGCAATTCACTTCTTAGCATGGTGGGTGCAAGAGTTGGGCTGGAAGTTCCTTGTCAATGGCAGCCACAAATCCTTGTTCACAGATAACAAATCTCTCCTGATCATTGTGACATGACATTGATGGTGTCTGGCTTGCCTTCCCTTCCTGTGAGACCCTGCCCCAACAGTTTTGCAAGTGTGTCATGGAAAATAGACACATAAGACTTCAAATGACCTTTTGAAGAAGTTCTGAAAAGCACACATTTGGGGCCTTGAAAATACCTTAGATACACTGTAGTCAGGGATATGTTGGTAAATGTTTAGGAATCAGCTTTGTGGGGGAAAAATGTACCCACAGCATACCTTTAAATTAAATCTGCATTATTTCTTTAGCCCAGAGTCTAGACAATTAAAAAAGAAAAAGAAAAAAGAAATTAAGCCCCAATTTATGGAGTTTGCCAATTGCAGATGCATTAATGCTCACACTAAAAATTTATCAATTGGCTGGGAGCACAAGCTGGCCTCAGCATACCTTCTCATTAGAATGGAAGCTCTTGGTGAGTAGGGATTTTTTTTTATATTTGTATCCCTAGCACTTAGTAGATGATCTAGAATAGAGAGGGTGCTTAATAAATGCTTATTTGATTTTTTACAGATGATGTCTAAATAAAGGAAGTGATTTTTTCCAAGATCACAACAGAGTCAGAATTAGAACCTTGCCTCCCCAGTCTGGAGTCCTCTCATTATAGCATAGATTTAGTCTCAGAAAGGAATTTAGAAATCATTAGTTTAACCTTCCCATTTCGCAGATAAAGACCCTTCCCCACATAGAAGGGAAATGACTTGTCCAAAGTCCCACAGTTGGTAATTGGCAGAGCTAGGATTCAAAGCCTGGCCCTCTGACTCCAATTCTGTTTTCCCTACTTACACCATTGGACACGGACCTTCCCCTCTTTACTCCCCCACCCCCAACTGTGGGATTCTTGGAAAGGGTCTACAAAGCTATATACAAGTGCATATAAAAGTAGATGTGTCTTCTATAGATGGGAGAATCTAACTGGCACATATATGTGCCACTTTTCGAATGTTCATAGCTACAGCTAAATTAAAATGTTATTTCAAAATGTTATTAAACTTGGAACAACTTTAGTCATTATGTATTTTCTTAATTAATGGGTACTACTACTATCCCTATTCCATGTGAGAAGTTGTGCAGTTTTTATTTCAATTTTAAATTAATTTTTATCTTAAAAATTCTACACATTGAAAAGTTTGGGAGCGACTGAAGCTACACCACCATGGCTCTCACAAGCTTTCAGAAGTGTAAAGAACATTGGCAGTCATCTGGTCTAATCACATCTGGAAAAAAAAATCCCTCTGACAATGTCCCTAACAAGTAAATGGTCATCCTTGATGACTTGAGTCTTGGTTTTTCTTCTTCCATCCTTACCCCTCTGAGGGATTCCTTCTTACATTGTCCCCACTTCTTCATATGAACTTAATAAGGCCACGTCTTGGGCTGCTTACAACTTGTCCAACCCCTTTGCCAGCAAAGGGCCCTCCTATCTTCTCAACAATGGATAGAGCGCTGGGACTACAGTCAGAAAGGTGAACTCAAATCTAGATTCAGACATTTACTAGTTGTGTGGCTTCGGGCAAGTCATGTGACCTCTGTTTGCCCCAGTTTAATCAACTGTGAGGATCAAATGAGATAATCTTTGGAAAAGAACTTAGCACAATGCCTGGCACATAGTTGGTTCTATATAAATGCAAGCTAGTATTATTATTACTGACATTTGTATCATGTTTTATTGTTTGTTAAGAGTCATACACATAGTACCTCATTTGATCCTCACAAAAAAGAACACAATAACGCTGGGGGGGGGTAGGTGTTATTATCCCCATTTTACAGATGAGGAAACTGAGGCAGAGAGCAACTAGTTGACTTGTCTAGGATCACACAGCTAGAAAGTGGCTGAAGCAGGCTTTGAACTCAGGTTTTCCTGACTGTACCCACTACATCACCTACCCATCATAAAAAAATAGAGCCCAGGAAGGAGACCCTTAATCCAGCCTGGGAAATGTAAGGGTCCACATGCCCCTGAGCATTTAGGAAAGCTGGTTGAGCTGATGAAGAGGACATGGCAGTGAAACTGCTTCCAGGAAAGCTGTCGGACTTGTGGCTGTTCTCCTGCAGTGGCAGCTGCTGACTACCAGAATATTTGGCTGTTCATCAGCTTTAGAGCTGGAATCGGTCTTTAGAGAGGATAGTACAATCTCCTCAAGATCAAAGCCTATTTTCTTTTTTTTTCTTTCTTGTCATTTTTCTCCTTTGTTCTGATTCTTCTTGCACAACATGACTAATGTGGAAACATGTTTAACATGATTGTACATGTACAGCCTATACCAGACTGCATGCCATCTTGGGGAAGAAAGAGGGGAGGGAGGGAGAAAAAAAATTTGGAACTCAAAATTTTATAAAAATGAATGTTGATGATCGATCCATTCTGGAGAGCAATTTGGAACTATGCCTAAAGGGCTATAAAACTGTGCATACCCTTTGACCCAGCAATACCACGTCTAGGTTTGTATCTCAAAAAGATCACAAAAATGGGAAAAGGACCCACATATACAAAAATATTTATAATAGTTCTTTTTGTGGTGGCCAAGAATTGGAAACTGAGGTAATGCCCATCAATTGGGGAATGGCTGAACAAGTTGTGGCATATGAATGTAATGGAATACTAGTGTTTCATAAAAATGATGAGCAGGCAGACTTGAGAAAAACCTGGAAAGACTTACGTGAACTGGTGCTGAATGAAGTGAGCAGAACCAGGAGAACATTGTATACAGTAACAGCAACATTGTGCGATGATCAACTTTGATAGACTTAGCTCTTCTCAGCAATGCCAATGATCTAAGAAAATTCCAAAAGACTCATGAAGGAAAATGCCATCCACATCCAGAAAAAGAACTATGGAGTTTGAATACAGATCAAAGCATACTATTTGCTCTTTTGTTGTTGTTGTTTCTTCTTTCTCGAGGTTCCTTCCATTTGTTTTAATTCTTTTTTACACCATGACTAACGTGAAAATGTTTAATATGAATGTATTTGTAGAGCCTATATCAGATTGCTTGCCATCTTGGGGAGGGGGAAAGGAAGGGAGGGGGAGAAAATTTGGAACTGAAAATCTTATGGAAGTGAATGTTGAAAACTAAAAATAATTATTTTTTTAAAAAGTGAAAGCTGAAAACTATCTTTACATGTATTTGAAAATAAAATACTATTTACCAGGATGGGGTGGGGGAGAGAAGAATAGTAGCTAGTTCAGAGAACTGAGATGTTTGACTTTCACCATTTTGAATTTTTTTGCCTAGATACAGCACCATACATGACACATGTCCATTAGCTACAGGTCTGTAATAGGTCCATTTTCCTTCTGCTGGAAAACTAATACTGGTCTGATTGGGGAATGGAGTGGATCTACTCATCACAGATACTCTAACACAGGGGTGGGGAACCTGTGGCCTTGAGGCTATCTGTGCCCTTCTAGGTCCTTGGTGCAGTCTTTTGACTGAGTCCAAGTTTTACAGAACAAATCCTTTTAAGGGGATTTGTTCTATGAAGTTTGGAGTTAGTCAAAGGGCTGCACTTGAGGACCTAGAAGGCCACATGTGGCCTTGAGGCCGCGGGTTCCCCACCCCTGTTCTAACAGAATCACTATAGGCAACTTATGTTAGTGGCCAGTTTTCAAAGAATCAAAAAACAATGAAATTCATCCTCACTGAAAGTCATGCTGACCACTAGCTCCAGAAGCCTGCACGCTCTCTGGATAAGGAGCTGGTAGAGAGTTTCTGGATCAGAATGGTGGATTCATTTATTTGGCAAACACAATGGGGAAGCGACCATCTTTGGATCACCCAACCTACCAACACTTGAAGACAGTTACTTTGAGATAGGAATGGATCTCCATAGCTTAGAACTTCACAAGGTAATGTTGTTGTAGTTGTTGTTGAGTTGCTTTCAGTCATGTCTGACTTTTGTGATGCCATTTGGGGTTTTCTTGCCAAAGTTACTGGAGTGGTTTGCCATTTCCTTATCTAGCTCATTGTACAGATGAGGAAACCGAGACAAACAGGGTTAGGTGACTTGTTCAGGGTCACACAGCTAGTAAGTGTCTGAGGCCAGATTTGAACTCAGGAAGATGAGTCTTCCTGACCAGGCCCAGTACTCTATCCTTTGCACCACTAGTCAGTGTGATATAACAGAAAAGAGTAGTGGATTTAAAGGGCCTTAGTTTGAATCTCAGTCTTGCTGATTTGTAGCAATCTAGGGTTAGGGAGATGTCAAGTTTAGATAAGACACAGCCCTCCTCATGGAGCTTACAATCTAATAGAGGGATGTGAATTCATACTCTTCAGTGGTACTCACAATGGTAATGTATAGTGAGGATAAACATTCGACATAAGCAACTCCTTTTTGTGACCTTGACATAACTATTTTATAACTGGAGTCCATTCTGAGACTAAATTTTTTAGATACTAATAAGCATCTGTTGTTTTGACATATTTTTATAACTAAACTGTTTTGCTATTTAGTGATAAACATGTTTTGTTCAATTGTAGAACATTAATAAGAAATGCTTATAAACATCTTTCCCTTGGTAGTTTTCTTTCATCATAAGCTTAGATAATAAACTACCAAAGATGGGCATTTGTTAATAGTGTGATGAACTATCAATCAGAATTAAAGGGTAACTTGTTAATGGTAGCTAGAGACTTTAAAAACCTCCACTGGAAACTTCATTCAATAGCCTGATCCCGAGTGTTCCCTTGTTCACCCACTTCCTAATCCCCACAAGATTCAAGCTTTCCATGTTGGCTTGACATGATAACAGTGCCAATTGTCTGAGGCTCACCAGACCATTGCCTCAAGGAGAGAGAAAACACATGGCTTCTAGCAGAGAAGTGAGGGAACCTTGCCTTGTATACTGGTGTTACAGGATGCTTACCTGGAAGCCCTAGGAATCAGGTTGCAGGTTTGTTCCTGGAGGGGTTTGTATTATTTGTATTAAATAGAATGATTGCACCTGACAAGTATAAGTTTGATTCAGTATTTCTATCAGCACACATAACAGTAGGTTTTGAATATACTCAGTGGGTTATACAGAAGGAATGTGCTATGGGTATATTAATTTTCAAAAGAAATCCAGATGTGTTGGCTGGTCCTAGACGGGGCCAGAAGCTAGGCAGTATAGTTATCCCTTCCATCTGATAGGGGTTAAGGGTGCTGTGCTCCTAGCCCTAGGATCTGGAAAATCTGCAAAAAAAATTTTTTTTTTGGCTCTCCCTTCATGGCAGAGAAGAAGTCTGATTTTTTTCTTTTTCTTTTATGGGGTGTTTACAGTACCTAATTGTAAAATTTGATATTATACAATATTGTACTTATATTTTATGCATTTTTGAGTTTCTAAACTTTTTCTGTGTCATCTGTGGTTTCCATAGAACTCCCCCAAAATTCCCATTTAATTTCTTATGTCAACCCTCGATATTGAAATGGGGAAAAGTCGCGATGTGGAAGGGATAACTAATTGTTCAATATTTCCTAGACTCAGTTGAAGGAATAAGGCAAAACAATTCTGCAGAAAAGAATGTATGTTTATTCGCAGTAAAAATCATGATTTGAAAAAAATTTATTGGCAAAATTACATTTCTGTTTGGTTGCGGGCATTAATGGGGTGTGCTGTAACTGAGAAATCCCTCACCTGCATGCAAAGGGCTTCTCAGTCACAGCGACTTTCCTAACCCAGGATTATAAACTACCCTTAGAGGACTTCCCAATTGCCAGCTATGAACTATTCCACAATCCCCCCTTGCCCCCTAACTCTCCTTCCCTGGTTAGTGCAATGCAAAGAAACAAAAATCCCAAGGCATTTACATTATTTCCTATTTCTCAACATCCTCACTTACAACTTTGACTCGTTTCATGATGAACTAAAATATATATACAATTTTCTTGCCAGCATAAAAACATTTTTTCCTTATTCACAGATATATATCATGGCATTTGGAGAAATAATTACAAACTTTTTTCTTTAAAAACAAAACAAACAAAACAAAAAAAAAACAGAATGAGTTTCTTACAACAGTAAACACAAAAGAAGATCCTTCCTTACCTCTGTCCCTTCCCACCCCACCCCTCCCCACCTCAGGAATGACTGATTCCATTCAGTCAAATTCCTGACTCAGAATTGTCAGTCCCTGGCAAAGTGCACCCAAAGGGCTCAGGGGATGGGGAGAGGAAGCAGTCTTGACTCTGGGATGCTTATCTTGAGGGCTAGAGTCCTACTTGACACAGCCATTTTTACAAATGTTTTTCTAAATATCTCACAACTTCATAGGTCTTTGGAGGATGTTTTTCCATCTCTTTTCCCCCCACCTTCTGGATATAAGGAATGTGTGATTGGTCCAGAAATGGTCACAGTTAATGGAGAAATGAACTAACCAGACTAATTGCCAGTCAGTTAGCACCAAACAATAGCAGAGGCTAAAACAATCAAACAGCTCCCATCTATCTCTCTGGGTTCCTTCCTCCTAGGAGGAAGATTAGTGAGCTTTTAAATCCCTTCTCTTCACCACCTCCCTCCTCCCTTCAACCTCCTCCTTCACTAGCCACCAAGTGGTTTTCATATCATATGAATGAAAGCTTTCATTCACACCCTGGGGCCAGTGTGGGATGATTTTTCTGCCAGCGGCTTTGGCACAAAAAAAGATCAAGCAAGGTAACCCTTCCCAATCTCAGACAAGGTCAAGAAAAAGAAACATATGGGCAAGACTAAGGTGCTTGCCTCTCAGACAGATCTGCCCCTGTCCCTAAGCAGTGCAGTGTGGTACCACAGAAAGAACATGATTGAGAGTCAAAGGACCTGGGTTCTAATCCCAGTTCTGTTCCTTATTACCTGTGTGACCTTTGGCATGTTATTTGACTCCTCTGGGCCTCAGTTTCCTCATCTGTAAAATGATGGAACTGGACCAAATTGATCTCTAAGGTTCCTTCCCAGCTCTAAATCTATGAATCTAATGTCTTCTAGGGCAAATGATTGACCAGGACTGCAGGAACAGAGGCTGGAGGTGGGGGGGAGACAAGAAGCATCAGAAGGTGGAATGGGGAATAACCACTCACAAGAGCACTTATCTGACATGAGTTAAAAGCAGACCCTGGGTTGGGGGACTGAGAGAAGCCCCAGAAGAAAAGAACTTTGTTGAGATGAGAGGGGACAACCAAGTGTTGGGGTATGGAAAATGGAGCACAGTCTTAGAAACCATGCTGAAAACACCTAGGCATTGCTATTTTCTTTTTTGAGGAGGTACCTATGAAACCACATGGGGGACCCCATGAGAGTTGTAGAACCCCAAAAGGTCCATGAAAAGCAAAGTCCCTAACATAAGAAAACCATCTTTTTCTTCCTGATCCCATTTAGAGACTCAGTTGGTGTTTGCCAGTTTGTAGGAAATAGAATATGAATACATTCTAGGTACTTCAGCAGAAGGGAAAAAAAAGTGTTTTGTTGTTTTTTTGTGAGGGGAGATCATATTTGATGCAAATATAAGCGGTACCATTGACAGAAGTTTCAGCATCTTGAAGCTACCTTCATTTCCCCAGCTTCCCCCAGGGAAAGATGCTTCTTGTGACAGGTGGGTTTTCTATTCCCTTCCTCACCCTCCCTAGCCCAGAGAAAACCCAAGGCAAACCATTTTGAAAATAGATAGGGATTAGGTGGCCTCTCAGTTTCTTCCAGCTTTAAATCTATGATCCAAGGATGAGTCAATATTACACACACAACACTTCGGACTGGTCACCTTCCTTCTGTGCACAGCGGCCCCCAGGCCAGCCCCTTCCCTCAGCAGCTGCAGCCCAGGACTTGGCTGGTGATCTGGACGGAGACATTAAGGGGTCCTTTATCCTCAAGCACTAGGTGTCAGAGCTAGCAGCAAGTGAGGACTCCAGGGAGAAGGTAAGGAGAGGAGTTCGTGGAATCTTCTGCCAGTCCTCATTTCAAGGACTTTCCCCACTGCCCTCTGACCCTGCAGATGCCATCACCAAGAGAGTAGTGGGTTTTCTTCCTTGGTCCCAGGTGCCCTCTGGAGTAGCAAGCCCGGCAATGGCCAATGATCAACTTCCAACAATCTAGTCTCTGGGCTCAGAAAGGTTCTGTGTTTTCCCTTCTCTGGGATGGTGGGTAACGCTGTAGCAATGTAATCTGAGATACACTGTTAAGTTTTATATACAAGTCCTGGACCCTGGGATGGGTCACCAATGGCAGATGACTGATTTGCAAATGGTTTGCATTTAGTATCTTGTCTCCCTCCCCCCCCAACCCTTTCCCCAACCCCTTCAGGCTGTTTAATACTGGAAGCTTGGAGGACATTTCCCTCTGAATTAACTAGAGGTTTGCACCCTCTCTAGAGAGACTCTTCTCAGAGAATCCATGGGCTCCGTCCCAGATCCAGTCATCACTGCACACCCTCCTCTTCCACATACGTTGATGGAAACCAGCCAATCTGCAAAAGACACAGTCACCATGGCATGAGAGAATAGTAGAGACATGACAAGAGACCACAGAATCCAGTCTATACTATCAAAGGGCTGATAACTTCTTATTCTCTATAGGAGTCTTTAAATCATAGAAAGGCTCTCATACATAAGAAGGAGGCTCATGCTATGGAACTCCAGAAGACAGAACTAGACTTTGGAAGTTATAGGGAGGCAGATTTCAGCTCAAAACAAGGAAGTTTTTTCTAGCAGGTGTGTCTGAAAATGGAATGGGCTGCCATGCAAAGTAGTGAGCTCCCTGACACTAGAGGTATTTGAGTAGGTAAAGATGACCACCTACACTGGAACTGGAAAGGACCTCAGTGGTTAGCTAGTCCAACCTCTCCATTTTACAGATGAAGAAACTAGAACTCAGAGAATGCAAGTGATGTCAGAGGTCACCTGATCTAACTCGTGTCTCAACATTCCCTCTACAGCATTCCTGACAAGGGTATTCAGCCTCCCTTGGGTGCTTGCAAATGAGGAGGAGGAATTGACTATCTCCTGATGCAGTCCATTCTGGGTGTTTTTGGATAGCTCTAATTGTTAAGGGATTTTTGCTTACATGGAGCCCAAGTTTGCTGCTGGCTGATCATACCCATAGTCCTTGTATAGGTCTTCAAGTGCTGGAAGACCAGTTGCCACCCCTGAGCTATCTCTGTTCCAAAGATGGGGCAAATCTACCATGTCCCAGAAGCTTATACTGAGCCTGGGCCACAAATATCCATAACCCTTAATCTCTGGATGCTGCAAAGTCCAGACAAAGAATCCTGGTTCTAGGCCATTTCGTAGAGCTCCAGGAACAGGTGATTTTAATACTGTGAGGTTTCTTTTTTTAAAGGCACCAAGACAAGGCTCTCCTTACAGCTTAAATGCCAATGTGCCCCAAGGATTCTCTTCTCCAGGACCCCAGTTCCTTCAGCCAACCCTCACAGGCCGCACCTGACAGCAGCCCACCCGGTAGGGGAAGTGACAAAAACACTGAACTAGGACTCAAGGTCCTGCACTTTGGGTCCTGGCTCTGCCACTGACTTAGCTGGACAACATTGGACAAGGCACTTGGGATCATGGCATCATAGGTTTAGAGCTGGAAGGGACCTTGGAGGTCAAGTCCAATGGAAGCCCAGACCCAAGTAACAGAACCTGGGTCTGAACCCAGACCTGACCCTAGCACTCCTTCCATTATCCCACAGGATTGTGTAACCTCCTTGAGTCTCATGTATTCAATGGGATAATACTTATCCTGCTTGACGCTTCAAATAATTTTGAGGATTAAATAAGATCTGATGCTCTTTGAAAAGTATAAACAACTTGGTGCAGCTAGGTGCTGCAGCAGATAGAGCACTGGCCCTGGAGTCAGGAGGACCCCAGTTCAAATTCAGCCTCAGGTATTTACTAGCAGTGTGACCCTGGGCAAATCACTTAACCCTGATTGCTTCCATAAAAAAGTTAGAAAGAACTATACAAATGTAAAGCGATAGAAATGATGACGATCATGGCTAGTATTTATATAGCACTTCAAGGGACTTTATAAAAATTATCCCATTTGATCTTCATAACAACCCTGGGAAGATGGTGCTATTATTAGCTGTATTTTATAGAAGAGAAAACTGAGGCAAAGAGAGATTAAGTGACTTGCCCAGGATCCCTTAGCTTGTAAGTCTCTGAAGCAGCACTTGAACTCAGGTCTTCTTGACTCCAAGTCAATGCTCTATCCACTGCACTGCCCTCACCTTCCTTTTCCACTCATCCCCAAATGGCACCTGATGCTAGGATGTGCTTTCAGGCCAGGTCAGTTTATGCAGTGAAGCCTATGACCCTACTTTGCACTAGGCCTCTTACATACAGTCAGCACTTAGGAACGGAAAGAATTTGGGAAGAAGGGAAGGAAGGAAGGGAGGGAGAGAGGGAGGGAGGAGGAAGGAAAGACTTATTAAGTGCTTACTATATGCTAGGCACTGTGCTAAGCATTTTACAAATATTATCTCATTTGATCCTCATAACAACCCTACAAGGTGCGTGCTATTATCATCACCCCCATTTTACAGTTAAGGAAACTGAGGCAGACAGAAATTAAATGACCTGCTCAGGATCATACAGCTAGGAAGTATCTGAGGCCAGACTGAACTCAGGTTTTCCTCACTTCAGGCCCAGTGCTTTATCTTTGGCACCACCTAACTGTCTCTAGGAAGCAGATACTTGAATCAGTGCATGCGATATACTTCCAAGCCCTGCCTGGTGAGCCTGAAAGATAACCTTACCCTTCCATTGGTTTCTCCCTTCCACCAGCCCTGGTCACCACCAATTCTGCTGTAGATCTTCACCACGTCACCCTCTCGAAGCGAGAGTTCCCGCATGTCCCTGGCTGCAAAGTTGTACCTGGCAACGGCCGTGCCGATAACACGGGGAGTGAACACTGGGCAGAGGAAAGATGGGAATGTTAAGCAATTAGCCAGTCTGGGGTCAGCTTCCACCCTGAGCAAGAGTGGTGGGATATCCAAGTTGAGCTCTCTCTCCCCTCCCCCTATGCTCTAATGGACACTGATGCCATGAGCTGGGGCTATCGGCCCCCTGAAGTCAATTTATTCTTCTGGTGCCAGAGCTCATCACTAAAACGGCTTATGGCAAGGGAAACCCACCTCATACCATCTCCTCCCGCGGACCCGAGTGGCATGATGGGAAACAGAATGGACTAATTCCATGTAGAAGCAATGGCAAGGAACACATAAGGGAAATTATTTTAGGGGAAAGACAGCTGCTGGTTATTTCACTCAGACAGATTCAGGGTTTCAGACAGATCAGGGATAAGTGTCAAGGTCAGAGTTTTGAGCTCTGGTAGCAGAAGCATCTCAGGACCGGCAAGGGTCCCAAAACCTTTTCCCTCCTTGCTTGCTATGCTTTGTACCGCACCTCTCAGCCTAATTCCTTCATATATATTTAATGGGTCCCTAGTATGGTGCTATAGGAAAAAACCCAGGGCAAGGAATCAAGATACCAGGGTTCTAGTTTCCACTCTGAAAATAAACTATCTGTGGGCCCATGACTTATCCTCTAGGACTTCAGGTTCCCCTTCTGTCAAATGAAGGGTTTAGACTCAGAAGGCCTTTAAACTTCTTTCTGTTTCTGGCTTTCTAAAGTGGTACAAGTCATGCTATTCCTTCTCTCCCTTTCTAGATGGCCCCTTGGTTCTTTTCTCAGCTACTTGATTCAAAACTCACCAGGGAGGATGACTGTGTTATTGACACAGGGGGAAATGATCATCTAAGTGATGATGACAACAACATAGATGGGTATGGAGTGAGGTTGGCGGTAATGGTAGTTGTGACTGGGCCAGTCACAGGCCAAGCTTGAAACCCATCCTGAAATCTAAGCCAACAATGGCCACATTTTTCTCCCTTCCCTCCCAAGAACACGTTGCATTTTCATAGTCTCATCCCCTCTGATCATCATAGGTTCTCAAAGTGGGCAATACCACCCCTGGGGGGTGCTGTAAGGATCCAGGTGAAGGTAATAGCCTTAAGTGCAATTGGGGGACATTGAATAAAAGTAAGGGGGCGGTGGAAGCCTAAGGAAAGAAGAGAAGATAAAATTTTGAAAAACCATTTGTACAGATTTCATCTGTTATGTAACAAAGTTAAAGTCATAGTGATTACATTATCTTCCAAATAAATACACAAAATGCAAGTTATAACTGATTAGTTGTCAAGTCTGCCAACAGGTCTTAAGAAACAAGTGTTGGCAGGTGAGCACTGGGAAATCCAGCAGGCATCAGCAAGAATATGTGTGTATGTAATGAAGTGTTTACAATATGATATTAAAGGGTTACATGATGTAATATTGCATCAACAAAATTTCAGTGCAGGAAAAAAAACTCAAAATTTACAATAAATTATTAAATTTAAGATGTGTTATTTTTAAAAAATATATTTTGCATTTTTTTGAAATGACACAAATAAAAAAACATTAAAGGGTTAAAGAAAATAGATTTCCAGGGGGGCATTGAGTAATTTTTTTTAAAGGGGGCAGTAGGCCAAATAAGTTTGGGAACCTCTGGTCTAGATGCTAGAATGGGAAATATCTCCACTCCTAGGCAAGGGAGGACTCCTAGAGCGGTATCACTGGAGCTCTCATGGCTTTCAAGCTCGGGCTGATGGCCTGATGACCCACTGGCAGACTCTCTGCCAGCCAGCAGCAGCTGGTGGATGGATGTGAAGCTTTTCTCCCACACACCCTAGGCAGCTATACCTGACCAGAAGGGTGTGGAGGAGCTCTGGGAGGCAAAGCCGAGGCCCTGAGGACTGAGAAAAGAAAAGTTGTAGGAAGCACAGGAAGCTGCAAAAAGGTTAAGAGAACACATAAAAAGGGAGGAAGAAGGAGAATCAACACAAAAATTATATATAATTTTAAAATTAAAGTCGTCAATGCAAGAGAAGTGAATCAAAAGTTTCCCCGGGATCTCTCATGGAGCAGGAGCTGCTCCCTGGGATGGGAAGTCAAAAAGGGTGGTAATTCTCTAAGATAAGCTCTCTTGGCCCCTCTCCCAAATTACTTCAAGTACAGATGCTATCCCTGCTCTCTATGCCTGGTGAAAAAGCTTTATAAAATCTCAAAGCACTAGAGAAATGTGAACTACTATTTTTCTGACATTAGAGGTAGCATGATATGGTTGAGAGAGCTCTAGACTTCAAAGTCAGGAAACCAGGATTTGAATGTCAGAATTGACACCTAGTAATTGCGTGACTTTGGCTGAATCACTTAACTGCCTTGAGCCTCGGTTTTCTCATATCCACAAAATGAGGATAGTAAAACTTGTGCAACCTACCTCATAGGAATGTTACAAGGAAGTAATTTTTTAAACCTCAAAGCACTACAAATTGTAAGTTACCATTATTATTTACTACATCCAGGCTCCTAGACCTACTGAGGCCATGTATTCCAGACATAAGGAATTCCAGAATTCCTTTGAATTCTGCTTCTAAATTCTGGGAATTGGTAACCTTTCTGCCTCCTGATCTTGCTTAGTCTTGGGCCTGGGTATAGCAAGAATAATGATCAGATGATCGTAGGCACGTGGATCCTGAGTTGGAAGGGACCTTCAAAGCCAATAAACCCGATCTGTTCATTTTACAAATGAAGAAGTTGAGGCAAAGAAAAGTTAAGTGACAATCCCAGGGGTGCAGCTAGTGAGTGTCTAAAGGTGGATTTGAACCTGCCTCCTGGCTGCACTTTGTTGTGGTGTCTACCTAATGAATCTCTCCAGATGCCACCTCCTTCTCTTTGCTTCTCTCATCCCCTCCCTCCCCTCCCTTTCTAGAACCCCATATGTACTGTCTTCTCCCATTAGAATATAAGTTCCTTAAAAGTAGGAACTCTCTCTACATATATTTTTAGCTTGAATTTGTCTTTTCAGCACTTAACACTGTGCTTGGCACAGAGTAAGTGCTTAACAAATACTTTATCTGTCTGTCCTTTTCTCTGGAACAGCATCTCATAATTCAGTTATTAAAATCTCTGCAGCTCCTCATGTCTACCCTCAGCCCAAGCTGGGGGCTCATCTGACTCGCTATATGCTTGCTGATCTCTCTAAAGGAGGATTATGTAGAATGAGCACCTACACAGTACAACTCGAGTCAGTTGTATCCAGGGGCTCTGACCACATCAAAAAGGGAGCCAACACTGGGTACTAAGGCTTACATCTTTCAGGGAAAAGTCTAGCTAAGTCACAGTTAAACTCAAGCACATATGTATTAATCTCCCATTGCTCCACTGGGAATGTTCCTTTCTCTCCTTTCTTTTACAGTCAATGCATCAGAAATCCTGATTTTATGAGAGGCATTATATGTCCTGAAACTGAAAAGGGGAAGTCTTGCTGTGGGTTTTAGGACCCAATGAGATGGTTATCAGAGGATCAGGAACACTCAGAGGAGCAGAGTGAACTGTCCTTTTTAGCATGTTGTAGTGGGAGGGGAACACTCAGCACGCTCTTACCTGGTGACCGGGTGGAGGCTCTTGAGGCTGAGCGTTCTCGAGATTTGTAAGGGTACTTCAGGGTGGTGTCCAGTTGTTTAAAACTCTCCTTGAGTGAGTGGCATTGGTAGTATTCTACCAACTCCTGCCGAAGATAAACATAGTCACAGTGCTTATGTGCCCAACACCATAGACAGACTGGGTCCTCTCTTCTGAGCACTTCCCAAGGCATGCTCTTCCAGGAAGCCCTCTCTGACTACTGCAGGCTGCACTGATTCCTCCTTCTCTGGCCTCTCTTCGCACATAGAGTCTGTACCACAGAGTTGGGTACACACTTGATAATCTGGGAACAACCAAAACACTGGTCTTTTTGCCCTAGCAGACTGTAAGCTAGGGAGAAATAGCTTTGTATACTCCTTACGGCTCTCCTCTTGCCCTCCAACTTGACAGTGCCTAGCACAGGGCTGGGCCCACAGTAAGTGCTTAGTAGAAATCATTTCACTGAAGGACCATGATGTTTTGGTGCTGTCTTTAAGGGCATTTTGGCCATGGGTCTTGTCCATTGAGAAAACCACCTCCACGTTGGATCAGTGGCAGAGTCATATGCAGCTGGACAGAAATATGCCCACCCATCCTCCACGTTAGGAGTAAATCTAGTCAGACTTCTAAAGGAGGATCATCGCCAGACTTTTCTGACTTTCTAAGAAGGGTCCCAGGACCTGCTTGGAGGTTCGTGACTCTTGAGCCTTAAGACACACTCTGAACATTGCATGTGATATAGTAGAACCTCGTGAGGAGGTCCTGGGGAGAGGGGAGAATGTACGTATCCAGACCACTCAATGAGAAAATATTCTACATCTGTAGGGCCATGAAATGATCTGTGAGGTTTTCTAAGTAGAATTAGACTTTACTTTTCTCTCTTTTTTATACTAAAAGGGAATTTTTCTCCAGAGAGAGTGAGAACATCACCATCAGGAAATAAATGCTTAGCAACCTCAGGCAAACATACTACAAAATGGAGCAGAGAAAGCTTGTTATTAATTCATGTTACTGTTTTCCCATGAAGCCCTTTCCCTGGGTTCCTTCCCCATCCCCTGTAAATGGGCCCAGGCAGGCGAAGGTTACAGAGACTCCCGTACCAATAGGCTTTCAAACTTCTTTGCTTCTGTGATATGAATCCAGTTGTCTTTCTCTACCACCTTAATGTGTTTCACTTCATCATTGAACCTGAGGAACAATGGCAAAATTAATATTCCTGATCAAATGAGCCAAAGCTAAGAATTACTTCAGAACTGCTACGACTGCTTCCCCATTCCAATGGTTGGCTGAGACCAGCTCCAAGCACCCTTTGACTGCTCGCCATGTCTTTCTGTCTTCATCAGTAAATCAAGGATCAGCCTTTTCCCATTACCTACTTGACCAGCTACTCCCATTATTTGGTTCTGTTTCTCATCCTAGGCTAGCTGTGTTTGGTGGACTGATGCCTTATCTAAGATGAAGTATATAGATGCTTCCCGGTCACGGTATAGGATTGCTCAAGTTGTTAAGGTCTCTCTTGCTGCCTGTGACTCACATCAGCTAGCCTACTTTTCCCTGCACTGTTGGGTTTCTTGGTCTGGGATGACTTGCCTGGACCTTGGACCTCCCACTTCACACTGACCTTCAGAATTTGAGTCTTGCTTCCCATGATCCTTCTAATCTCTTATCTCTTGCCTGCGCTGGCATCTGATATCCTGAATGCCTTCAACCTGGCTTGTCTGCCTAGTTTCTGAAGCGTTGCTCTGATGTGCTCTATCATCCCTGCGTGTACTCTGCGGGCAGACTGCTCATGCCACTCCTTTTTTTCAGCACTGTCTGACTACAGGGATCAAGGGACTTTCTTAACTCTGGCCCACTCCTGCACTTGGGGCTAGTCCTTTATTCCCAGCCTTGCTTTGAGTATCCCGGTCCTGGCTTTACATCTCGTCCGCTCTCTCATATCCCCTCGTAGCTTTGATGCTGACACTCTGCTCTCGTTTCAAGCTTCTGGACATCTTTATAAAGCACAGAGAAAAGTGATCTTGGATGAAAGGCCTTTTTTTCCTCACCTTTTTATTTGGGGGCATGGGGAGGGTCAGGAAGGGGACCAACTAATTTTGCTGTGTTAGTGGAGACTTTAGCTGGCAAATATGATAGCTTGCCATGGATATTGGCCTGCCTTACATCTGGTAAGTTAAACACTTTGAGATCCTCATCAGGATATCATTTGAATTGCTCAGGCTTTAATTTGGGGAGAGGTCTCATTGCTGCTGACAACTAGTCAAGCAATTGTGGTTTTTTTTGGTTTTTTTGGTCAGGCACGTACTTTATACTTATGGCAAATCGCTCTGCCTCCGCAGGTCTTTCTCGGATCAAGTACGTCCCACTTGCATGGGATTTCAACAAGTTGTCAGTTTGTTGTCGCTCCATATTGCCTGCAAACCTGAAGATGGACAGATTCCTTTAGGCAGTGACACATAAAAAGATTAATGTGCAGCAAAATCCTTCCAAGAGATGTGATTTTTATTTGGGAGGGGAGAGGAGTTTGGAATTTGTGATTTCATCTATAGAGGGAACCTCCAGTGTGGGAACTCCCTCCACCTATGTGGAACAGCAACTTTAATCTTAGATTGTTGCTTGGGGGCACCGAGCTATTAAATGAATTGCCCATGTCCACACAGCTAGAGTGTATTAAAAGCAGGAATTAAACCCAAGTCAACCTTCCTGATTCTAAGACTGGCTTTCCATCTATCATACCACCTTCTCTCTCTTAATGGACGTGATGGTGAGATAAAGGTGAGTGAATCATCAAATCAAAATGCCAGAGAGATCATTTACTGCAACCCCATCATTTGACAGATGACAAAACAGAGGCCCAGAGAAGAGAAGGGATAGGCTCAAGGTCACACAGTTGAGTAGGTAGCAGAATTAAGTTTAGACCCATGCATCCTGACATTTGTCACATTGCTGCCCTGCTCCAACATCTACCCAAGAGTTAGGATATCTAATAAAAAAATTCTCTCCATTAACTCGTTTTAACAGTGGACTCACCAGGGGTATGTGGTGTAGTCTATTTCTCTGGATAGGGGCCTACTGCTTGGAGGCTGTAAAAAGAGAATATGACTGGTTATTAAGGCACAAAGAGTCTGGGACCACAGGATTTAGAGCTGGAAGGGGCCTAGAAATCTATCTTGTTCAACCTTCTCATTTTACAGCTGAAGCTACTGAGGTCTGGAAAAATGAAGTGACATAAAATAGCAGAGCTAGGATTTGATCCCAGGTCCTCAACTCCAAATATGGATCATATGCCCTCAATTCCACCATGCTGCTCAATGTTTCAGACTGCCCTGTCTCTCAATATTCTCTCTGAGGCTATTTTTTTCTCAATGCCAGGAATTTCTAAGTTTTTGTCCACAGAGTAGGAAGGAACTAGATTTGTTGTCTATGATTCGTGCCTGATCTGTATATACTCTATATGGAAGAGAAATCATATATAAATCATGAGTTTACCCTCCGCTCCCTGGGGCCTCAAGTTTTTGTTGTTTCTGTCGTTGTTTTAATCAGGCCCGCCTCTTTGTGACCCCATTTGGGGTTTTCTTGGCAAAGAGACTGGAGTGATTTGCCAATTTCCTCTTCTAGTTCATTTGACAGGTGAGGAAACAGAGGCAAACAAGGTTAAGTGACTTGCCCAGGGTCACAGAGCTAGTAAGTGTGGTAAGTAAGAAGCCAGATTTGAACTCAGGAAGATGAATCTTCCCGGCTTCAGGCTGGGCACTCTATCCACTGCACCACGTAGCTGCATGCAGGGCCCCAGGCTACATTTAGGTAATGACCTCATGACGTCCCCTTTCTCTCCAGTGCTCCAAAACACAGCCTGTTCCTTCCCCAGCACCACCATGTGCTATGTTCTGTGCTAGGTCATCAGCCCACCTGCCCTACAATGCCTTGAGGCAGGGATCTCCAACCCATGCCTGAGAAAGAGCAACTTTTCATTTGCCTGTTGATCTCCACAGGCAAGAGGATGACAGGATCAGAAACGTGGAATGGGAAGAGAATTCAGAGAGTGTGCGGTCCAATGCCCTCATTCTCCAGGTAAAGAACCTTATGCCTACAGTGGTAAAGCTAGCTGCTCGTGGTCACATAGGTATTAATCACCAGAGGCAGGATCTGAACTCAGGTCCTTTCCATCCACGGTTAGTACACTGGGCATTTGCTTACTCATTCCACAAAACTTAATCAATCACACTAAGTACCAAATTTAGTACTGGACAAAGGCAACCAGCTAAAGATGCTTCTTGGAGCTCACATTCTAATAGGGTAATAAGAGAAAAACAACACAGCTAAATAAATTGTGCAATATTCCATACTAGGTGATTAGAGGGGTATAAGACAGAGAGGGATGTGAGGGCTAGGGTCAGGTGGCTGCCTACTAGGAGAAGCAGAGAATAGTTCAAGGATGACGTGGTACTTTAGCTGAACTTTTGATTTTTTGGGGGGGAGGAGGCAATTGGGGTAAAGTGACTTGCCCAGGGTCACACAGCTAGTAAGTATCTAAGGCCACATTTGAACTCAGGTCCTCCCAACTTCAGGGTCAGTGTGCTATCCACAGAGCCATCTAGCTGCCCCTAGCTAAGCTTTTGAAAAGGTATGTATGAATTCAATAGCTGAAGAGGGGAAGGTGGGCATGACAGATATAAGAGAATAGTGTGAACAAAGACTCCAAGGTGGGGGGGCACTGTGAGTACAGGGAGCGGGGCAAAGAGCTATTCAGTTTGGCCAAAACATACGAGGGGGAAAGAGTGACATGAGATAAGGTTGAAAAGGTAAGGTGGCTCCAGACTTTGGAGGGCCTGGAATGCCTGGCGATGGAGTTTCAACCTTATCCATTAAACAGTAGGGAGCCTTACAAATTCTTAAGGAGAGGAGTGTCACAATATATACAGAAGGAAAATTATTTTGGCTGTGGTATGTAGGACAGATGGGGTGCGGGGAGGGAAAGGGGAGGCTGTGTAAGTCAAGTCTCTCTACGGAGCCAGGAGCTCTACTCCAGCACTCTTTCTGCAACACCACGATGCCAACAATGTGCTCCAAACCCCTGGCAATCAAGTTCCCTGGTCCACTGGACCTCAGTAGCACAGATGGTGTCAACATTTGGAAAAGCGCTTACCCGTCCGTCCACAGGGCAGGGCTTCACAGATGAACTAGGAAAATAACCCGACTTCTTGGTCTGCATTAACCTTCCCTGGAAAGAGCAAGATTCATTTCAGGGTTCTGTCTAGGGATTTGCAAGTCTATGCAAAGTTTCCTATGGGGAGATTTCCACCATGATCCTGAGCTCTCCCTAGGACTCCAGCACAAGCCTAACAGATACACTTATATATTGTTGTTGTTCAGTCTTGTCTGACTATGTGAACCCATGGATTTTATCCATGGGGTTTTCTTGGCAAAGACACTGGAGTGGTTTGCTATTTCCTTCTCCAGTGTGTTCCCATTTTACAGATGAGGAATTGAGGCTAATAGGGGTTAAATCACAAGGTCACACAGCTAGTAAGTGTCTGAAGTTGGATTTGAACTCAGGAGATGAGTCTTCCTGACTTTAGGCCCTGCATTCTATCCACTTCACCACCTAGTTGTCCTGATGGGGATATAGGTCAGTTAATTTGAAGTATTTTCCAGGCTCCCCGAAACACCACTTACTTCCCACCACTGAGACTCAGGGTCACCTCTCAGCAGTTCAATCACATCGCCTGTTTGGAATGTCAACACTGGCTTCCCGGGAGGAGCTGGAATACCATGGTAATTCTGCACTGCCACCATCTTAGGACCTGCGACAGAGGGAAAGGGAGTAGCACATTCTATGACTCAGTTCAACTGGGAATTGTCCTATCCCCTGTGCCCCAACTTGTTAAATACCTTTACAGGAGCTATGCAAGACACCTAGACTCACACTTTTAAAATGCCTTCATAGACTTCTTATATCTGTTGTCCACTCTGGCTAAGTACCCCTGACTAACCACCATGCCCCAATTAGGTTCCATTAAAAAAAAATCATTGGATTTAGTGGGGCCCTGCCATACTGATGATGAGACTTCACATGTATCAGTTTTTCAATCTGCAAAATGGAGGTGAGAGTACCTGCTAAATGCCCCTCCTGACACACCACTCTGCATGTACCCCTCCCCACTCCTTTTTACCAATCAAATTGGTACTCCCACTCCTGGAAAGTAGAAGTTAATCAATGACCCTATGCCTCCACTCATCATCCCTGTGACTTCCCAGACCAAAACACCTTTCCCTTATGAGTGATTCTCTGTTAGGATGTAGGTTCCTTGAGAGCAGGGACCATCTTGCTTCATGTATTTGTATTGCCAGCAACCAGCATAGTATCTGGCACATAAGTGCTTAATAAATGCTTTTTCATTCATTCACTCTTTGTTCATTCATTCATGAGAAGAATGCTAATTTCTCCTGATGAGATACTAGTGCCTGTTTTTTTTTTCCAGCCATCCTGTTTATTAACTATCCTAAGTAAATCTGCTTAATTCAAGCCAAAAACTTTACTATGGTCACAGGTACGTTAACAACAACTTCTTTCTATAGGGTATTTTATGCTTTTCAAACTATTGCACATAGATAATCCTACTGGAACTTTGAAGTAATTTTCCATTTTACAGATTGGAAAACTGAGGTATCCAGTGACAGGAAGTAACTTGCCCAAGAGCACATAGAAAGTCTATTATTTCTATTCACAGTCCTACAATGTAACCTCTGTGAAGTTAAGGACCTTATCATAGTTAAATCTACATCTCTGCCAGTGTGCAGTATGATGCTCAATACACAGGAGGTATTTTATTTTATAGGTATACGTGTGTATACATATGTGTATATATATATATATACATATCTATATTCACTATTTATAGATCTATATTTTTAAGAAAATAAATATTTCTATGGTCATATGTTATATATGCTTATTTAAAAATATTTTTCAAAAACTTTCCCAATTGCATGTAAAAACAATTTTTAACATTCATTTAAAAAAATTTTGAGTTCCACATATTCTCTCTTCCTCCCTTCCCCCTTCCCTGACACAGTAAGCAATTTGATATAGGTTATAAATGTGCAATCATGTAAAACATATCTCTATGTTGATCTATATTTATAAATAGAACATATTTATAAAAGTGTGTATATATTATTTATAATATTTATGTATAATAGCATTTGTATAGAACTTACTATGTGCCAGGCACTCTGCTAAACGCTTTACAATTATTAATCCATTTGATCCTCACAACAACACCTAGGAGGTAGGTACTATTATTACCTGGCTTTTACAGATAAGGCAACTGAGGCAAACAGGGTTAAGTGACTTGTCCAGGGATACACAGCTAGTAAGTGTCTGAGGCTAGATTTGAACTCAGGTCTTCCTGACTTCAGGCCCAACACTCTATGCACTCTACCACCTAGCTGTCCTTATTATATACATTACTCCTCTTCATTCACTCCACAACTCAGATTGACCTTGATGTTTCTCACAATGGCACACCATCTCCTGTCTCCATATTTTTGCCCAGACTGTGGCCCATGCCTAGAATGCTCTCTCTCCCTCCTTGCTTCCATCTCTCACACTCTCTTATTTCCTTCAAAACTATGCTGAAGTGCCACATTCTACATGAAGTCTTTCCTGGTCCCCTTAGCTTCTTTCCAGTAAAGATCCAGTATTTATTTTATGGATTTATGTGTGCAATACATATATGTACATATGTATGCACATGTCTAATAGACACACACATATATATAATAGACACATACATATACATTGTCTTAACCAACAGAATGTAAGCTTCTTGAAGGCTGGGACTATCTCTACTTTTGTCTTTGAATCCCCAGCACCTATCACAGCCAGCACCTATCACAGCACCTGCTGCATAGCAGGCCCTTTATGAATGCTGATTCATTGACCGATTCAATATTCTTGGGCGACAAAGACTAGGAAAGAACATGACCACAAGAGAGGGAAAAGAAGAAAAACTGGGATCGTCCCCTTTCCCCAAATGACAGCATTTCAAACAAGCCCCGGTCTTTACACCCCACCCCTCTCCTGGGGGAGTTACTGTGGCATTTCAAGAGAAGGTCTAAGCAGGGCGGATTTGGGGTTCTCGCCAATGTCAATGTCTCTTTTCCACGACACAACTATTCATTAACCCTCCCAAATGGAACCTTAAATAATGAGTGTTTTGTACTATAACAGACATACTTACCAGCTCCTGTACTTAGTGCGTCCTGTAAAGGAAAGAAAAAACAACAGACTGCAATTAGAGAAGATGCTTTTCATTGACTCAGGGCTTAAAATATCAGATTTATTTTTCTTAAGTCACCCTTCACTGCTGTGGATGACAAACTCCCCACCCTAGAAGTCAAAGCAACGGACAAGAGAGGGGGTATTGCAGATGGGGCTTTTAATGCCTTCTCATGCCAAAAGCCTTTCATTGGAGGCATTCACTTTTTTTTTACCCTCTCTGTATCCTCCCCACCAGCTTCTCTACGAAGCCTTCCCTGACCAGCCCAGTGGTGACTATAATGCACTCGTATGGCATTAAGTGTGTGTCTTGTCTCTTCAGTACAATGATAATCAATTTAGGGTCAAAGCCTGAATTCTAGACTAGCGCCCTGCACATAGTAGGCAGTGAATAAAAGTTCACTCACTTGATTTTTATTTTATTGATATCTTGCATCCTCCACAGTGCAAACACATTGCTGGGCACATAGTAAATTATAGGATCATAGATTTAGAGCTGGGGCAGCTAGGTGGCACAATAGATAAGAGTGCTAGGCCTGGAGTCAAGAAGAGTCACTTAGTAGCTGTGTGACCTTGGGCAAGTCACTTAACTCTGTTTGCCTCAATTTCTTCATCTGTAAAATGAGCTGGAGAAGGAAATGGCAAACCACTGCAGTATTTTTGCCAAGAAAACCCCAAAAAGGGTCATGGAGAGTCAGACACAACTGAACAACAACAACAAGATTGACAGCTGGAAGGGATTCTGGAGGCCATTATGTTCATTTCTTCATTTTACAGATAAGAAAACTGAGGCACAGAGAAATAACTTGCCCAAGGTCACATAGCTAATATGTGCCTGCTGCAGGATTTGAACCCAGGTCTTTCAGTGTTCTTTCCACTACACAATGTTGCCTCTCATAGTATTCTGTGCCCTTCTTATTGTATTGCAACAATATCCTATCCACCACACCAGTGGCATCAAATTCAAATAGAAATGGGCCACTAAATGGTATATAAAGATCCCTGTGGGTCACATATTGGGTTAGAAAGCCACAAATTAACATTTCTTTATATTCCATTGTGTTTTTGTTTATTTTGTTAGATATTTTCCAATTCCATTTGAATCAGGTTTCAGGCTGCTGTGAAGGGGGCTTCTGTTTACCACCTCTGCTCTGTCCCACACAACTACTTATTTGGTTGGCTGACTTGTTGACAAAGACAAGCTTCTTTTAGGTAAACTAGAGAAATGCAGGCAGGAGGAAAGGATCCATCAATCAATAAGCACTTGTTAAGTGTTCTCGATGTGTCAGGCATCAGACGTAGAACCCCAGAATGTTTTCTGGTGTCCTCAGCCATTGGAGGAGGGGCACAAGAGGGCCACAGGATGGACCAACTGATGGGAAGGACATTCAATGTGCAGGACCAGGTAAAAAGTCACACAATTTGGGAGATGGAAGGGGCCTTGTCTAGTACAACTTGGACGTGAAAGGAAGCCACATTACAACATACCCAAGGAGTGGTCCTCTAGCCTCTGGCTTGGAGCCTTCCAGGGAGGAAGAACCACCACCACCACCACCACCATGACAGAGCAAGGACATAGTTGGCCTATCACCTGGATGGAATTCTCGTGCTCTATGTAAATAATCGCCACTGCAGATGAATGGAGACATTCAGGGGAATCTGGTTACTACCATCACCCTTAGTGGATAGCTCGTGGCTCAGGGAAGCAATGGGTATTCAGATAATTGAACAGTTTCTCTGCCAACAGGTGTGAACCAGGTTTTCTAAGCAACAGAGATGAGAGGGAAGAGAATGGGTTTGGATGTTCTTACCGAGTCTACAGGAGAACCTGGAAAAGAAGAAAAACGAGCAGAGTTAGAGGTCAAACAGCCCGAAGCGAGTGAGCCCCTGGATAAAGTTGCTTATTCATTCAAGTGCTTCACCCTGGGCCTGTTGTTTTAGGTTGGTGAGTGAGGCAAGACATCATGAAGGTTAGTTACCAGTATGGATTACAGTGACGGCTGAAAGGGAGCCCGGGGGGGATTTCCCCCCACTGTTCCCACCATGTGTTCCTGCTATTCCTCCAAGTACTCTCTATCAACTTTGGAGAGTGAATTTTTAAGCTTTGGTTTTGGGAAGGAGGAGAAATGGGAATCTAAGCAGAGTGATGGGACTGAGCCTTACAAACAGATTTGCTGATGTCAGTGTGATCACATGCTGCAGGAGAGAGGTAGGCTTCAGCTTGTCAGATAGCAAGGACGCGTTCCAGCCCCCCCTCCCCAAGCTCCCCAGCATTTTCCCTGTCTTCTCCCCCCGACTATGAGCAGACTGCTGAGTCCCAAGGATCTGACCAGCTGGGTAGCCCACCCTCTGTGGAGCAGGGCAATGGTTACAGTAAAAAGCACACGGGAGACTCTGGCAATTCAAATGCATTCTAACACTCACAGTTGCAGATATATTTAGGTAGACATATGTATCCAATGGGCCCTAAAGAACACAGATGGACACACTGAGCTGGGGTCCAAGCCAGGAGATACAGACATGTAAAGAAAGAAGTCATTGCACACACCCACATAAGGGCCACCTGGGGCTAGTCCCAGAGTCCCTCCAGCCTGGGATTCTATCTCTGTAATGGTCCCTGTGGAATGATTTAGGGGAGGACCAGCCTCTCTCCATGGTGCTAGCCTAATATGGCAGTGTTTGACTCATACTGAGGAGGCTTAAATTCAAATTTTGATCTCTGACACCTGCTTGACCATGGGCAAGATCTTTCACCTTTCTGAGCCTCAATTTTCCCATCTATAAAATGGGGATAATAAATATTGGTCCTACCTACTTCATTAGCACTATACAAATGGGAGTTATTATTTTCTCTAACTTGACCTAATAATTTTTTACATACAACAAAAGTAAATGGAAAGAACAACAGCAATAAAATATTCTAAACTGAATGTTGTAAACTTATAATGACTAACCTTGGCCCCAAAGAGGAGATAATGAGAAAGCTCCTTCCCTACTTCTTTACAGAGGTGGGGGATTATGGGTATCGAATACTATATATCTGTCAGACTTTTTTCAGTATGTCAGCTAGTTTTTCTGAGATATTTATTTCTTATTTTTTATTCTCGTTATAAGGGAATGATTCTCTAAGAGAGGGAGGGGGAAGACTATATCAGAAAATAGAAATTAGCATAAAATAACTTGTAATAATTTGTTTGAATAATGATTTATGTTTCATCCTATATATCTAACATGGTAATAAGTTCTATAAGTTTATTCTCTATTGTGAGAAGCCTTTTGGGGGGGGATTCTCAAAATTATCTCACATAATGCTCTCAGGCACCCACAGTTTTAGTATCTGGAATGTGGTGAATAAATCCATACTCTGCTTTCTCCATGCCTTCTATGAGTTTAAAGGCTTCTATCTTATCCCCTCTTGGTCTTTGTCTCCCCAAACTTCAGCATTCTAGTCTTCCTGATCACATTTCTTCCACCTCCACATCTTTGCTTATGTTGTGCTCCCCTGCCTGGAAACCCTTCCCATCTCTGCACCCAGCCAAATCCTATCCATATTTGAAGGACCAGATCAAGTTCCAGTTTTTCTGTGTAGTTTTCCCCAATTCCTCTGGTTCTCAGTGTTTCTCTTCTTCTCTCCCCAGCCAAAACACACCTACCTTCCTTTTCTCTACTCTTTAACTCACGGAGAACAGAACCAAATACTTCTTACACTCTCTACTGTGTTGGTGGCCCAATTGTTTTATCTGGACTGTGAGCTCTTTAAAGGGCAAGGTCTATGTCCTCTATTTCTTCTATATCCCTCACTGTGCCTCGCAGGAGGACTCAGGAGGAGCTCAATACAGAGTTGTTGGTTGACTAATTTAAAGAAACAAAGCCCAAACTCATATTTCTATAGCCTGAAGGCTTATGAAGAGCATTAAGCACAACACCCTTGTTAAGTAATTCAAATTTTAAAGATGGGGAGGAGGGCAGCTAGGTGGTGCAGTGGATAGAGCACCAGCCCTGGAATCAGGAAGACCTGAGTTCATATCTGGGCCCGAGACACTAGCTATGTGACCTTGAGTAAGTCATTTAACGTTGCCTCCAAAAAAGCAAATAAAAATATAAATAAAGATGAGGAAACTGAGGTTCAGAGAAATGAAGTCACTGCCCCACGGTGTCATATTTCATAAATGTCAGAGCCTGAAATTGAACTCGGAGCTGGTTCCATGTGTTCCCACCAAGTGATGCCATCTCAGGTCAGTCCTCAGACTATACCTTCTACCCTCTGGATCACAGAGAAGTGATGTGACCCAGAGTGCCAGAAATTCTTAAGAGAGTAGAGCCTGTTTCATATTTGTCTTCATATCTCCAATTCCTAAGACAGCATCTGGCACACAGGAGGCACTTAATAAATGCTTGTTGATAGACCAATTCAAGTCCCACCTCAAGCATTTATTAGCTGTGTGATTCTGGGTAAGGTATTTAATCTCTCAGCATCAATCACCTCATCTTTAAGATGGGGACACTAACACCATCTACCTCACTGGTCTCCTGTAAGGATCTAATGAAGTAGCTTATATAAAGTACTTTGTAAATAAAATGTAAAGTGCTACATAAATGCCAGCTCTTATTATCATCACCATCATCACTGTCACCTTTTCTTGCTTTTCCCTTCCTTTGTCCTGTGCTACCTTAGGCTCCAAGGCCCATATTTGCCTAGAGAATTCAGCTGTGACTTGGTAAATGTCTATGGAATTGTACGGTCCCTCCTTCTCTATAAACTGTATTCTGGAAACGTCATAAAAATATCTCTAAGAATTAAAGGCTAGGCTGCCAGGGTGAGCCAGGCAACAAGCATTTATTAAGCACTTACTATGTGCTGGGTACTGTGCAAAGCTTTGGGAATACAAAGAAAGGCACAAGACAGTTCCCGTTCTCAAGGAGCTCACAGTCTAAAGGGGGAGAAAACACATGCACAACCATGCAAAGGTACAGACAAGAAAAACTGGGGATGGTCTCTGGGGCTAAGGAGGCCTGGGAAAGGATTCTTGAAGAAGGCGGGGCTTTAGCTGGACCTTGGAGGAAGCCAGGGAAGTCAGGAATTATCGATGATGTGGGAGAGCATCCCAGACGTG
Source organism: Vombatus ursinus (assembly GCF_900497805.2). Taxonomy (NCBI): domain Eukaryota; kingdom Metazoa; phylum Chordata; class Mammalia; order Diprotodontia; family Vombatidae; genus Vombatus; species Vombatus ursinus. The sequence goes on along the minus strand of NW_020954571.1, from coordinate 5,198,708 downwards.
GAGCACATTCAGGGAAAATGCTCCAAGTTCAGAGATGGAGAACCATGTGCAAAGAAAAGGAAGAAGACAAGTAGACATAGAGCACTTGCTGGGTTTGTCCCTATGGCTGGGGCCAAGCAGGACTGGTATGACCAGGGGTGTACTGGAACCAGCCAATGAGTAGATTGTTTAATTTTCTTTGGGAGCATTTACACCCTGGAAATCAGAAAATGCTACAGATTAGGGCTTGATTTATTATTTTGTTGATTGTCTCGACTTAACAAACAGACAGAAAAAATGTTAATTACATAGATTAATCTTAGAAGTATGTCATACTTTTCAGAGAGCTGGTTGTTAAACATTTACCACTCCCACCCTCAGTCCATGACACTGACTCTGGTGATATTGGCTAGGAAGCCTGTTGGTCTAGCTAAGGCCCTCGACATTTGAGCACATTACCTTATCACCTTGTCTAGATCAAAGTGTTTATGGAAGCCACCTGGCCCTCTAACAATAGACCCTCCTGGGTCCTGTGTACTTATTATAGTACTCAGTACACATCAGGTACTTAATAAATGCTTATTCTGCCCCTCCCCCCATTTTTTTCTGCAGCTGCTTATGTTGTTCTCAGTTGTCTGTCAAGGAATACCCTATTCAGTGATTAACTAATAGCAGGTGTCACTAAGTCCAAGGTCAGGGCTATCTCAACAGGATGATGTTTTGCTCTAGACTGTAGAGTGTTATATAACAATGTGGTGGATCTATGATGTCCTTGGTATGCGTAGTCCCACCATGTGTGCACATTGCAACCCATCCATACCATCTTCACTACAGAATGGGGATTCTCCCATCCCATGCCTTTCCCTCCATCCTCTACAGCATGTTCTGGAACTGTGAACTGCTGATATTAGGGGTCTCTTCACCATGATACAGTGTTATTATCTCTATTTTATGAATGGAAAGAGTCAGAAGATTTAGTATTAAACCCTGGTGCTGCCACTTATTAACTGTGTGACCTTGGGAAAGTCACATAACCTCTCTCCTCTTCAATTAAAAAAAAGGGGGAAGGGAATGATGGTGGAGTGTTAAATTAGTTCTTATCTTGAGTTTATTTCAGCTCTAAATTTTAAGGAAAAAAATCATTCGGCCTTAAAAGAATGAATCTCTAATGCTGGAATTGCAGGCACCGCCAGGTGGCAAAGAGAGAAAGAGACACTTCTTCCCAGTATACCCTACATAAGGCCCGCTCTATAGGAAGGCTTCTGCCCCAGCACTGCAGCTACCTTATGAGGAGCAGACCCACTTTTTGCCTTCTTCCAGGTCACCCATCTATACCCTGAAGTGAAAATGGAGCAGAGAATGGTGAATCCCCACAATCCCCTGCAACTGGGCTAAAATTTATCCCCTTAGCCTCATTAGTATGAAATTTGGGGCACAGAGATAAATAAATAGCATGGTATCAGCATGATATTTTGGGCATGGAGATAAAAGGCATGGTAGAGCTAAGAAGCACCGGATCAGGAGTGAAGAGGCCTGACTTCCAGTCCTGGTTGTGATATTACCTTGCTATCTGGGTCGGTGTTTTTTACCCTCTGGGGCTCAGTTCCCTTATCTAGAAAATAAAGCAACTGGACTAGATTCCCTAAAATCCTTCTAGCTCTAAACACCTGACTCAGCAGTATGTTGCAAAAAGCTCTGGAGGTGGAGTCAGAAGATCTCGGTCGAGCTCCAATCCATACTACCACACCAGCTGTGTGACCTTAGGTGACCTCACTTTATTTCTCTGAGCCTCAATTTCTTCATCTGTAAAATGATGAAAGCAGTGTTTGTACTCCCTTGTTACATGGATCAAATGAGAAAATATATGCAGTACATTATACAAATATAAGCTAGGAGGGCCATGATGATTTACCTCCATTCAAATCCTCTTCTGACACTTAACTGTGGCATAGAGGTGACCTGGAGTTCTCAGAGGCTACAGGAGTGGAGTATACCTAATCAAGCTAAAATGACTTTAAAAATGGGGCTACAGTAAATTGTATCTGCTGAGGATCAGCCTAAATAATCAACCAACCACAAGCATTTATCAAATACCCACACAGTGCTAGGCACGCTGTTAAGGACATAAACAATCTCACCAGAAGGCTGACTTCCTAAAGCACAAAGTCTGACCATGTCACCTGGCTGTTCAAGAAGTTTCAATGGCTTCCTACTTATTTCCTTTGGAATAAAATACAAATTCCTGAGCTCAGCATTTAAAGCTCTTCATAATCTAGTTCCAATCTGCATTTGCCGATTTACTGCTCATTACTTTCTTTATGCATGCTCATTTCTAGTGGAACTTTTCACTAGTAAAGCTCTTCCCCAATATGGGCACTTAATTTCTTGCCTCTGAAGCTGTGGGCCACACAGTTCACTTGCCATCACAAGCTTAATGCCTCCCCTTGCCAGCCTTCTCCCCTTCCACAATGGTTACCAGGCCCCCTGGGGATAATAATTTGTCTGAACACATTCATCAATAGTTAGTATCTTTCCAACCCACCTTACTCTCTCCATCCCAATGATTTTGAGCCACAAACCTTGGTCTTCAGACCCCAATGTCCACTCCCTCATTCTCATCACCCCACAACCTAACCATGATTAATGTCTCTTTCCAGATCTGTCTGCTCTTTCCACTATGCTCTATGGAATGCCTGTTCCATAGTTAAGAAACTTGTTTTCATTTTCAACCATTTTCTTTCTCACTCCTTCCACCTTCTGGCATTTGATGAGACATGGCTCCCTTCTGAGGACCCTATGTCCCTGGCTACCCTAGCCAGCACTGGTTACACTTACACCTATATCCCTCTATCCAGTAGTAGATGAGTTGGAATACTCCTTGCTCCCCTCCATTATCACTTTTAAACAAGCCTTCTACTACCATTTCTTAGTAACTTCTCCTCTTTTGAGGTTCATTTGACCCATATTGATCACCCAATCAAAATTCTGGTAACTGTTATCTACCCTCAGGACAGTCTCCTTCCTATATCAATGATCTCAGTGTCTCTCTCCTCCCCACTTATGGCCCTCATACTAGGGGTCCTCCAACATACATACTGATATATCTTCAAACAGCTTAACTTCCTAGTTCCTTAATTTACTCATTTCCTATGACCACATATCGTCCCCTTAGCTACAGAGATGGTCACATCCTTGATCTTGGAATACTCAGAAGTGGTCCACTTCCACGTTCATGAACTCATAAATTCATTTACCTAATCATAATGTCCTATTTTTGCCTTATAACCCCTAACTCTGTTATTTGAGCTTTCAGTGATATCCAATCCTCCTACCACCCAATTCTTTCCCAGGCCATCAGTACTGTCCTGACAATGTTCTCCACTCTTTCCCATCTCGACCTTTGGTGAAACTGGCCAACTCTGTACTATCTTCTACTCTTAACTCCCATGCCTATCATTGATACTGTCATTGATCTGTCCCTGCCAAAGACCAGCCTTGGATTACTCCCACCATTTACCACCTTCACTCCAACTCACGTGCTTCTCAGCAAAAGCTGGAGAAAAGTAGGAAATGGCTGATGGAGAACACTAAAAATTTATGTTACATAATCCCAACTGGTTCCTTAGTTCACTAAAACAACTCTTTTACATTTCCTTAATTGATTCACTAACTCACTCACCCTTCTTCAAATCTCCCTAACCACCCCCACTCCTCAGTTGAGAATCTTGCCTCATATTTCACTGAAAAATTGAGGCTGTTCACCAAGGGCTCCTGTTCTCCCCTCCTTTCCATCTCATCACTTAGTTGCCTTCTGCCACTATCTTCTCTTTTACTCTTGTCTCACATAAAGAGATGGTCCTACTCCTTATCCAGACAAATCATTCTATATGTACATATTATCCCACTTCATCCCATCTTCTCCAAAAGAATCATCCCCCACTCTCTCACCATCTCTGATCACTTCTCAATTACTGGCTGCTTCCTTGTTTCCACCAACATGCTTATATCTCCCCTATTCTTAAAAAATCCTCATCTCACTTGTCTATTTCCCCTAGCTATCATTCTATTTTGTGACTAAATGTCTTTTTTTTCTTTTTTAATTAATTTTATTTTTAGTTTGGGGAATAAAACAAACATTTCCACAGTATAATAAAAAAAGATGATTGCACATGAAACTGCAAATCTACTGTACACAACTTGCTATTCCTTTTAAATATACAACAAAGTTATCATGTAAATTTCTTTTTTTTTAATTTTTATCAATCACTTCCATACACTTTGGAGCTTTAAATTTTTCTCCCCCTCCCTCCCCAAGACAGTGTGCAATCTGATTTAAGTTCTACATATACATTCCTATTAAACATATTTTGTAACTAAATTTCTTGGGGAAAAAAATATCTACAATCAATGATTCCACTTCCTTTCCTCTCATTCTCTTCTTAATTCTCTGCAGTCTAGCTTCCAACCTCCCCAACTAAAATTGCTCTGTAAAGTTATCAATGATCTCATTTGACAAATCAAATAGCTTTCTCTCAGTTCTCCTCCTTCTTGACCTCTTTGCAGCATGTGACAGTATTAATCATCCTCTTCTCTAGATTTTCTTCCTACCTATTGAACCATTCCTTTGGCATCTCCTTTGCTGCATCTTTTTTTTTTTTGGTTGGGCAATGGGGGTTAAGTGACTTGCCCAGGGTCACACAGCTAGTAAGTGTTATGTGTCTGAGGCTGGATTTGAACTCAGGTCCTCCTGAATCCAGGGCTGGTACTTTATCCACTGTGCCACCTAGCTGCCCCGTCCTTTGCTGGATCTTCATCCAAGTCATGGCTCCCAATTGTGGATATCTTCCAAGATTCTGTTTTTGGCCCTTTTCTCTTTTCTCTCTACACTATTTCACTTGGTGCACACCAGGTCCTATGGATTCAAATATCATTTTTGCTGATGATTTTCAGATTCATTTGCTCCACCCCAAGCTTTCACCTGACTTCCAGTTTCTCATCTCCAACTGTCTACTCAGTAGACTCTACTAGATTCTTAGAACTGGATGCCCCATAGCCATCTTAAATTTCACATATCCAAAATTGAACTCATTATCTTTTCCCTCAAACCCTCCCTCCCCCCCCAACTTTCCTATTAATGTTGAGGGCACTACCATCTTATCAATCACTCAGGCTCCTAATCTATATGTCATACTTGACTCTTCTCTCTCTCTTATCCCCCATATTCAATCTGTGGTCAAGTATTGCTGATTTTACTCTTGTAAAACTCTTGCATATGCTCCCTTCTCTAACACAGCAATCACCCTAATATGTGCCCTCATCACCTTATGCCTGGACCACTGCAATAGCTTCCTGGTTGGTCCCCCTGCCTCAAGTCACTCCCTACTACAGGCCATCCTACACTCGGCTATCAAAATGAACTTCCTAAAGCAAAAGCTTGGCCATGTCAACATGGGCCAGCTACCCCCACTCCCACCCCCATCTCCAGTAACTCCCTATTACCTCCAGAATCAAATATAAAATCGTCTGTTTGGCTTTTAAATCCCTTCATAACCTGGCTTTTTCCTACCTTCCTAATCTTCTTTTGTTTGTTTTTGTTTTTAGGAAGTTGGGGTTAAGTGACTTGCCCAAGGTCACACAGCTAGTAAGTGTCAAGTGCTTGGTCTGAGGCCGGATTTGAACTCAGGTCCTCCTGACTTCAGGGCCAGTGCTCTATCCACTGAGCCACCTAGCTGCCCCCTTTTCCTAATCTTCTTATACTTTTCTTCCATCCACATACTCTACATGCCAGTGACCCTTGGATTCTTTACTCTTCCTTGAAGAAGACATCTCATCTCCTGGCTCCATGTGTTCTATGACTATCCCCCATACCTGGAATTCTCTCCAGTCTTGCCTCTGCTTCCTGCCTTTCACAAAGTCTTGGCTGAAATTCTAACTTCTGCAAGAAGGCTTCATCTAATGCCAGTACTTTCTGTCCAAGGTTATCTCTGATGCCTCCTGGATATATTATATTTGTACATGGTTGTTTGAATGCTGTCTCCTCCATTTGACTATTAGCTATTTGAGAGTATGCACTGTATTTGCCTTTCTTTATATTCTTTGCATTTAACATAGTATCTAGCACATAGTAGGAATTTAATAAATTTTTTTTACTGACTTTGCACAGGCTGTCCCCTGTGCTTGGAATATATTTCCTCTCCACGTTAAACTGTTAAAATCTCTGTTTCCTTTCAAGACTCAGCTCATGCAACACCTTCTGCAGGCACTTTTCCTAATCTTATGGAAACTTTTTTTTTTAACACTTTTCCTAATTTTCTGAGTTGTTAGGGGTCCCTCCCTCCTAAAATTATCATGTTATATACTTATCTGTTCACATGTTGTATGTTTCCAATAGCATGTAAGCTCTTTGAGGTCAGGGGCTGTTTGGGGTTTTGTTGTTGCCTTTACATCCCTTGATCCCAACAACAGGCCCTTTATAAAGGTTCATTAGATTGGGGGTGGGGTGGGGTGAGGAATGAATCCGTTGGCAAGCAGCAGCTCAACAACACCATTCTAAAGTGTAGATGGATTGCAATCTGCATAGGTAGATGGAGGTACAGGGGTGGATGAAAGTACAGGACTTCAAGGCATTGAGACGCTATAGTCCCAGACCCTGATGAGGTTCCTGGAAATTTGGCTTGGGTTGCAACTCTTCGCAGTCATTATTCTTAATAATAAATGTGGCCAGCAGGGGTCACTACAAAACAAGGCCAAAGCTTTCCTTCCTTCACAGAATCCACACCGTGCAAGAACAAACACAGCAGGCATAAGGAGCCTTCAGAGCCTTGTTGCTCCCCACCCCCCTAAATATACTAGGTCTCTCTCCTGAAATACAGACTGTTTCTAAATGTGGCCTGCATGTTCTCTTCCCCATCCTGGAGAACAGACCAGGAAGTGAGCCAATGACTAAACTTGGGGTTTCTGGGGGTAGAGAGGGATTTCAGTGGGTAGGTAAGATTGCAAAGCCTTCTGAGAGGAGGATTTGCCTGAAGTAATTGCCTTCTTTTTGTATTCCAGCCCACGGTTCTGCGGAAATGGAATCTGAAGACTGGATTCACTTGACAAATATGAAAAGTATGAATAATACGGGAAGATTTGTCCAAAGTAATAGAGAGGGAATAAAAGCAAACCCCGGACAACGTAGACACTGACCACAACAATGTAAATTACAACAGCAACGATGATAACAAAAGTAATAAAAAAATCTGAAAGCAAATCACACAGAAGAAGAGGTCAGAAAGGGCCGTGGAAGCAGAGTGGTCTCATAATTATTTCAAGTTGATAAACTTTTGAAAAACACAGATTGGGAAGAAAGAGGAAAAAAGAGGAGGGAAGTACAGGAAGAGAGAGAAAAAGAAGAGGAGAAGAGAGGGAAAGGAGGGAGAAAAGAGGAGGAGGGAGGGAGGCAGGGGGAGGGAAGGGGGGAAGGGAGAGACAGAGAGAGGGATAGGGAGGAAGGAAGGGAGGGAGTGGAGAATCTCAGATTACTTACTTATTTTGCAGGGTGGAATCACTTCTAAGCATTCTTTATGTGCCCCAACCCCACATTTAGTGCAAAGATAGCCTTGATAGAAAGTCCCCCTGAACAAGCAAATGGAGAAAAAAGGGAAGGAAAAAAAAATGAGACTTTGCCTTTGCCTCTGGGTTTTGCTTAGAAATCTTCTGCAAGGTTTTCCCTCGCCTGCAAGGATCAAGTCCAAACTCCTCAATCTGGCATTATACAAGACCTTCTACAATTTGACTGCAATCGAGTTCTTCAACAACTATCTCCCATTGTTCCCCAAACTAGCTGAGCAAGTCAACTTATCTGAGCCTCAGTTTCCTCATCTGTAAAATGAAGGGGTTTGGATAAGTTGACCTCTAAGATCCCTTCTTGCTCTAAACCTGTGATCCTATCCATAAATGATCCTTCCATAAACTTGGCTCCAGCCAAGCAGGTCTACTTACTGGCCTCAACCACACCCACCCACTCCCAAATGCTATTTCCATTCCCAGCCTTGTATCTTGGCTCCTGGTTGTGTTTCTATAGGGAATACAGCCCTCCTCCTTCTTCCTTTCTGCCTGTCTAAATTCTACCCCTCCATCAGAGCCCAGCTCTGGATCCTTGAGGTCAGGGCTGGCAGAGTTATGAGCACACAGTGGATTCTCAATAAATATCTCCCAAATGAATGGATGCATTTATTTTTAAACTAACCCTATAGCAGTCCAGACAGTGTGTTAACTCAAGTACACACACCCTCAGGGTGGAGAATTTAAAATTTGGCATCATTACCATGAAGAAATGTTTCCTTTCAAAAAACCAATTTTTTTTTTAAAGCCTATAGAAGATGAGCAAGGAACAATTTTGCATGAAGGTAACTTTAAGTAGAGGAGTGACTCCACTTTGCAAAGTCTTCTACTGGGAAATTTTCATGGTGGAGCTGAGCTGTAGTACAGTGGGAGGTGTACTGGATTTATATTCAGAGATTGGTGTTGTTCAGTCAAGTCCAATTCTCCATGCTCCCATTTTAGGGTTTTGTTGGCAAAGATACTGGAGTGGTTTGCCCTTTCCTTCTGCAGCTCATTTTATAGACGAGGAACTGGGTAAACAGGGTTGAGTGACTTTCCCAGGGTCACACAGCTAGTAACTATCTGAGGCCAGATTGGAATTCACGAAGGTGAATCTTCCTGACTCCCGGCCCAGTGCTCTATCTATTGCACCACCTAGATTCAGAGAGCCTGAGTTCAAATCCTGACTCTGCTATTTATCTCATTTGGCAAGTCTCCTAACCTCTCTGGGTACCAGTTTTTCATTTGTTGAAAGGAAGGAGTTGGGATAAGTGAACTCTAAGGTCTCTTCTAGCTGTAAATATGTGAGTTTTCATTTCCCCCCAAATCATCCTAGTGAATTATACACTCCTCTCTGATGGTCCAGAGCAAAAAGGCTAAAGAAATATGGAGGCGCACTGCTGCTCTGCTGGGCCAAGGCAAGGACGTGGCAGGTGTGGGGGGAATCTAGCAGATGTGGGGCTCCTCTCACCTTAAGAACATCTTGCATGCTTTACAATTGGTTGTCTTGTCAAACGTGTACATCTGGAAGTTGTGATGGTTTGCGTTGGCCTTCTCTGGTTTAATGTTCGACCTGACAAAAGGGAAAAGAACAGAGGCCACACTGAGTGATACCCTGCCCCCCACTTCCTCAGGCCTGGGGTCATTCCTGCCTCTTGGGGCTTTTTGAGCTCCTCGACCTCTAAAAGACCCAGGGAATGAAGCAATTATAGACGCAGAACTGGAAAACATCTTAAAGACCATCCTATCCTGTGTCGTCATTTTTTTTTTAATAGATAAAAACACTGAGACTCCAAAGGGTTACACGGCTTGCCCAAGGTCACACAGACAGAAAGTAGCAGAGCCCAGATTCCAATCCAGTTGCTTCTCTGGCTCCAAATCCCTCACACTTCCTCCTGCACCCCGTGGCCCCCAGTGGGGTCAAGACATGTTTCTGTGCAGTGGAAAAAGCTTGAGGCTGGTTGTCAGGTGACTGGGGTTCTCATCCCAGGTCTACCACTAACTTTGTGTGACATTGGGCCAGTTACCTCCCCCCTCTAGTTTCCCTGTCTGCAAAATGAAAGGTAAGCTAGATGTGCTTTAAGACCCCCTTCTAGTTCTAAGATCCTGTGTTCTCTAAGATCCCAGTCCTAAAAGCCTTAGAGTTCACTATGACAGCATTTCCGCCCCCTTGTTCATCAAATATGCACAGATTTACTGAAGTTACAGAAAAGGGGATTTTGGCTAGACAATAATGGCTGCTAAAATAACATCTTTATTTGAAACCCCCCCCCCAAAACCTGTGGTAGATAGAGATCCTAGAAGAATTATCATCCCCTGTGGAGTTTGTTTTACAAGTGTCTGACTCTCAGAGATGGTCTCTTCAGGAGATCCCTTACGCAGACATTCTGCTTTCAAAATAATTTAAGGCCACCTTCAGAACCCTGTCTCCTCCTGCTCTCCATTGCCCTGAACCCTCTCAACCCCACACACCACTCAGCATGTTGAAATGGGAGGGGCCAATGCATTCTGTGCTGGGACATTCTGACTAGGACACTGGCAGGAACCCCCCTCGGGGACAGCTGACCCTCCTGGTGCTCACATTGCCATTTCAAACTGCTCCATCCATTTTCTTTTCATGTCTTCGGTCTTGCAGAAAAACTGGAAGCCCTGCTTTCCTTGTAGGTGAATTAAGTAGAACCCATAAGACCACTGCAATGGTAAACAAGAAATGGTTTCTTCTTTCAGCTGAGTATGAAGTAGGGTTTTTTTCCCTTCTTTTTAAACTTATGTTCTTTTCTCTAGACACCAACATAATGAGGTGCTCTGGTAGTCCCTGCCCTCCCCACAGCTATCCCCCTAGCCCCCACCTTGGAGGAAACTCCTTGGTACCAGCAAGGGCTTCAACTCAAAATACTCCTTATCAGATACAGGTTGGCTAGAACCAAGAAGAGGCATGGCATCTCTCCCCTTTCACTCATCCTCACTGGGCTGAACTTCCAGGAACAAGCTGTGACCAAAGCCAAAAGAGCACTGGATTCTTTTTCATCTCACCTATTTTCATTTCCCAGATGTGGAACCCAAAATATCACTGTTCTTTGAGACCAAAAATGAATAAGAAAGACTACCTGAGGTCAGGACTACCCTACTGCAGGTGGCGAAGTCAGGACCAGCCTCACTGTTTAAAATATTGCCCTGCTTCTGTCTATGTACACACCACTATCCCAAATCTTAGGCTCAGTCAAGAAATGCAGTCTGAAACCCCTGCTTTTTCCCAGAACTCCTGTGGAAAAGAGAATTTTTAAGCATACCTTAATAGGGAAATCCCTCCCCACTACAACCCCCACCCCTTCACTTCCCCCACCCCCACACTCACACACCCCTCTCCACCATTAAGTCACGATTGTGGCACCCTGGGAACATACAAACAGCCAAAGGGGAACACTAACCAGGGTCCCCAAGAGTCAGGGATAGTGGAGAGAGGTGTAGGGTTGATTGCTTACCATTTTCCCATGTGACTAGAAAGCATTAAGAAGAGGAAAAGTGGAGGGAAGAAGGTTATTACAAGATAAAGCCCAGATTACCCATATTTCCTGCAAAGCCCCAAGTCATTGCATATTCTTATGTTTAAGGACTGGTGGGCTCTGCAGTTACAGGGATGGAGGATCTGGGAGAAGCCAGAGCCAGGCCCTGTCCCCTAGACTTTATATGGCACAGACAGGATAAGGGGTTGTGCAAAGATTCTTTCCAGTTCTAAAATGTAAAAAACAATTATGTCCATGCTGTAGCACTTAAATTAGAGGTAGCAGGGCAAAGCAGAAAGATCTCTGGACCTAGAATCTTGAAAGAACTTAGTAGCTTAGTAGCTGGGTAAGTTCTCTGAGCCTGTTTCCTCATCTGTAAAGGGAGGATAATGATAAACTGGGTAGGTCCTCTAAAGAACCACTGTGAAGAAAGTATTTAGTATGTCTGAAAGGGGTATGAAAATATCAATGATTGCTACTGGCAGCTCAGTGAGCAACAGCACCATGCCAAGGGTGTAGAGGCAGTGACTAAAGGAGAGAAAGAAAAAGGGAAGCAGAATGTGCACGTTCTCTTTCCATTAGGGAAAGAAAGAAGAGAAAAAAAGTTGTATGGCTTCCCCCCCCAATGCCCCCTCCCCCTTCCCCCTATTCCATCCCACTGTAGGCAACAAAATCTACAAAGCAAAGAACAGAAGGGGCTGATTCCAGCTTGGTCCTACCTGGTGCTTAAAAGTACACTCAATGAAGACTACCTGCTACCTTCTCTCAAAGTAGTCCCCTTTGTTTCTTCATGAAAGAAATAGGTAAAAGTGAGTCACTGATTCTAATCACTTACTAGACTGTTCAGGAGTATTAGCCAATACTCCAAACCCTTGACTTAAGCTGCCCCAAGAAGACTGAGATTCAGAACACCTGGGGTCTAATCTTGACTTTGCTACTAACTAGCTATGTAGACTTTCCACTCTCTTGGCCTGAGTTTTTCTCATTTGTAAAATGAGGGGGTTGGGTTTGAGGTCCTTTAAACATCTTGCCAGCTTCAAAATATTGCAGTTTATGATTCCAGGGGCCTGGGGAGGGGGATGAAGAAGGGGGAGTCAAAAGACAAATAAGGGATGCCCACGTGGATAAAGGGCACCTGCCTACCTTCTTGATGTCTTTATTGTTCATTGGATCATCTGTCATTTTGTGAAAGAGCAGTTCGATAATCTCCTTCAGCTCATAATTGTAGCCTTTCCTCTTACAGACAATCACCACTTTATCAAACAAAAATAAATACCTGCCTCAATGAGATTTAAAAGAGGAAAATCAGTGAGGTTTCCATTCTGAAGATTCAATTTAATTCATAAAAGTAAGTGTCTTGATTGATAAACCAAGCAAACATCATTTAATTATTAAGTGCCTACTACGGACTAGGCACTGCAGATATAAAGACAAAAATTACAATAGCTCCTGTACTCTAGGAGCTTACTTTCCTTGGGGGGAGACAACATGTATACATATAGGCATATAGACAAATATATACAAAATAAATACAAGGTAATTGAAGAAGGATGGGGAAGGCATTAGCAACTGGGGAGATCAAAAAGACTTCGTGGAGAGAGGGATGTGAACTAAGATTTGAAGGAAACTAGTCATCCTAAGAGGTAGAGGTGATGAGAGAGTGTGTTCTAAGCATGGAGGATAGCCAATGAAAAGGTACAGATGAGAGATGCAGTGTCTTGTGTGAGAAGCTGCAAAAGAGATCAGAGTGCCTGGACCATAGAGTACAGGAAGGGGGCTAATTTATAATAAAGCTAAAAAAGTAGGTTGGGGCTAAGTTGTAAAGGGCTTTAAATGTCAAACAGAAGAATTTCTATTTGATCCTGGAGGTGATAGGGAGGCTCTGTAGTTTACTGAGTAGGGGAGTGATAGGATCAGACCTGCAATTTAGGAAAAGTTTGGCAGCTGTGTGGAGATGGCCTAGAGAGGGGAAGAAGTCAGGGAGATCAAAGAGGAGACAATAGCCTAGATGAAAGGTGATGTGCAGGACTCTGTGCTGGGGGCAAGGGACATGAAGATGATGAAAAATAGTCCTTATGCTCTAGAAGCTTAAACACCAGTGGGGAGATGCCAGTTTACAGAGAAGTGAATACAAGGTGGTTTGAGGAAGAAGAGAGAACAGCTAGGGCAGAGTGGGGAGGAGTCAGGGAAGCCTTCTTGGAGACTTCTCAGCCTTGATGGAAGCTAAGGATTCTAAGAGGCAGAGGTGAGAAAGAAGGGCCTTTTAGGCATGGAAGATAGCCGATATGCAGTAAGGAAGAGGGAATGCCAAGCTTTGGGAACAGCAGGCAGGCTAGTTTGACCAGAACATGGAGTCATGTGAAATAAATGGTGTCATTCAAATATAAAAATAGAGGCTAGGATCTATCTGAAGGAGAGAAGAAAGCATGTCAAAATGTTCACAGCTCTTTTGGTAGTGACAAAGAACTAGAGGGGTACCTATCGATTGGAGAATGGATGAACAAATAATGGAATGAGAATGTAAAGAAATGATTAAGGGATAAGTTCAGAGAAAGACTTGTATGAACTGATACAGAGCGAGGTGAGCAGAATCAGGAGAATGTTTTACCCAATAACAACAACATCATAAGGACAAAACAACTTGAAAGACTCAAGAATTCTGATCAACACAATGACGAACCACAATTCCAGAGGACTTGTGATGAAACATCCTGCCCACCTTCTGACACAAATGATGGACTTAGGATGCAGACTGAGGCGTATACACATTTTTTGTACATGACCAAAGTGGAAATTTGAAAAAATGAAAGTAAACACTAAAGAAAAAACATAATAACATTGTAAAGACAGAGACCTTCAAAGACTTAAGAACTCTGATCAATGCAATGGCCAACTGACTCCTGAGGACCAATGAGGAAGCATGCTACTCACTTCTTGACTAAAAGATCAGAAGATGAACTTAAGATGCAGAATGAAACATACGTTCTTGCGTTTGGCCGATGTGGGAATTTGTTTGGCTTAACTGTGTCTATTTGTTACAAGGATTTTATTCGTCTTTTCTTTTCTTTTTTCCTCAATAGAAGTGGGGGAGGTCGGTAAATTGGAAAAAGAATTAGTAACAGAATCCTAGCTGAGGCTGACTAATACAACATTTAAAGACTTAAAAACTGGGAGTTCCAACAGTCCTGATTCAGATTGATAACTAAGTCACTCCCTGTCACTACCAATCATTTAACTCTTAGCACAGACTGTGTTGTGAGTTATCATTTCATGTATAATATAGTGGAAAGAATACTAGTTTTGGAGTCAGGAAAGACCTGAGCTCAAATTCTACTTCTGGCATTTATTACTTGTGTGATCTTGTCACTAAAAAATTATCTAAGCCTCAGTTTCCACATCAGCAAAAAGGGGGCTGTGGCCCTGATAGAACTGATTTCAGTGTTGTGAGGCTCTAATGAGATAATTTATGTAAAGTGTTTTCCAACCATAAGGCTATATGCCTTGTCTGTTGTTACTACTGTCTCCCAGACCAGCTGGAGTCCTTCCCTGAGAGGAGAACTATATGACTATATGTCTTACTGATTTTACTATTCTCCATAAAGGATAATAGGTGTGCAGACAATATGTGTTGGTTGCTTGATTGACTGAACATGAACAATAGTCACTCTTTTTTGGATTAGGGGGCTTTGTTTGTTTGTTTGTTTTCTTTAAACACTACAAGAGCTTGGGAGGTAGAGTAATTTGGCGGGAAATGGCTTAAATTCTCAGACTCACTTTTGTATTTACACTATCTACTTCACAGTGATGTATGTGTAGATAATTATTCATTTGACAGCCATTTATTAGGCGCCTGTGTGCAGATCACTGTGTTTGGAGCTACACAGAGAAATTAAGAGATGCTGTAAAGCCTTTGATGGAGATTGCAAAGTAATAGGGATAGGCATCATTCAGTGTCTAGCTCTAAGGGGATCCTATTGGCTCCCTCTCATCCGTGCCCCTCGTACCTTTCCCTCGTCCCAGTGGTGAACTCACCTATCTTGTTTGGTATGGTTTACAATGGATCGAACTTTTAATTCCCCATCAATTTTTGGCCTCCCAAATTCTTCCAGTTTGACTTGCTGGGAAAGAAAAGAAAACAACATGAGCCTCATAGTGGTACTCACTCTTTTTGTTTCCTAGAATCCCATCTCAGAAAGGATGAAGAATTGAAAATTTCCCAAGTAGGAAAGGTTTCAAGGGAAAGTGGCTGACAAAGAAGATCCTATGAAGGGATATATGAAGAGAAAGGCAGTAGAGCCTTTATCTTCTCCTTTGAGGATGCGGCTCCTATCTCATATTGCTTCACGTAGCTCTAAAAGCTCATCCAAACCTAGAGAGTTCTTAGGCAGAGCAGAGCTGTGGATGGGGCATTAATAACCCACGTGGCTTACAATTTCAGGATACAGCAACAGATCAGATTACCCATCAGCCTCCAGTGTAGTGGTGTGTCCAAATAACGTGAAATATTTCCACCTCTGCCTGAGTCTTCTACCAACGCGTGTTTTCTAAAGGCACTTGTCAGCACTGAGCAGGACAACAAATAGCCTTGTATATCATATGACATCTCACTGCTGTGGGGAACACTGGATGTATACGCAGTATAAAATTGCCCAGCTTCCAACACAACAAAACAAAATCAAATCAAAAACAGATACTTTGCGTCACACAGATTTGGGAGGGAAAAGGAGGTGGATACGAGAGCTGGGCTAGCATTAAACCTTCCACAGAGACTGTCTTCTTTCGTCCAAAGTGAAAACAGTCACAGCAAAAACATCCTCCCTAATCTCCAGCTGACATTTACATTTTCACCAAAGTCATAGCTGTCACTGTCAGTGCTTTGGTTCCAAGGACGCTTTGTAGGTGATTGAAAAGCCATTCACACTTACCAAGTTTTCTATAGAACTCTGAAATTCACTGATTTTCTTTAAGGTTTCTTTGTCCCGTTTGACTTCATTTATGTACATCGCCAAGTCCTTCAAAATGGTAAATAGTGGTGTTAGTTGGCATGCTCTGGGTATGTTGAGAAAAAAAAATAAACCCCTGACAATATGTCATAATGATGGTGTCTTTAGCTCTGCAATGAGCAAGCTTGTGAGGCAGGTAGAACAGGGACCATTATCCCCAAATTATTAAGGAAGAGACTGAAGTAGAGAAGTGAAGCAATTGGTTGAGGTCACGTTGCTAGTTCACAACATCACAGATTCAAAGGAAGATGAAGGGACCACAGAGGTCAGCTAGTCCGGTGTCCAACTCAAATAGAAATAGATCCCTGCATCCTTGTGGGCCACATATTAACTTAGAAAATCACAAATTAACATTAATTATGTTGTACTGTATTTTTAATTTATTTTGTTAAACATTTCCAATTACTTTTAAATCTGGTTCAGTAGGTTGTGAATTTATCACCTCTGACCCGTCCGACCTGCTTTTTACCCTCTTCCTCTGCCTCTTCTTCCTTCTCCCCATCATATTACCCAGCCCTGTGATTTCAGAAGTTGAGGGAACTCCTGGTTAGGAATTCTCTTTGCAAATAGAGATTGGCATCTTTTTTTTTAAACCAATTTATAACCTTAAAGTGTCATCTGGAAGAATAATAATAGCTATCACTTAAATATTTGCATATATAGCAAAATCTTTATGAATGTTAGCTTATTTGATCCTCAGACAATCCTGTGGGGTAGATTAGATGCTATTATTACTACCTCCATTTTACAGGTGAGGGAATGGAGGCTAAGACAGGTTAAGCGACTTTCCAGGGTCACATACTTAGTAAGTGTCTGAGGCTCTTCTTAACTCTAAGAGGTTAAGAAGTGACTTACCCAAGATTACATAGGCAGCAAGGGACAGAGTCAGGATTTGAACTTTCATCTTTTGATTCCAAACCTAGCACCCCTTCCCCTGAACTAAACTGAGTTTAGAGTCTCCTGACAAGATCCAGGGCTCTTCCCACTGTACAAATTCTCACAAAATTTTAAATCAATTCAACTTAACAGAAACTTATTAACTACTTACTATGTATGTGCAAGGCAAAACTGGGGGGAGGGGAACTTTTGCTTATTAAAACAAAATACTGCAAAATTAACACCAAGATTGATCAGATTCTTAAAAGGATATGTGTGCATGTGGGAGGTAGAGGGAAGCATTTATAAGTAGCAGAGGACCTAGATAAACTTTCTTGAATGGCTGTGTCTGACCTTGGGCAAGATAATGAACCTTAAGGGATTTGAATTTTCCCAAGTCACTCCAGGGCATACCCCAGGCACTGAATTTAATTTGATAATCAGCAGGACCTCGTCCAAATGACCAGTAAATTATAATTTCCTTGAGAGTAGAGTCCATGCTATCTCCTCTGTGTGTATTCTCAGCAACAAACACCAAGGCCTTGTACCAAGCAGGGAATTAAACAAGTTTTTGTTGAATTAAACCACATCCAAAAGTATGATACAGATGCAGGTCTCCTGGTTGACACTAGAGGGCACTGTGACCAACCAAGAATTTAGATTCTACATTCTTTCCTGGAAAGTTTGCAGAGTGGACCCACAGGATTTTCGTTCAGCTAGAGACAAGCTGGGCATACAACCAATTCCATCTAATTTCATTCTCTGGAGAAGGCAGCAAGCGCCTGAGTGTAAAATCCGTAAGGCAACATTGCTTATCCTGGTAGGCAATTGTCAGAACTCCCAGAAAAGTAACCAAATGGAAAAATAGCCAACTGAGTATCCTGGGGGTGGGAACTAGCTAATCCCACCACTTACTGCACCAGGGATCTGTCTTGCCTGTTCAGGTTTCTGAGCAGAACTTCTAGTACACCAAGATAGCTTATAATATATGGACCTTATTAAACCACACAGAAGAAATATTCTATAAGAGAGCTGTGAATTTTGGTACAGTGGAAAGAACACTACTAACCTTGGACTCAGAGGACCTGTGTTAAAATCCCAGCTCTATCTCCTACTGCCTATGTTAATCTTGGACAAGTTACTTAACCTCTCCGGGTCTTTTTCCTCATTTACAAAATGAAGAGATTGGACTATATGACCTCTAAGGTATCTCTTTATTCTAAATCTATGATCCTATAGATTGTATTTTCTCCAGGTTTTCATTTTAAAGTCAGAGAAGAAGCCCTAATGATAGGCTAAGGTTTAGCAATGGAAGAGAGCCTAGAAACTAGATGGTTTATAAGGTAAGGGAGGGCCTAATTTGCTGGCAGTTCAAGTAAGGAAGATACGGAAGTATTGGTATAAGTCAACAAAGTGAAACAGCTGCTAAAAAAGCTAACACTATCTTAGACTGAATTAATACAAGTCTAATGTTCAGATCAGGACAGCTAGATAGTGCAATGGATAGAGTGCCAGACCCGGAGTCAGGAAGACCTGAGTTCGAATCAGGCCTCAGACACACTTAGTTGTGTGACCCCGGGCCAGTCGCTTAACCCCGACTGCCTCAGTTTCCTCATATATAAAATGAGATGAAGAAGGAAATGGCAAATCACTCCAGTATCGCTAAGAAAACCCCAAAATGTGGTCACAAAGAGCAGGCATGACTGAAAACAACTCAACAACAACAACGTTCAGGTCAATGGAGGTGACAGGCATCCATTCAGTAACCGTGTGTTAAATGTTTGTGTATGAAGCACAGCACTAGGCACTAGGAGTGAGATACAAAATAAGCAAGACACAGTCTCAGCCTTCATGAAACTCAGTCTAGCAGGGGAACAAAACACAAATACAGATCTTTGCAAGTTGGTCCTAATGCCCTCTTAATCCCCTATAATTATTAAGTCCCTCGAGGGTGGGACTCACGTTTTGTCTTTCTTTGTGGCCTCAGTGCTTAGCACAGATGCTGGCATACAACATACCTTTAATAAATACTTGTTGACAGATGAATAGCTGTGATACACAATATTACACATTAAGCGCACCTGAGAAGGATGCAAAGGGAAGTGCCATGTGAATGCCCAGTGATTTGGCCACATCTGGGGAACTGTGCTCAATTATGGAAGACAAGTTCTCTTTTCTTTTTTTTTTTTGGAGGCAATTGGAGTTAAGTGACTTGCCCAAGGTCACACAGCTAATAAGTGTCTGAAGCCACATTTGAACTCAGGTCCTCCTGATTCCCCGGCCAATACTCTCTCCACCATGCCACCTAACTGCCCCAGGAAGACAACTTTTCCAAAGAACCACTGACAGACTGGACCAACTCCAGGAGGACCAACCAGGGTGAAGAAAGGTCAGGTAACCTTGGAGAGAGTGCTAGACTTGGAGCCAGGAAGGCCAGGTTCAAATCCTACTTTTGACACTTGATTGATGTGACCCTAAGTTAGTCAATTAACATTTTGGAACCTCAGTTTCCTCCTCAGTACAACAAGGAAGGTGGGCTAGACAGAATCTAAGGTCCATCCCTGCCCTAGGTCTATGATCTTACAGCCTCACAGACAAAAGTTGGAAGAACTGGGGGTGTTGAGTCTGAAGAAGCAAAGGCTTTGGAGAACAATTAGCATCCTCAGATATCTAAAGTGTTGCCTCATAGGGAAAAGAGTTAAATTTAGAAGAACTGCAGAAGTTTCCTAAGCAGGTAGGGGTTGTGCTAGATAACCTCTATCATCATCACCCCTTCCTTTGCCGTGACTGTGTGATTCTGCCCCACGGGATAAATGAGGGTGAATGGATTGGGGTCAGAAGGAAGCAGACTGCCACTCAAAATAAGGAAGAGATAGTTCATCAAACCACCTCTATGTAAAGTGACTTCTGGTGCACTGGAAAGAGTGATGAACTTGGAGCTGTGGCATCTGAGGTCAAATCTCACACAACTGGAGTGGTCCAAAGGCAGGACTGGTGCCCCAGGTCGCTCCATTTGTTCGATTGTGGGCTGCGTGGCTACCTATCAGGGATGCCCTAGAGGGGAATTCTTGTGAGGCTGGACAAGATGACCCCAAGGTCCCTTCCAATAGTGCAGTTCCATGACTTATACTGCCACGGTATCATAATCAGAATCCTTATTGTCTCTCTATCACACTGAAAACACACACACACACACACACACACACGACCTCTTCTCCAAAGCCTTTAATTTTTATTTTTTTTTAAATAATGGATTCAACTTGAATCTCCCTTCACAGCCTAGAGGCCCCTGAACTTGTCTGAACAAAGGGGAAGCTCTTAGCTGAGACTGTAAAGTGTCGGATAAAGCCATAACATCTTTCAGACAACATTCACTTAAAGGACTCCAAACATCTCTCTCTCCTAGCTAAAGGGCTGAAGCTTCTAAAAGGTCGGGCAGCAGTCAGGTGCTCCTATGAATCAAAATTAAGTCTTTTACAGGAGGTTCTATAGAAACAGAGGGAAGGGGGAAAAACACATCCAGGGGTCAGACCTGCCTGTCAAGAAAAAGTATTTCTGCAAAGACAGGGTTTCAGATACCGAAGCTGATTTCAGTTCCACTGATGAACTTCAGGCTAAAGGGGTGTCAGGGAGGAGGAGAGTAACAAACGTGATTCTCTGCTCTGTGAACTAAACCACTTATCAGTCATCTCTGGGATTGACTGACAATGATGAGAAACCTGGGCCCAAGAGGGCTAGTGTGTGATCCCCTGTTCCTGATCAGGACAAACCTTCCTGCTTAGACCTTACACTACACTTTGTTGTGTAGTTCTCTAATAAAATCATTATTTATTATTAGGTGGAAAAACTTGCTAGGTTTGGGGTCTGGAGATCTGGGTTCAAGTTCTGGTTCTTGCACCTAATAACTGTGCAAATGTGGAGAAATCACTTCATCTCTGTAAGAGACGCTCAATTTCCTCATCTATAAAATGCTCATACAACCCTTTCACAGGGAGAATGTGAGGTAAGCATTTTATATAGCCTAGAGTGACACAGAATTGTAAATGAATGAATACAGAGGAAAGGGCACTGAATATGGAGGCCAAGGATGTGGGTTCAAATCCTACCTCTGGTGCACTAGATGTAAGACCTTGCAAAATGGATTATAATATCAATAATATCTGGCATTTATATAGCACTTTAAAGCTTTCAAAGAATTTTATATAATCTCACTTGATAACTCCTATCTATAATCTATACACATACACACCCCCATACAGAGTGCAGATCTGTTATTTCACCTGTGGGAGGCACATGTGGTGAGGAAAGATCTTCTCCTGATTCACATCAGTGACTTATCACTTCTCATCTTAGAGAGTTGCCTGGGGATGGGGGTGGGGGTTCCACACTGAGAGGTTGGTCACATGGCCAGGGTGTTTGAGAAGCATAGACCTAGACCTGAACCTGGGTCTTCCTGAATCAAGGCCCACTCTCTATCCACTAGACCACACTACCTCTCCTGTATCATAGAGCATGCTCACACACACACACAATTTGTTACATGTATTGGTGTCTCATTCCTCTACCAGTCTTATTCCATAAATACAGAGATTACAGTTTATCTTATCACCCCTAAACCTCTCAGCTCGCACATTACTGCAGGTTTTGAATAAATAAATGATGACGGTGGTGGTATGTTTATGTGTAGGTATATGTAGGGTGTGTGTGCGTGTGTATGTGTGTGTGTGTATGTGTTTGTATATACATGTGTGTACGCGTGTGTTGGGGAGAGAGCAAGGGAAGTTAGAGGATTTCTCCTGGAGGTGGATTCTCTGTCTACCTGCTGCTTCTCACGAAGCACTTTCCTTGTTACACTACATTGAGCTCCAGATAATATGATACCCCAGGCTTCCAAGAGCCACTTTGCAGTGACAGGGAAGCTGACTTCACCACAAGCTCACTATATATAATGCACTATGCTATAGGTCCTGCCTTCTCTGTGAGAATGTCTTAACAACAAGACCTGTTTTCTTGCTGAGTAACTGCAACCCCCAGTATGGAATCCAACACAGACTCCTTTGGTTCGTAAATCTACTGACTAGAGAGAAAATGGTTCTAATGCAGGGTTTTTTAACCTCTTTTTGACACCCCCCCACGAAGGGTCATTTGATAGATTTTACGGGGTCCTTGGACATGGAAGGGAAAGAAATTTCACCTCTATTTTTACCAACCTTTGGTTTCCTTGGCAATCCTACATATTTCATTTAATGCATTCAAAAATACTTTTCTGAGAAGGAATCCATAGGCTTTACCAGACTTCAAAAAGTTGCAGGCACAACACACAAAAAAGGTTAAGAACCCGAACCCCGTTCTAAGGGTAGCCTTGCTCTGACTGCTGGTGTTCCTTATGACTTCTCAATAGACACTTGGCTCCCATCCTAATTAACCCAGCTACCTGCATGGCCTCCAGTGCTTCCTTGAGCTGCTGCCTCTCAGGACGATCTGCAGAGTGGCTGAGGAGTTCCTAAAAGGGTTGAGGAAGTGTTATTAATGCCCTGTTTCACACGCCACTGTCCATACCACAATTCTAGAATGTTGCACTGCATGGCTCTAGTGACAGGACTTCCCACCTATCCACCAACCTAGAAGCATACTTCAGCTTGACAGATTAGCTCCTAGCAGGCAAATCAAAAGCATTTGATTATAAACTGAACTTTTTGCATATTTCCCAAATCTTGTGTCATTTGATCCAGAGCAGAGCCCCAAATGAGGCAATATATCGCATGCCAAGCTGACAAATGCACGATGACTTTGCTATAAGTCACTCACACTGTGTGATGTATCTGCCAGGTAGTCTCCATTCTCAGGGTCCTTTGGGGGCCAGTCTCAGTAGAAGGTCTGTCGTTGAGGGGCACTTACCTTCAGGAGGAGGTGATATTTCAGAACCCGTTGCATTGGCACCACTAGCAGATCTTGCAATTTAAACTTCCCATCTTGGACCTTCAAGGTGCATTCCTACAAGTGACCATAGGGAAACAAATGTTGGGAATCTAATTTTGTTCAGGGAAAAGTTACCCCATGTCCCACTATTCCTCTGTAGACCCGGGGTAAAGAGACAAATTCTGGATTGAAGCCCAAATGTCCTGTACATTTCTCATACTTAGATCTCTCCATTAAAGGATGAACCTATTGATTAATTCCTCAAATTATAGAATCTTAAAGCTGAACTGGACTTTAGAATGTGAGAGCTACATAATAGAATGTCAGAATGACATTTAATGACTTATTTTACAGTTAGGAAAATGGAATCAAAAGTACCCTCCTCCCTTCCACATTACCCCCAACTGTATTACCTCCACTTTTTGCCGGAAATCTTCTCGATTGGCAATAAGATGGTTCAGAGTGTTCTGGGCATACTCCATATGGCTGCAGTATTCCCCATAGATCAGTAGCCTGAAGGGAGCAAAACACCAACAACACACACACACACACACACACACACGCACGCACGCACGCACGCACGCAAGAAATCACAAATTAAATAAGAAACACTTGACATCACCTCCATCTTCTGGCTTCCTTCAAAACTCAGCTCAAATTCCACCTTTGTTAGGAAGCCTTTCCTAGTGCCTAAGGCCTCTGAAATTACCTTCCACTTACACTGAATATGTATCTTGTACGTACATAGTTGTTTACATGTTGTCTCCCTCATTATAATGTGAAATTCTTGGGAGCAGAAACTATATTTTCACCTTTCTTTGTATCTTCAGCACTTCAGATCTAGGACATAGTAAGCATTTAACAAATGCTTGCTGACTCTTAAAATGGTATTTGTGTGAACATGCATTTATGTGTATAATAATATACACATATTTGCAATGAACCATAATGTAATGGCTTAACAATACTATTTATAGTTCTATTTTTATATGCTTAAAACTTTTCCTTATAAAAATAACTGGGCCTGGGTCAGAGAGAACCTTCAATATTTAAACCTGCCCTTCTCCCTATCCCCCAGGGCTGGGCAGCACCAGTTGTAGATGGCTTGATGCTCTCTGCCCCAGGTTCCTGGGGATCTGTCCAATATTAAGAATAACTTGACCTGAATCATGGGAGTCATTTGTGTTGAGCAAGTCTTCTTTCCTAAACAGCTTGTCATTGAGTCTCTTTTGAACCTACTCCCAATTCACCCTGATTCATTTCTCTAAGACTTGTGTCCCTGAAGACTGCAGTATATAACTTTTAAAAATACATAACTTTTCTTGCAGGGTCTTGAATGGGGATGGGACAGGTATGAAAGAGTAGATTGTCACCTTGAATCCATGTGTCAGGAATAACTAAGTTTGAGGGCTATGAGACTATTTGGTTTAGATATTTTCATTGGCATAATGCTTGCTGCCTTTCAGGCCTGACGGTGTAGGAAAGTGTTTGGTCAGCATCATATAGGTGACCACACCTTGGCACGAATCAGTTGCTGCTGTAGATTTCATGATGCCCTTCAGGGCATGGACCCTGGCTGGTGATCTGGGATCACTTTCTACATTGTTCTTCTCCCCAACCCCTTGGCCTCCTACCCCAAGGCCAAACTTCTCTACTCAGCCTTCAGAGCTTTCCACAAAGTGGTCTGACACTACTTAACCCAATCCTACTTCCCCTTCCTCCCTCCTGGAACCCCTACTCTTCTTCCTTCTAATCACGTTAACCAAAAAAATCAACAGACTTAATAATGGATCCAATTTAAAAAGATGCAATTCAATAGGAATAACTTTAAATTCTTGAAGTTGGATTCTTGATGCCCATACAACCTTAACCTATACAAGTACAAGATTAGCAAGTCGTGGAGACTTAGTTCACGTGAAGAAGAAAAAAAAAGATCTGGGGCCTTTGGGAATTTCAAGATTGATATCAACCAATAATATAACACAATAGCCATAAAAATCAACACTAATTAAACTGCATTAAGGCCATTATAGTGGCCAGAATGAGGGAGGTGACATTCCCACAGTTCTCTGCCCTGGTGAGATTCTATCTAGAGTACAGTATTTAGTTCTGGGCCACACACTTCAGGCAGGACACTGAGAAACTGTAAAACATGCAGAAGATAATGACAGGGTGTTGATAGTCCTGGGGCCTTGTCATCGATGAGTCACTTGAAAGGACTGTGACTGCTTAACCTGAAGAAGAGGAGAATGCAGAGAGGACTTGCAGGTTATATTCAAGACTCTAAAGGGCTGTCACATGGAAGAGGTTTTTCATTTCTTCTTGGAAGTCAGACCTAGGAGCAATGGGCAGAAGTGGCAAAAAAGCAGGTGAAGATTTGATAGGAAGGGAAACTTCCCACTGATGGGAGCTGTCCAGCAGTAGACAAGGCCACCTCTTGGAAGGTGGCAAGTTCCCAACTACTGGAGGTCTTCAAGCAGAGGACAAGGGGCCCCTTGTCAGAGATGCTGCACTGGGGATTCAAGATACAAATTCAGGTTGTACTATTCTTCCTTCTTTCTCCTTCCTGCATCAAGCGATACAGGTCAGGGAAGCTGTGAGCATCAGATTAGGAAGCACAAATGCATTTGCCCTTTCAGGCTCCAGGTCCTCATGTACCACATAGCTGTGCATCAGGGTATGATCCAAGGCACTGGAATTAAGAGTATTTCTGAGGTCCCCTCCAACTTTGAAATGCTGGACTCCTCACCACCATTACCACCACCTTTGCTCATTCTGTTTCTTCTTCTTGCTCAGAATGCTCTCTCCTTATTCATTCCCTTCCCCCTTCCCTCTCTTGCAGAAAACCCTCCTAACAATTCCAGCCCCCTGTACTTTTTCCTTCCTCTGAACTCTGTCAGTAACTGGAATCTACACCACATAATCAGCACTCGAGTCTATATTGTCTCCTTTTGTTTTCTTGGTTGTTTATTTTTTTTTCCTGACTAGATTGTAAGCTCCTTGTGAGCAGGGAGACCTTCCTTTTCTTCTCTTCCCTTCTATAATGCACCTAGCACATAGGAGCTCAATAAGTGCAGAAGTACTGAATGTTTCCCACTCCAGTGCTACAACTCCTCTATGGAACTGCAGTCCTAAAATGTACTTCCAAAAATGTATTCTTCCTTCTTCTCCCTCCTTGGTCAAGGGATACAGGTCAGGAAAGTTGTGAACATCAGATTAGGAAGTACAGGTGAATTTACCTTGCCAGTATCCCTTGAAGGCTCCAGGCCTTCATGTACCATGCATCTGTGCATCATAGTGTGATCCAAGGCCCTGGATGGAATCAGGAGGCATTTGATGGAATGGTTAGGCTCTGTGGACAAAGACCTGGAGGCTTTCCATCCATGCCTGTATCCTGGGAAAGCTAGGAGCAATGCCTGGGAACCCAAACAAGATGATCTCATCATTCTTTCTCCATCTCTAATTATGATTATGTGGCTTACACTAAAATTGACTTATGAAATGTAGTCTGAAGGCTGCAGCTGGTATGACTTTTTCTTGAAGCCTGTGTTTGGGGTGGGGGGAGGGTGGACCGGGTCTGAGTAACTGCTTGAGGATATTAAAAAGTTCACTTTGAGGGTTGAATGAGCCCCAAATCTCTGTGCTACATCAAAGCCCAAAGCTTTCTTCCTAAATCCATACGCAGACAATCCCTAAACAGTAACACCAGTGGTCAGTCCTAGAATACATGCTGGGATCAAAAGCCTTTCAGCTGAAAGGGAACTTCTACATTTTCCAAATAACCCTTTACTTTAGTTGAGAAAACTGAAGCCCAAAATGATTAAGTGACTTTCCTAGGGTCACACAGGTCATATAATCATAGATTTAGAGCTGGAAAGGACCTTAAAGGCCAATCTAATCCAATCTCCTCACCTTACAATTTTCATCTGGCAGTTATCTGTTGATTAAATTAACACAGAAGAACAGATCCAATGAGGTTAAGTGATTGTCCTAATGTTATACAGGTAACATCAGAAGTAGGATTTGACCCTCTGGGAATCCAGAGTCAGTGCCCTTTCATGGTACCATGCTAATTCTTCCTAAGCATTAGTAATAGCAGGGTCAAGTTTCAAACACTGGCCCTTTTGACTTCAAATCTGATGTTCTTTCCCCTCCACTCACCACTCTGCCTCTAGTGATGTCATCATTTCACACACAAGTGTGTAGGGTTGCTTGAGGGCATGGGTGGCATTTCTTGAGAGGCATTTCCTAGCTCTCTACAAATACACAGCACACACTGTGCATGCAAGGAAGAAACTGCTCCTTCTGCCCAGCACTTCTCACTTGCTGTCATATCTAGCTAGGCTTGACTTTGAAGAAGCCACTGTGTGGCAGGAGAATGCAAAAAGTCAACAGGAAAAGAGTTGGCAAGAAAAGATCATGTCTTGTCTAAAACTATTTAGTGAAATACAAACTGCTTCACAATATGGTGGCAATGTACAATGTCATCATCACTGCTTGAACCTGCTTTTCACAGCTGTGCAGGAGGCTCTGCCCAGGAGCTGCCTAGGACAAGAATCTGACCCTTGGCTTTAGCTCAGGCAAATACACTATTAAACTGGGAATTTTGATGCAGAGGTTGATTAAAAAAAAAAAAAACACCATACACTCAAAATTCTGCAAATTGGGAGGATTCTTCCTTTCAGAGCATAAGCAAAAGTTTTAGTGGCTTCTCATGTGGGGAATGGGGGTGGGGGGTGGGGAGGACTTAAGCAGCTGCCAGCCCAGGAAAAGTCCTTTACTCCAGATTCCCCACCCTCTGCCACTGGCACTGGCACACCAAACAGCATCCAGTTTGCTGCCTGTCTCTCTAATGCCCAGATGGCTTTATCTGGGCAGACCAAACCAAATCAGATATTAAATGTCACTGAGCCTCCCATTCCTATCTCTCTGTTACTCAGGAAATCTGGAAACCTTCAAGGCAAGAAAGGTGCAGGGGGATTTACAGAACTCTTCCAAATCTTAGGAAAACTGGTACAACCACCCTGCAACCTGCCAGTTCTCCCAGTTAAAAAGGCCCTGTCAATACTCCAAGGTACACCCCCACTTCCCGTTGAGAAAGGGAATTCCTAAAAGACACCGTGACGAAAACCCTAACCTTGACCATAAGGAAAGCTGGATTTTGGAGAAAAGCAATGAAAGAAACTAGTAACGGAAGGACTTTCCAAATCACTTTTGCATCTCTCATCTCATTTTGTCCCCACTGTATTGTGTTAGGTTGACTCCCATTACTCTAATTTTATAATCTGATGTATCTATAGTACAGGTAACTCATTCGCTATTACAAAACGCAACCTATCCAGGCTTTCTCATCTACTCTAGAGATTCTTCTCCATAGAATCTTCCCTAAATCTTCCATAACACTCTGGGGATATGGTCCTGTCTGACTGACTCCTACTCCATAGTCAGCCCACCTCCTTTTTGTCTTACTCACAGTTGAGTAGCAGAAGGTTAGAGCACTCAGATTGCCAACCTGAATTTTAGTTACTTTCAAGCTGACCAGACATATCACCAAACTGAAGTCAAAAAAAGGTGAAGATTCATTAGTAAAATATCAAAGAGAAACATAATGGTTAATCAAGGAAATTAATGCCACAAAAGTCTAAAAGATCATGTTTCTGTTGGCCTGATTGGTGAGGGCCTCAGGTGTTTCACTATATCTGGGTTGGCTCTAGTCATGGACCACTTTACTCCCCAGTGATGTTTTCATTGGCCATCTTGGTGAAACAGGGTACCTTTTCCTCTAATCCACTTCTCTACTTTCCAGTTTGAGACCATAATCACATTAATACTATCATAACTATGGGAGAGAGGTGTCAATCTACTCCCCCATGGCTCTATTCACCATCTGTATAACTTGCGAAACTAAATACCCTTCACTGGCTTCAACTCCCAAATATATGTTGTTTCCCCAACCAGAATGGGAGCTCCATGAGGGCAGGGGACTCTTTTGACTTTTATATTTGTATCCCCAGCACTGAGCATGGTGCGTGGCACTGAGGAAGAGCTCCTAAGTATTTTTCACTCTCTCAATAGTAAAATAATAATATACTAATAGTCAGCATTTATTTAATGTTTTAAGGTTTGCAAAGTGCTTTACAAATATTATCTAATTTTGTCCTCACAACAACCTTAGTAGGTAGTTGCTATTATTACATCCATTATACAGATGAAGAAACTGAGGCTGAAAGAGGTTGTGTAAGTTATCCAAGGTCACAGCAGTAAGTAACTGAAGTGGAATTTGAACTAGGGTCTTCCTGACTTCAGGTCCCACTATCTACTGTGCCACCTAGGTGGCTCGAAAACAAAGAGCGGCATAAAAAAATTAAAGGACTCCTTTCTACTTTACTAATGAGGAAAATGAAGCTCCAAGAAGTGACTTTTCATAGTCACAGAGCAAGTTAGTGGCACATTCAGGACAATCCAGGTCTCCTGATTCCCAGATCACTTCTTCTATTACTCCACAAGGCACTATATCCCCAATGTTTCTCCTTCTTTACCCCCAATTATATTGATGAAATCATTTTTTTAACACTAAGGAGAATTTCAATAGGCCAAGTCCTTCTTTATTTGCTCAGGAAAAAATTGTTTACTCCCTCTCTGGGTTACTTGAGAGACACTTTAAGACTCAGGGAGGGCTCAGATCATGCATAATTCAGCCCCTGAAGCTGGCTCATTATCCTCCCAGTGAGGTAGGTTCTGCCATCCACTGAGTAGAGCAATCACAACCGGCATTCTATATGCCCTGACTATATCAGCTCGAGTTAAGTGTCTGAAACTTGGTAAAGTTAACTCCTGGACAGCAAGGTCTTCATTCTATCCAGCCCGCAAAGAGAAAGAAATTAATGTGGAAAAAGAAAGTGATTCTGTTGGACTTTGTGTGGCCCGAGTGTTGGTCCTGATTCAGAGTGCAGCAAGCCAGTCCTTCATAGCTGGGTTAAGGATGTGGCTTCTCTTTTGTGGGCAGGAGATAAGAGCTGGTAAGGAAGAGGCCAAAACAGTGCCCACCCACACCTAGGACATTAGAGCAGAGAGGGGAAGGTGATGAAAGAAGAAGGGAAAAGGAGAAAGGAGAAAAGGAGACCAGAAGGAATTTGAATCTGTTCAGAAGTAGGGGTAAGAGAGGGTAGAATGAGCACAGAACTGGGGGGGGGGGGGGTTTTTTTGGTTCCTGACCTGTCATTTTTTTCGGGGGGGGGGATTCTGAGTGAGGAAATTGCCTCTACAAATGAAGGCTGGTAGCTGCTCTACAACATATAGGTCACACAGCCATTAAGTGTCAGAGGCAAGACAGAGTAGGCACTTCATAAACACATTTCATTGATCGATTTTATGGATCATAGACATCATACATTCCACATCTGAGCAGAAAATCCTGTCTATGTGGTTGGTTGTTGTTCTTTGTAGCTCAGGAGCATCAAAATGACATCACTATATTGGGGTCAAGGTATAGTGCATCTGACTGGCTGATCAGACCAATACGAGCTTGGAATGTTCTACCACAAGTTGGGCACAAATAGTCCATGTGAACATTTGGAGTGGAGATGTCTCTAAATTTGCACATCTCATGTTTCTTTTAAACTACTACAATTCTGCTTTGCTCATAGAGCACAGTGCCTTCTTTGATGGGGCATGCCGTACTGGGAGGTCCTGTGCCAGTGTCTCTTATGTCATATAATTGATACGAAAGTTCTTCAGAGAGACCTTGAAAGTGTCCTTGCATCAATTCTTCTGACATCCGTGTGAGTGCTTGCCTTGTGTGAGTTCTCTGTAAAATAGTATTTTAGGTGAACGTACATTTAGCACTTGAACAATGTGGCCAGCCCATTAGAGTTGTGCTCTCTGCAGTAGAGTTTGAATACTTGGCAGTTTGGCTCAAGAAAGAACCTCAGTGGCCAGTACCTTATCTTGCCAGGTGATCTTCAGAATCTTCCTAAGACAATTCAAACGGAAGCAATTCAGTTTCCTGGCATGGCCCTGCTATGCTATCCAAGTTTCACAGGCATACAATGATGAGGTCAGCACAACAGCTCTGAGATCTTCAGTTTGGTAGGCAGCCTAATACCTCTTCTCTCCCACATTTTCCTTTGGAGCCTCCCAAACACTGAGCTAGTCCTGGCAATGTATGCATCAACCTCATCATCTACATGTACATCCCTGGAAAGTATACTGCTTTACTGGAAAGTAAGTGAACTTATCCACAGCATTCAAAATTTCTCCATTTGCTGTAACTGATGGCTCCATATATGGATGGTGTGGTGCTGGCTGGTAGAGAACCTCTGTTTTCTTAGTGTTAATTGTCAGGTCAAAATTACCATAAGTGTCAGAGAATAGATCCACGGTCTGTTGCATCTCAGCCTCAGAGGCTGACTGCACAATCACCTGTGAACAAAAAAATCATGCACCAACTCTCCCTCCACTTTAGTCTTGGCTTGTAGCTTTTTCAAGTTAAATAATTTCCCATCAGTGTGGTAGCCAACCTTGATGCTGTTTTCATCTTTGGTGAAGGCATACAACAATATTGTTGAAAACATCACACTAAAAAGCATGGGAGCGAGCACATAGACCTGCTTCACTTCATGGGTGACTAGGAAAGCACAAGAGCACTGTCCATCATTCAGAACCCATGCAAGCATACTGTCATAGAACTAGTGTGCAATGCTGATGAACTGATGTCTATAACAAATCCAACAAGTGGTCATCTAACTTCTGCTTGAAGATATTCAGAGATGGAGGTCTCATTACTTCCCAAGGCAGCTCATTTCATTTTTGGAAAGCTTTAATTGTTAGGAAGCTCCTCCTTCTATTGAGGTGAAATCTACCTCCTGAGTTCTGGTTCCACCCTCTCTGGCTAAGGAGAATAAACCTAATCCCTCTTCCCCAAGATAACCCATCAAATATTTGAAGAAAATGATCACATCCATCCTAAGTCTTTTCTTCTCCAGGCTACATGGATACAGTAAGCACAAAATAAGCACCTAGATTTCTAAATTATGTGCAAAGCCCTCTGTGGTACAGTTCTTTCTTTGCATAGCATGAACTTGTGTCATCTCCCTGTCATCAGGGACATTTACCTCTGTAACTAGTCTCACTTGACGCTCAACGTTCTGCTTAACAACCCAAACTCATCCCTAATATTATTGTTTATTTACTCTATAAGTTACCTGATAGAAGACACTTGAAAATTCTGGAAGGGCCAGTTCACACAAAATTCAGTCAATTAAACTGCCTAATTCTCTTCCCAGTGAGATGGGTGCTGCCATCTGCTCAGCACAGCAATCACAACATGTGCTCTTTAAACCCACAGCACATAGCATCTATATGAATTCCCAGAGAGGGAGAGCCTGAAATGTATAAGACTCTGTCACCCATGGCCTATCCTAGCCAGGAAGCATAAAGGTATCACCTTTTTCCTTTCCTTGGCATTAGTGGGCATGCTGGGATGCTCGTTAAGTCACTAAGTATAGGCACTTTCCAGTTCTCCTTTGGAAAACAGCCCTCTCTTTTGGACTCTGTACTTTGGCTGAGGTTCTGGCTAGGGATGCCTGATGAATTCTGAAGGATAAAATCCCTTAGGTCTGTGTTCCTACTGCACCCCTTGGACCTTTTTCCACTTTTCTCTCAATATGATGATCCCTGACCTTTCCTTTTGGCCAGGCCAGCCTTTGGCAGAAAGCTCTTGAGATTGGCCAAGGGACCATTCACCCACAAGGAGCGGTTGCCTCAGGCTTGAAGAATATCTCCATTGTTATTCAGTTTGGGAACATTTTGCAACTCTCTGATCTTCACACTCTTTGTAGCAGAGGCTAGAAATCAGCATGTTACAACAGGAATGGACTTCTGAATTCAGAATATCAGAGCTGGAAGTGACCCTAAGATATAGAATATGAGAACTGGAAAGGACCTCAGAATACAGACTGTTCAAAGCTTAAGTGGACCTTAGAGACTGTCTACTACAGGGATCTGGGATCCACAGGCATCCACGGGGTCTGTGGATAAATTTCAAAGGCTCCATGAATTTGGATGGGAAAAAATTATTTCTTTTTTTTTTTTTGGGGTTAGGCAATGGGGTTAAGTGACTTGCCCAGGGTCATTCAACTAGTAAGTGTTATGTGTCTGAGGCCAGATTTGAACTCATGTCCTCCTGAATCCAGGGCTGGTGCTCTATCCACTGCGCCACCCAGTTGCACCTGGAAAAACTTATTTCAATCTTTTTTTCAATATAATTGATTTTCTTTATAATCCAATATATTGAATTTTTTGCCTTTAAAAATATTTTGAGAAGGGGACCACAGGCTTTACCAGACTGCCACAGAGATCTAAGATACACCAAAAATGGTTAGGAAGAACCTGATCTAGACAAAGAAGGAATAACAATAACAGCAGCTAATATTTATATTGCACTTACTATGGGCCAGGGACTGCCCTAAATGCCTTACAATTATTATCTCATGTGATCCTTACAACAATCCTGCTAGGTAGGTGATATTATTATCCCCATTTACAGATGAGGAAAGTGAGGCAGACCAAGGTTAAGTGACTTGCTCAGGGTCATACAACTAGTAACAGAGGCCAGATTTGAACTCAGGTTTTCCTGACTCTAGGCCCAGTGCTCTATCCACTGTACAACCTGGCTGGACAATAATCTTGAGTATGGAGATATAAATGGGTACATAGTCTTGTCTTCCAATATTGAGTTTATGTAGATGAAACATTCTTAGATAACCAGAAATGTCCACAGATGAATATTTATTTCATGATATCATAAGGCTGATATCACAACACTGTCTTCAAACTTATTAATATAGATTCACACAACCAAGTATCAACTCCTGGCTATGCCACTAAGACCATTAGCACCTTCCCATGTCATCACTTGTAATTAGGTCCTTAAAGTGTCCAGGACACCCATTGTGAGTTTAAGAAGCAGAGGAAAAGACAGGTTCAATCTCTCCCACCAGATAGCCTATCAGATA
The DNA here is from genome assembly GCF_900497805.2 of Vombatus ursinus. Taxonomy (NCBI): domain Eukaryota; kingdom Metazoa; phylum Chordata; class Mammalia; order Diprotodontia; family Vombatidae; genus Vombatus; species Vombatus ursinus. The sequence continues at coordinate 5,164,829 of NW_020954571.1, read as the reverse complement.
TCTGAAGAGAATGACTTCAGCCATCCCAAGGTGGGTTGACCTCTCCGCACCAAAGTCAGGAGGAGGATGGTACAGGGGAGAGCACACCGAACTTGGAGTGCCAGCTGGGAGATGACATATGGCATATAAAAAGGTTGATCTGGGAGGACCTTGGAGATCACCCAGTCATAGGATCCCAGATCTAAAATTGGCAGGAACTTTAGATATCATCTAATCCAAACCTCTCATTTGAAAAGATGAGGAAACTGAGGTCTAGAGAGAAAGAAGGACCCTGTCCAAGGTCACATAGGTATTAAGTAGCAGACCTAAGATTTGAACCCAGGTTCTTCAACTCCAAGGCCAATTCTTTTCATTATCTCACAGTGACAAAAAGAAGCGATCTTGGGCAGTAGGTACTGAGCAAAGCAAAACAATGAGTCAAAGTGTAGGCCCCCTGGCACTTTAAAGGAAGAAGCGATGATCATGGACTGGAGGAAAGAAGAAAGATGTCATTGAAGAGGTGAAATTTTTAGCTGGTCCTTGAAGGATGGCTGGGATTTGGAGAAATAGAGAACCATGGGGAAGAATTAGAGGAGGGAGAAAATGGTACACAAACTGGATGTCTCTCTCTCTCAGTTCCAATTCAGAAAACAGAAGTCTAAAAAAGGCATGAGAATGAAGAAGTTGGGTGGGGAAGAGACAGACAGGAGCAACCTTAGTCCACAGTATCTCCTTAGTGCTTTACTGTTGGCTGACACTAGAATTCAAGTTCTTGCTTAATTTAGGGACTGACATGCCAAGCTGTATCCAGGTTTCAGTGTGACAGAGGCCTGGGAAAACATTACCGAGGATGCAAAGGGTAATCCATTAAGTCTGGATTTGTCTTGGTTGGAATGAGTTGATTTTTAAAAATTGGTTAGCTAGCCTTACCCTGCCCCACCCCCACTCCACCCCTCAGCAGCCCTATCAGTGACCAGGAACTCAGGCCCCACCACCATGGAAGGGGCCAATGGGACAAAGTTCCTCTGCTCTCCCAAGGCCACAAGATCCATCCCTTCTTGGCCTCATGAAAAGCCAGACAGTCCTGTCAGGAAGTAGCCAGTGCCCCAGTTACAGAGAGGGAGGGTTCCCTTGAGGGAGGTATCCTTACAAAGAACATTCCAGGAAAAGCCTATGTTTAAAAAAGGTCAGCTGAGTGAGACATAACAGTGAATGTTCTCCTCAATGTGGCTTAAACAGCTGGATGGACCCCAAGTCTGTCAGGCAATTTCTTCATGCCTTGGCCAAAGCCAGGTTCCCACATCAGGTTCAGCATCTAGGGCAGGTTCCAGGATGGCTTAGCGGCCTCTAGTCTAGTGATCTCTTCAAAACAACTTGGTAATGTGAGTTCCAGGTGTGGGCTGATAGACCGCCCCTCACCTTAGAAAAATTATTTGGAACTATAAATTGCCACATAAAAATATGCTCCAAATCACTAAGAGTAAGAAATGTGAATTAAAACAATGGTGAAGCTTCACCTCACTCTGTGCAAAATAGCAGAGAAGAGAAAAGATGAGAATGCTCCATTTTGGAGGAGGCTGTGGGAAGACAGACACTCTGATTCACTGTGGACGGAACTACAAAATGCTCCACTATATCAGTGGTCCAAGCATTCTGATTTCAATTTGGAACTATGCAAGAAAAATGACTAACTCTCTTTATGCTTAGATACAAAAATCTCACAGTTGGAATACACTCCCAAGAGTGTTAAAGAAAAGGGAAAAGGTCTAACAGATACCCCACCCTCTTAAAAAAAAAAAAGCGCAGTAGCACTCTTATATGGAAGTGAGGAACAAAGTCTGTGCCCATTGATTGGCAATAAGACTGAAAAATTAAGGTATATGAACTTAGTGCATCCCTGCCCCTAGCCTTTTAACCCTTTGGCACAAAATTACCAAAGTGATTTACCTAACGTCTAGGTCTGACCAAGTCCTTACCTTCACTCAATAAGCTCCAGTGGCCCTCTATTAGCCTCTAGAATTAAATATAAAACTTCACCTCATACTGCACAGAAGAAAAATGAGGCCACTTACCTGGAGCTCTCTCTTTTCCCTTTCTCCCTCATATCTCTCTGAGATCATCCATCACTATTTCTTCTAGTCTCTAAAGAAGTGGCCCCTATCTTTCCCAAGGCCAACCCCTCTATATTCACCCTTGCTCCCTTCTCTTTCCATCTTCTCCCGAAGACTGACACCATAATCATCTCCACTGTTTCTCTAATCTTTAATCTCTTCTTACTTAGTAGTTCCTTCCCTGTTGCCTACAAAGATGCCCATGTCTCCCTCATCATTTAAAAAACCCTCACAAGATTCTCCATCTCTGCTATCTATCATTCTATATTTCTCCTCTCCTTCTTGGCTAAACTCCTCCCCAAAACCAGCAGGACTTCCTCTCATTTCCTGATCTTTTAAACCCTCTGCAACCTGACTCCCAATTGGAACTGCCCTCTCTTAAGTTACTGAGATTTCTTAATTTTTCTTAAATTTTCTTAATTAAAATTTCTTAATTTCTTAACTGTTCCGATCTAATCTCTTTTTCTCAATCAGCCTTCTTGATGTCTCTGCAGCATCTGTCACTGCTGATCACTTTCCCTTCTTAGATACTCCCTCCTTTCTGGGTTGGGAAGATGCTGCTCTTTCTGGGTTCTTCTTTCTGACTACTGCTTCTTAGACTCATTTGCTTGATTTTTATGTATGTTATGGTAATTGTGGTTGATCCCACATCCTTGTCCCAGGCCTGCTTTTCTTTTCTCTGTATAGGTGATCTCATTAACTCCCACAGGTCCAATTATCATCTCTTTTTCTTTTTTGAAAATAATCTAATATTTTAATTCTCCCCAATTACATGTAAAAACAATTTTAACATTCTTTTTCCCCAAAAATTTGAGTTCCAAATTCTCTCCTTTCCCTCCCCTATTGAGAAGGTAAGCAATTTGACATGTAGTCATTTAAAATACATTTCCATATCATCTCTATGTTGGTGACTCCCAGATCTATATATCTAGCCTAAGCATCTCTCCTGAGCCCTAATCCTATATTACTGACTACTTGGACATTTTGAACTGAATGTCCCATAGACACCTCATATTAATAGAAGACAATATGCAAAAGAAAATGCATTATCTCCACCCCTATCCCAACCCAAACCCTCTCCTATTCTGAACTTTCCTGTTAGTGTCAAGGGTAACTGCCATCTTCCCAGGCAACCAGATTTGCAACCTTGATATGTCATCCTTGACTTTTCTACTCTCTCTTTCTCATACTATGTATCTAATCAATTGTCAAATTTCTACCTTCACAACAGTTCTTGCATAGAAAATATATAAAATATATCTTCCTGCTCCAATAGGGAGGTGGTTACCTCCCTAATTTAGGCCCTCAACACCTGTTCGCTGTAAGACTGCAACAAACTTCAAATTGGTCTCCATGCCTTAAGTCTTTCCCCAATCCAATCCATTCTCCACAAAACTGCCAACGTGATTTTTCTAAAGTACAGACTGATCAAATTACCTCAACCTGACTCTATAAGCTCCAGAGGCCTTCTATTAGTCTCTAGGATTTAATAGAAATTCCTTTGTTTAGCATTTAAAGTTCTTCCCCACCTGGTCCCTTCCTACCTACCAGTCTTTCTATATACAACACTCCCCTTGAGGCATTCTGTTACACTTAGAGATGATTCTCTCACCTATTCCCAATAAACTCTGACTTTGGGAAGATGGGAGATTCATGGGGACCATAAGAAGCCATTTTTCATATAAAGCTCATTCCACAGTATTGTCTGTGGTCACAATGACACTTACTAGCTTTGTGACCCTGGGCCATTCACTTAACCCTGTTTGCCTCAATTTCCTCATCTGTAAAATGAGTTGGAGAAGGAAATGGCAAACTACTCCAGTATCATTGCCAAGAAAATCCCAAATGAGCTCAAGAAGAGTTGGACATAACTGAAAAATGACTGAACAACAACAAAGATACAAAGCACTCAGGATACAAAGGCATTTGAAATTGTCCCTTGCCCTCAGGGAGCTCACACTCTACTAGGAGGAGATTATATTCTCTCTCTCTCTCTCTCTCTCTAGCTCGCTCGCTCGCTCTCTCATACACACACACACACACACACATCTAGATGAGTGTATATAAATATGTGTATATATATTTACATATATTCATATTTCTACTCTCTTAAGATTTATTACAAACCATGTCGGCTCCTGGGGTATCTTTGGTCAAAGCCCAGATAAGCCCAAGATACCTATCTGAGTCACTATAACAAATGCATATGCTTTCGATGCATGGATTGTTTAATTAAAGATACTGTGTAAGAGTTAATGCTGAGCCTTTCCTGCTTCCCCTTCTTCCCTTTTATCTTTCAAGTCATGACTAACAATCAATCAAAATCAATCAATCAAGTCCTCCTGTCTCCCTCTTTCAGGATGTTTGCTTTTCTTAAAAGCAGAGAATCTTTGAAGAATCCTTAGGGTGTGTATGTGTGTGGAGGGGTGATGTTGGAAGGACAGAGGTAATCTGTTACCTTCTGTCCTTAGGAAGGAAATAACTCTACTGAAATGAGCCCCTTCAAGACTGAGTTCAGGTGTCACCTCCTACAACACAATTCTTTTGATTCTCCACTTGTTAATGACACCCCCTACCCCAATTACTTTGTATTTCTCCCATATTTACTTCTCTGTGATATGTTTCCCTGCCCCACCCCAGCCTGATCACTGAGCCTAGCCACCTCCACAGGTGCGCTGGTGGGAAGTCTGGATCTTCTCCTCCCTTGCCCCAAACTGCCAGTGGGAGGCAGGAAGATATATCAGCAACACCTGCTACCACTGAGGGGGTGCTACAGATCGATCTCTTACCCAACCAAACCTGGCTTCCCATTGCTTAGTTTCTATAAGTGCAGGATATCCACCATCTGTTGGATCCTGACCCTTGGATCCTTGCGCCTGCTAGAGATATCACAGAGCTCCCTTTCATTCTGACCCTTGAACTCACTATCCCCTTGGTAGGGGGCCATCTGCCCTGCCATTACTCCACAAAGTCCTCTGGGCCTTGCTCTCTATATTGTTCTTTTCCTTGACTGGCCTTTCTAACTGCTATGAACCAAACATGAACATGAACTCTTCTTTGTGTGTCGTATCCTTTAATTAGAAATTCAAACTCTTCAAGAGCAGAAAATTTCTTCATTTTCTCTTTGTGGCCCTACAACTTAACACAGTGCTTGGCACATCTTAATGTGCTTTTCCATTCCATTCTGTATTATATCACCCTTCTAGCAGGAGTTCATCACCTGGAGTCCATGAACTTGTTTAAATATTTTGATAACCATACTTCAATATAATTGGCTTCCTTTGTAATCTTATGCACTTTATTTTCAGCATTTAAAAACACTATTCTGAGGAGTCCATAGGCATCACCAGACTGCCAATGGGGTCCAGGACACAAAAAAGGTTAAGAATTTATGCCCTTGAAGGAGTAAGCTCCTTGAGGCCAGGGACTATCCCAATTTATCTTTGTTCTCCTTGCCCCCATCACAATGCTTGGCATATAGCAGGCATTTAATAAATTCTTGTTGACTCAATGAATACAATCCAACAAACATTTAAGTGCTTAACTCCCATAGGTTAGGCCATACTGTTATTATTGGATGAATCACAGTCAATTGACCCTTTTGGGCCTCAGTTTCCTAAACTGTAAAATGTTGGGGCTGGCACACTCTACATAAAATCAGATTTCCTTGATGTGTTGGTTATATTTGTTGAACTGCTTGCCCCTGCCTCCTCCTCTTCATTTTTAATCTTTACTTTCTGGATGGAAGGGAGAGGGTTCACATTGGGAAACTAAGGTGATGAAAAAACAAAAGCTATTCACAAGGTATTTGGTAGCTGACTTCTAAAATCCTCTCCCACTCTAAGATACTATGACTTCTAGCTCCCTTCTAGCTCTAAAGTTCTTTGAATGTTAAGATCTAGATCAGCCCTACAATTCCATGCTAAAAGGTTATGGACATAGACTGGGTGGATGGGTTGTGAGATGACAGAAAGTTAGGGATAACCAATGGTTAGCCTGTGTGCTCCCCTGGCACCCTCAAGATAGAAGAAGAAAGGGAGCAATGCCCCCAGGCCACTGAGTTGATCCCCTGAAGACTTATGGGAGGACATAGGCAAGATTCATAGGCAGACAAATCTGCCTTTTTGGAGGAATACCCCATGTTCATAGATCCCAGATCAATTGGAGTACTTGAGCACTAACTGTATGAGATGAGTAATAAAGATGTGTTAAGCCAGGAAACACAACTCCAATGAATTCAGATTTGGCCTTCTAGACAGGAGCTTTGCTATGAAGTTGTCCCATAAAGTGCTACGGAAGTCAGGAAAACCCGAGTTCAAATGTGACTAAGATACTTACCAGTTGTGTGATCCTGGGCAAGTTAACTTCTGTCTGCCTCAGTTTCCTCAACTGTAAATAGGGATGATAATAAAACCTACCTTCCAGGGTTGTTATGGTGATCTAAGGAGATAATGTTTGTAAAGGATTTAGCACAGTACCCTGACATATTGTAGTCACTTAACAAAGACTTGTATCTTTCTTTTCTTTCATAGTATCCCCTCATTCCAAATGCTACTCTGTAGCAAACAGCTAGAGCCCCAGGATATGGACAAATCACTTTGCTGAGAAGGCACTTGCAAAACCCAGCTAATGCCTGTCCTGACTTTGCTAGATAGAAACCAGACACACGGCTTTGCAGGCAGAGTCTGGGATGTGACCTAACTGAGGGAATCCAGAATTTGGGGAGGAGGAGGGTGAGAGGTGAGCTCTAACTGAAGTATTTCAATTTTTTTTTAAATCCATTCATCTAAAAGCTGCCGTTTGATGTTTCTGGCAGTATCACACGGGGAAAAAAAAAATCATCAAATTATGTTAGTCACTCAACTGCCCTCTGACTTCTCATCCTTAACATTCCTTGCACAGCGACAGCGGCTCCCAGAGTTTGCTTGCAAATGTGCTCTAAATGAGAGTTAGAAGAAATATCACTGCGGAGGATCTCAATAATTGTCACTGCCAAGGAAAGTCACTCACACAGAGTAATAAAAATGTCTTACCCTGGTGGAATGGAAAACTCCAAAGTGCTGTAGACTGTGGGGAGGTAATTTCAGACTGCATTCAAGCTTCACGGCACAGTGAAAGTCTAATTCAACTCCCATTAGTTCTCTTTGCTTGGAATCCTGAGAGCCTGTGGTAAATGGAGTGGGGACCCTGGGACAAGACTGGTGTCTGGGGATGGGGCCAACCCACTTTATTGACTAGTTATGAAGCTGCAGGCACTTTCAGGATGGGATTACTGGGGGCAATGTGACCTGACCCTTTGCGTATCTAATGTGTATATTAACAAGCAGAATTAGTGGTGTTCTGATATAGACTGACTTCTCTCTTTACTTGGAAAACCTCTCCAGACCTCTCGCCATTTGGAAAGTGATAGCATAACCTGATCCTCCAACATGCATGTGTGTGCATACATACACAAAACATTTATAGGGGAAATGTAAGTTTTCCAAATCAGACTAAAAATAAGAGAAGAGCTACCCTGAACTAGAAAAAAAGGGGTGGGGGTTGGGAGGAGAGACAGCAGAAAGAGTATCAGATTTAGAGTCAAGAAGCCACAGGTTCAAATCTTGTTTTTCCTACTTACCACCTGGGTGACCTTGGGCAAGTCCCCTCATCACCTCTTGGGGCCTCAGTTTCCCCCTCTGTAAAATGAAGGGGTTGGAAGCAACATGGCACAGTGGAAAAGGCTCAGGAATTAGAGTCAGAGGATCTCTATTTGAATCCCAATATCTGCTCCTTCCTGGCTGTAGGTGGGGCCTTGAGCAAGTAGCTTCAGATCCCTGGGTCTGCAAACCAGATGACTTGTAAAGTTCGATCTGTCTCTAAATCCAAGTCCAGGAAAGCAGATTCAGAGAGTCCATTGAAAGAAAGATTTTGACTACAGGAGTGATAAGATCAGAGTTGTATTCTGAGGTTACCTTGGCAGGGGTTTAGAAGGATGATTTAGAGGATGGGGCATATGAATGACTAGAGAACAGGGATAGGAAGGGAAAACTGATGACTTTGGTTGAGTTTGAGGAGTGGGTGAGACATCCAGGGGGCATGTTCAGTAGGCAGCTGACAATACAAGACAAGTCTTTGAAGAAGGGTTAGGACCAGAGATCAGTTAATCAATAAGTATTTATTGAGTACCTATGGCTTGCAGGCATTGTGCTATAAAAACATGAAAAACAGTCTCTATTCTCAAGGAGCTTATATTCTAATAGGGGAGAGAACATGCAAAAAAATTGTACATACAAGATATATATGGGATAAATGGAAAGTGACCTTAGAGGAATGGACAGCTAAGCAGTACAGTGGAGAGTGCAGGGTTGGGTTCAAATCTGGCCTCAGACATACTAGCTGTGTGACCCCAGGTTGGCCTCAGTTTCCCCATCTGTAAAATGAGCTAAAGAAGGAAATGGCAAACCACTACAATATCGTCGCCAAGAAAACCCCAAATGGGGTCACAGAGAGTCAGACACAACTGGCTCAACAACAATAAAAATCTTGGAGGAAAGGTACTGGAAAGGGGGGAAAAGGGGGGCCAAGAAAGGTCTCTGCTGAAGGTATCTGAGTTGAGTCTTGAAGGAAGCCAGGGGGCAGAGGTGATGAAGAAGAGCATTCCAGACATGGCAAGGGTGTGTAGGTGGGAGGGGAAACAGTCAGTGAAAAGGTATGGAGTCAAGGGAAGGAAATGCCTTGTATGAAGAATTGCAAGAAAACCAGGATCACTAGATCATAGAGTATAGGGAGGGGAGTAAAGTAGTGGAAGGGCAGGAAGGGGTCAAATTATGAAGGTCTTAAAAGCTAAACATAGATTTTATATTTGATCTTGGAGGTAATAGGGAGCCATTGGAGTTAACTGTGGGGCAGAGGTCATGGTGGTGGTGACATAGTTAAATCTGTATGCTAGGAACATCAACTTTGGTATCTGAGTGAAGGATGCATTGGAGCAAAGAGAGACTTGAGAATCACTGAGATCAAATAAGGCTAAAGCAATTGTCCTGACATGAGATGATGAGGGCCTGTCCCAGGGTGGCAGCTGGGTGAGTGAAGATGAGACATATAAGAGAGATGTTATGAAGGTAGAAACAAGACTTGGCAGGAATAGATTAGGGGATGATCTACAGAGAGACAGACATAATATGATGGAAAGAGCACTGCATTCCAAGTTAGAGAACCTGGGTTCTTGTCCTGGTTCTTGTACTTAACACCTGTGCAACCTTAGGCAAAGTACCTAATCTCTCTGGGCCTAAGGGTCTTAACCTGTAAATTTTGGTGATTGCATTCATTCATAAGATCATAGCCTTAGAAATGTTAAGAGGCCTCAAGGCCACTGAGTCCAACCCACTTCACATACAGATGAGGAAACTGAAGTATAGAATGGATAAATGACTTGTCCAGGGTCACACAGGCAGCATCTGAGATAGGATTTGAACTTGGGTCCTCCTCACTCCAACATCAGTGCCCTATCCACTACAACATGAGTCCTGTCTTTGATATTTTCTAAGGTCTCGTTCTAGTCTTAAATCCTAAGAACTAGCTGAGAGTATAAAAGGAAGACAGAAGTGAGGAGGCCCTTAAACACTATTAGTTGTCTTCATCTTTTGTTCCTGGAATAAAATTTGTCAGGCTAGTTTACAGATGCTCTACTTTCCAAAGACATCTTTGTAAGTTTTTAACTCCCACCTGCTAAGTGTAAAGATGACAGGGGGCCCAGAGCCCAGTTTGAGCTTCCCTCCCAAAGAAAGCACCCTGGGGCCATCTATTAGAAGTCAGGTATCTAAGCCCTACCCTCAGGCTTGTCTAGCTGGAATTCAAACTTCTCCTCTGATCTTTACTAAAATGAGAATGGAGGGAGACCAGGTCTCCTTTCTGGATTAGGTCCCCAAACAGGACCAAAACACAGAGTTTTAAAGATAAAAGCTACTTCTTCAAGGCTCAGCCCCACTACCACAGTCTGCAAATCAATGTTAATCACCTCCTAATTGCCTCTTATCGTCTGGTTTCAAATTCCAAAATTCGAAGTCACTATTCACCTGTCTCAGAATCCTTATCTCTGAAAACTCATGAAAGCTACAGATGGTAAAAATGTCCCTTTAATCTTACTCTGACAGGCTTTACACATGAAAGCCCCCTGCAAATCTTCACTTAAATAATGCGCAAAGGGTTCAACTTACTTCTCTCCTCATAGGGCAGCTAAAAATTCTGCAGGTAATTATGGGAAACTGGGTTCCTTTGTACTCCCTTTGTTTTAGAAGGGGACAAGAAAAAAAAAACAACAAAAAAAGCCACCTCCTGGCCCTCCCACATACGTCTTCCAAATTTAGTGAGCCAATAGCTCCCATACCCCAAATGAATGGAGTGAATGAGCCTAGTGGTGTTAACAACAACAACAATAATAATAACAGCTAACATTTCTATATCACTTTATGGCTTGCAAAATTCTTCACAGATATCATCTCACTCAAACCTCACAACAACCCAATGAGGCAGGTGCTAATACTACCCTCATTCAATGCCTAAGGAAACCAAGAGCATAATGAATTTCACTCTTTTCAAGTGTTTCTATAAGGCTCTGTCTAGCTGCTTTCTAGTAGAATGTAAGTTCTTTGAGGTCAGGGGGATTGTGATTTCTCATTTTTATATTTCTATCACCTAACACATAGGCTTTCATGTAATAGGTAGTCAATGTTTGTTGAAGTGAAAAAAAAATTCTGATTTGTACAGTTAGCATTAAAATTGCAAACCAAGGGGCTGCTAGGTGGAGCATGGGATAGAACACTAGTCTGCAGACAGGAGGGCCTGAATTCAAATCTGACCTCAGACACTAGCTGTGTGATCCTGGGCAAAAAAACTGCAAACCAAGCCCAGGCCATACCTGTGCACTGTCAATATTGGGCCTAAACAGAATTATGGTCTAGGGAGACCAAAAGAGTTAAATGGACATTGGGTCATAGGTCTGGTCTCCTCATCCTCATTCCTCACTCTGACAAAAAATTTTGCTTGTTAATCATTCATGGTGTACCCAGAGTAGGTTATCTGAGCTCTCTAAAGTCTCTTAAAACTCTAAGCCTTGGATTCTATGACTGTTAAATTTGCTTAAGGATTTATGGGAAAAGGAAAGGAAGAAGGTTGAGAAATTACAGGTCCTTGTCTTAGAAAGTTAGCTATTTGGGAAAGTACCCCTGTTAAACCACCAGAACTAGAGGGGTCTGAATGGGAAGAAGATAAGGAGGAGATACCAGACAAACAGGAGTGGGGAATCAAGCCAGCTTTGGACTAGTGTTGTTTAGAAGAAAGAATGGTAAGCTGGGAGCTATGTAGCCTATGCTTATGTATCCTAGTTAGTAACAGACTCATTGAGCACAGTCCATTGCTGGAAGCAGGACAAAAAATAATTGTTCAGACAGTTGTTCCTCAGAATAAAATTTCTTTGAATCTCCATACATTCCAGGGTAGAATGTCTAGAATTTCAGAGTTCACCATGTTGTTTCAGCACAAATGGACCAAAGGCTAAGTCACTGAGGATGAAGTATAACAGCCTCTCAGAGCTGGGTAGGTACCTGGGAATTTCTTGTCCAACCCTTTACCCAATTCAAGACCCCCTAGATGGAACTCCTGGCAAATTATCACTTAATTTCTGATTGAACACTTCCAAACATGGGATCTGTTGTGGTATAGTGGAATCTGAATTTCTAAACTCTAACATCACTGGCTGTGTGAACTTAAGTGAGTCATTTTCCATTCTTGGGCTTTAGGGTTCCTCATCTACTAAATGGGGATTATGATTCTTGTGTTAAGAGCCACTGAGGTATAGTAGATAGAGCTCTAGCCTCACAGTCAACCTTGATTGTATAGTACAGAGGCATCAAACATGTGGTCTATTGGTCGCAAGTGCTGCCCAAACCAGATTAAGATGTAATTGGGAAATATTCAATGAAGTAAATAAAAATACAATAAAACATAAACATTACATTTAAAAACTAAGTCAATAAGTGAACTGCAGGGATTTTTATGTACAGATTAGTGGCCCCTATTTCTATTTGAGTTTTACATCACTGGTAGAGTGCTGGGCCCAGAGGCAGGAAGACCTGAGTTCAAATCCTGCCTCTGACATTTACTAACTGTGTAACCCTGGGCAAATTACTTAACCTCTCTGTGCCTCAGCTTCCTTATTTATAAAATAAGGGAGTTAGATTTGATGATCTCTAAGATCCCTTAGAGCTCTGAATCTATGATGTAATGATCCTAAGTCATGCCTCTGACTGGGTGAGTCACTCAAACACTCTATCCCTGATAACCCATTAAGACTAAGTTACTAAAAGAATTGGAAATTGATGGGATGCCCATCAATTGGGGAATGGCTATCCACATCTAGAGAAAGAATTATGATGCCTGAATGCAGATTGAAGCATATTATTTGCTCTCTCCCACTGGTTCTAATTCTTCCTTACAACATGACTAATGTGAAAATAGGTTTAATATGAATGTATATGTTGTGCCTATATCAATTTATATGCTGTCTTGGGGTGGGAGGGGAGAAATGGGGAGAAAATTTGAAACTCCAAGTCTTCTGGAAGTGAATATTGAAAACTAAAAATAAATAAATATATATATTTTAAAAAAAAAGACTAGGTTACAGATACAGATATGGACTGGTAGACTGAGCTCCTTACATGGATAAAACCACAGGTCTGGATAAAAATGACAACAGTCTTGCATTACCTCCTTCACCGGACTATTACCTTACATTCCCACCCCTGGTACTAGGTGTAGGACAACCAGCAACACCAAATACTGAGCCTTACATCAAGGGATCAAAACCCACTCTGGTACTGTCAGACCCAAAGGCTTCTCCAAAGTTTCCTGGAGAATACCTACCTGGTCCTCTTACAGAGAAAATACTTTCAACCACTAACCACTCTGTAATCAGAAGTGGAAGGCAGCAGGGGACCCTATACCAAGGCTACCCTGAATCCCTCTACATTGCCCAATTCCTTTTGAGAAGCTGGAGAGTATTCTTGAGCATCAAAAGGGAGGCAACCAGGATGGTGAAGGGCCTCCAGTTCATGTCCATATGAAGATTAGTTGAAGAAACTGGAGATGTTTGGTACGGAGAAAAGAAGAATTGAGGAAGTCAGTGGACATGAAAGCTGTCTTCAAGCATTAGAAGGGCTTCCATGTGGAAGGATTAGACTTCTTCTGCTTGGCCCCAAAGGGCAGAGCTAGAAGAAATGGGCCAACTGGTTCAATGTAAGGAAAAGTATCCTCATTAGAATCTCTCTAAAATCAGATGGGCTTCTCCCAGAGGCAGTGGGAGGCTTTTAATCAAATGTTGGATGACCACATATCAGGAATGCTATAGAAAGAAGGCCTGATGAGGTATTTGTTGGACTAGGTGATCAGTGACATCCCTTTAAAGTCTGGAGTTCTGGGATTGTGTGAACAATTCAATTGAGCAAATGTGTGTTGAGTACTAACTCTATGTGGGATGTGGTGCTAACACAAAGGATATAAACACAAAAAGCAAAGAACCCCCAATTGGGAATCAAGAGACTTTGTGTCCTCATTTTAACTTCGATAGTAATTCACTACTTAACATCTGGACCTTCTTCACCTATGAAATGGGGTTAATAGCTACACACCTGGGATGTCAGGAAAGTCATATACTAACAACTCAAATTTATATATCAATTCAATTTAAGAAGCTTTTATCAATGGCCCACCATGTGTAAGGCATAGAGCTGGGTGCTAGGGAGACAACAAAGGAAAACAATTCCTGCCTTAAGGAGATTACATTTCACTGAAAGGATAGAATGTGTACAAAGATAAGTAAAAATAAGATAATCTGAAGAAGGAAACTAAGAGAGGAGATGGCTATGGGACAATCAGGAAAGCTTTTGCATTGAAGGTAACACCTGACCTGAGACTTTCAAAGCAGCTAGATGTTGCAGTGGATAAAGGCATTGGTCCTGGAGTCAGGAAGATCTGAGCTCACATCTAGTCCAGATATCTACCACCTGTGTGACCTTGAGCAAGTCACTTAACATTGATCTGACTCACTTTCCTCAACTATAAAATGGGGATAATCATAGCACAATAATAGCTAATTGTGAGGATAAAATGAGATGATATTTATAAAGCACTTAGCAAAGTAGCTGGCATGTGGTAGGCATTTAATAAATGTTTGTTCTCTTTTTTTTCCCCTTGAAGGAAGGTAGACTTGAGGTAAAAGGAAGATAGATTTTCTTGGAGGGGGGAGCTCCAAGTGCTCGGCTAAGGAGTTTTCATTTTATCCCAAAGAAAATAGGAAGCCACCGCATATTTCCGCAAAGCCCCCCAAATAAACTTTTACAAATCTCAGTAAGGCAGGTCCCCAGTCAGTCAAAGCAGAAGGCCCTCTTTTTTTCCTCCCACATCTATCCATCAGGCCAGTGATAAGCAGTGTTAGGCAGCCAAGACAAAGAGAATCTGATAAATCAGATAGCAGGTTAAGTGGGGCTGAGATCTCTGTGCACTGGGAAATTAGAGGCTCACTTACAAAGGTCATCAGTTAGCAGAGGCACGGAGCTAGACCTGTTACACTGCAGCCATCATAATGAAAGGCAGTAAGAATCATGGTCCCCAGCACTTCCACCCATCACCAACCCTCCCCACAATCCCCCAGATTTGTGGAGCAGAATCACACAGCCAGGCTAATGAAGGCTCCAAGAAATGTCTCCCTATCCTGAGATCCAAGTCTCTGCCACCTGGGTGAGGATTTGTAGCTGTCAATCAGGCATGTCTACGGCACAGCTGCGGAGCTGATTAATTCAGCTGTGAATCTGGCTGGTTTCTAGGCAAGTGGAAGAACTTATCTGTGGATTTGGTATGAAAAGTGGGTCAGAGGACCGACCTAAAATTGACTCCCCCTATGCTACACATGCTAGGCCTGCTAGCCCAGCTCCATGTCCCACAAACCAGCATAAGTAATACTTGGGGATGGCTGCCTAAGGATACGGGGAGAGGGACAAAGGAGGCCCCAGGGCAGGGCAACAAGATGCACAAATGACTTATTCCTTACAAGAAAGGAATCTGGGAAAACAGGCTGAGCTGCTTGACCCTCAAATTCCACCGTCCCTCCCTTCAAAGAGCCACTAACTTTTTTTCCTTTCACAAAAAAAACGACAAAGCCTATAGGTTCTCCTTTATCACAGTGGAGTGCAGTGGCCAATGGAAAAGGGGGAGAGGACGTAGAGAATTCCTCATGAGGTTGAAAAATCACTCCTCAGAAGCATGGAATATATGCCTGTGCATGTATTGGAGAGGAAAGGAGGGGAGGGGAAGGGAGGGGAGGGGCAGCTTGTCCCAGCCATCCAAAAATGAGGTGTTTGCCTTTTAAGACAATTCCAGAAATGGTCCCAGAGGCACGTAACACAGATACAGGACAAGAGGGGTCAAGCCAGATGGTTCCAGAGACTCCCCACCCACCCATTTCCACCACCTCCATCTGCCTTAACTGACCTATCAAGAGAAACACTTAGAAAAACATTCTCTGCAGGAACACTAAAACTCCCAAAGTCAAACCACAGTGACAGCTTTGTAATGATCCTTCAAGACCCAGATCACATCCCACCTCATCCTTGAAATCTTCATCAGTATTCAATGAGAGCATGTAAAGGGCAGCATAATATGGTTCAAAGAGTGGGGCCAGGAGAGAAAGAACGAGCACAGTTCTGAGCTTACAAGGACCTGGGTTCAAATTTGGCCTTGGTATTTTCTCCCTGTGTGACCTTAGAGAAACATCAGACAATAATGGCTATAGGACTGCCCTTGGAGTCAGAAGGACCTGGATTCAGATTCTGCCACAGACACTATGAGTCATGGTGACCCTGGACAAGTCACTTAACCTCTCTATGACTCAATTTTCTCATCTGCAAAATGTGGGGCAAGGAGGGGGATGAGGAGTTGAATTCACTGGCCTCTTAGGACCTTTCCAACTCTGAATCTAGGATTCTTTGACTTTGTGCAAGTTAATTAACCTCCTTGGGTCTCAATGTCTTCATTAGTAAAATGAGGGGGTTGGGCTAAATGACCCCTGAGGTTCCTTCCATCTCTAGTTCTAAATCTATATAGAAGTGCTTTGAAAATTGTAAAGTACTTCCTAATTTCTGCTTGTCCTGGCTGCTGAGACCTGTTGACTGTGACTTGCCTCTTTGGAAGGCATTTGATTTTCCCTAACCACTGAGAGCTACAGCCTCCCTGCCCTCCATCCTGACTGACAGCATGGATTCTAGACCCCAGGAACTGCCCTTACCATAGAGTCCTTAACCATATTGCTTATTGACCAAGCACAACAAAG
The DNA here is from genome assembly GCF_900497805.2 of Vombatus ursinus. Lineage (NCBI taxonomy): Eukaryota > Metazoa > Chordata > Mammalia > Diprotodontia > Vombatidae > Vombatus > Vombatus ursinus. The sequence goes on along the minus strand of NW_020954571.1, from coordinate 5,148,377 downwards.
GGGGAAAAGCAGAAGATTTGGTTTCCACAACTACCATAATATGGAGTTATTTATTAAGAAGGGAGGAGCATAAGAAAGGGAGAGAAATATGTAAATGAGTATCCCATAAAAGAGATCAACCTGTCTTCTGCATTTTTTCATAAATTAGTTTTGATATCTTCTCATCATAAATATTTACTTTCTAAAAGGAGCATCATGCATAATGGAATATCTAACCTAATGGTCGGTTATTAATGCAGATGATATTTCTGGAGTTATTGACTGCTGAATGATATTTCTATGTCTAGACATCAGTTTAATTCCCCTGGCATCATTCCACAGCTGAAGCCTAGCCTCTGATTGGATTACAAATATTAAAGGATTTTTATTCATCATATCTAACCATTTCAACTTTTCTCAGGCTTCCTAGGTATTCATACTGGGTGGCTGAAAAGAGGCAAAGGGGAAGATTTGGGAGCTCTTGAGTGCTTGGCCAGGAAGCTATATAATGTAGCAGAAAACAAGGCTGAGAAGCAAGTTACTGGTAGTGGTTACTGGTATTCAAGACTTTCCACTATAGCTAGCTGTGTGACTTTGGTCAAGTTACTTCCCCAAAATCTGTAAAATGAGGGGATTGAATGAGAGGGTCTCTAAGGTCCCTTCTTGCCCTAAGATTCTGAGCCTATGGAAATCCTTTTTGTCCTCGTCATTCACTGTATAGTTCAGACATAGCCCATGACATAACTCTTTTATGGGAGGAAGTGAAGGTAATAAGCATTTATATAGTACCTACTATGTGCTGGACAATGGGCTAAATGCTTTACAAATATTATCTCATCCGATGAACACAATCTGATTTTCCAGAAAACTTGATCAGGAGATGACTAAACAGTCTATGAGTTACTGAGCTGTTTGTCAGTCACCAGTTTATCCACTAGGAATTTCCATATGGAATGAAATTTATTCAATGTTACCAGTGCCCCTTTATCTTGAGAAAGGAAAGAAGCCAGCGATGAATATCTTAATAATAATCAAGTGTATCCATATATCACTTTGTAATTTTCAAAAAGCTTTCATATATATGATCTCATTTGATACAATAATAAGGAAGAAAAAACATTATTCCCATTTAATTGATGAGAAAACTGAGGCCCAGTGAGTTGGAGGTAGAAACAAGGTCTCCTGACAAGCTTTTCATCAAACCATATTTGCTAACAACTTGTCATTTTCTTATGACATAAGATTGATGAGAGCAAATAATAACTTTTAATGTTTCCAAAGGGTGAAGATACTATAGGGACAGAAAAGTCCCAAAGCAACTCACCTTTCTTTGAATTCTAGAAAGACTTTGGCCAGGGTGCTCCCACCAGCCATCATCGATACATCAATGGCCCTTAGGAAGCTGTTGTGCACTTTAATTAAGTCCTGCAATGAAGGAACAGGCAGTATGTTACCATCCAGACACCATTCAGGAAAGCTTCACAATTCCTGTAAACAATCTTCTGGTTCCTTTTTGTTCCCATTAAATGTTGTAATATAAGAGACTCCAGCGAGATGTACCCCTGAATCACCATGAATACTAGTGTGTAATTAAGTTAGAAGGTTATACAATGATAAATGTACATAGGAGTTTTGAACATATTAAAGTCCCTTTACTAAACCTAATGGGAGCCGTCCAACAGCATACATTAGCCTGTCATAACACACAGTAGTGAGCCCTGAGCAGCCCTGGGCACTGAAAGTGAACAAGGATGGAATATCACAAACTGTTGCTGGCCAGTCTCTTGGGCCACTTCCTCCCTAAGCCATTATTGAAAGAAAGAAAAATTCAAAAAGCCAGTTCAGCTCCTATTCCCCACTAGGAATTCTTTTAACTCCATCATGGGGGAGGCCGTATTGGGTAGAGGTGGAAGATCAGGAGAGATTAGCTTTAGAAATATTATCTGACTTTACAAAATGGATGTATTACTCAACTTGGTTGTCAAGTTGAGTTTGGTATCTTGTCTCTGAGCTTAACATCCATCTATACTTGATAAATTTCCTCTATGAAGTCTGAAGCCTTCCCACACATCCCTTGTAAACCTGCCTACATTGAAAAGTTTGATTCAACTGAACAAGCACTTATTAAATGCCTACTGTGTGCAGTGCACTAAGTTAGGCACTGGGGATACAAAGACAAAAGGCCTCAAGGTGATCTTGCCCTCCATCAAATTCCTCATAGTACCTTGTTGGGACTTTTCTTTTGCATTCATCATACTCTCCTTGAATCACAGTTATTTATTATTATATTATTTATATATAATTTTTATTATAGTTTTTTATATTATACATGCAATTATCATGTATTGTATATGTACTTATTATGCATAATAATATTAGTTATATATTATATTATAATTATATTATATTATACTCCACCACCACTTACAAAGCAAACTCTTTGAGAGTAGGACCTGAGTCTAATTTACCTTTATATCCTCCAACATTTAACATTGTGCCTTGCGCATGGGATAGGGATTGGGGACTGGACCTATGATGTCATTGATACCAGGAATCCTGGATAAGGAAACACTTTCTACCAATGCAGGTTGGCACCTCCTCTGCAATTTATCATCTCAGAGAATTGCCTAAAGTTCCCTGAGGCACTGTGAGGTTAAACAACTTGTCCAGGGTCATGAAGTCATTGTGTCAGAGGAGAGACTTGAACCCAGGTCTTCCTAACTCCTAGGCTAGCTCTCTATCAAGTATGTTCTGCTGTCAGTCAGTTAACTAGCATTGATTAAGCACTCACTGTGCTAAGTGCTAGGGATACAAAAAAAAAAGGGGGGGGGAAGATAGTTCCTGGGGCAGCTAGGTGGCACAGTGGATAGAGCACCAGCCCTGGAGTCAGGAGGACCTGAGTTCAAATCTGGTCTCAGACACTTACTAGCTGTGTGACCCTGGGCAAGTCACTTAACCCCAATTGTCTTTTTAAAAAAATAGTTCCTGCCCTCTAAGAGCTCACAGTCTAATGAGCAGAACAACATGCAAACAATTACGTACAAACAAAATACAGACAGGATAAATTGGAGATAATCAACAGGGGGATTGATTGAGAAAAGTTTGTCTCAGAAGGCAGGATGTTAGCTGAGACTTAAAGGACGCCAGGAGGTGAAAACAAAGAAAGAGTGTTTCGGGCATGGAAAACAGCCAGTGAAAATGTTTGGAGTTAGACCTAACTTTGCTCTCTATCTCTTGTTTATTCACAAAGTGTTCACCTATCCATAAGTCTAACGGAGTTAGGAGATGGAGTGCCATGTTTGAGGAACAAGAGGAGGGCCAGTGTCACTGGATTCAAGGGTATGTGTGGTGCAGGGGACACCAGACTGGAAATACGCCTTACTATATTTATATTGTCGCCCCTTCCAACCCCCATTTCAATGCAGGCCAGAGCAGTAGACTAACGCAAAGCAAGTATAAGCTGGACTGCTGGACAGTTGGTTGTGAAGTCCGTGCCAGTTTCCTATAAGGCTCCCACTATGTGTTTTGGTCACCTGCTCCCTGGCAGAACTCAACAGGCACAATCTCCCACCATCCTGACCTCAGTGAGTATGCGGGTCCTGGTGACCAGGCTCTAACTTGTAAAGATAAAGCCCAGATGTTCCTTGGCTCCTTGTGCCAGTGAGAACAAGGGAGGCCAGAGCAGGAGATGCTCTCGATGTGTCAGCTGTTCACATTTCCTGGCTACTGTAGCAAGTGCTGACTAGCTGGGCTGCAAAGCTGGCACATGGTCTCTGAGAAACTCCACCGATGTGTGTATTCTGAGACATTGTGCCCTACAGTAATTATGTTTGTGTGAAGCTCCACATGTGCACACCTGTAAACCATTTCCTCCAAATGTGCAGGGAAATGCCTGTCTCCAGCTATTGAGAAAGCTCCTGTTGGTCATGGCAGGTCTTTATATTTCTTAATATTCTCACAGCTCCTCTCTTCCAAAGAACTCAAAGGACTTTCATGGTTTTTTCCCCCTTCCAATACTGCTTTTTTTTTTTTTTGTGAGGCAATTGGGGTTAAATGACTTGCCCAGAGTCAAAAAGCTAGCGAGTGTTATGTATCTGAGGCCGAATTTGAACTCAGGTCTTCCTGACTCCAGGGCTAGTGTTCTATCCACTGTGCCTCCTAGCTGCCCCTCCAATACTACTTTTCCAAAAGCAAAAGCTATGATTTCTTTAGTGTCAAGAGCTCCAGCTAAGGAACTTACTTTACCAATATAGGTTGGCACTTTTGTTGCCTATACCCAAAAGTTACGTGACTTGCCAAGGGTCATAAAGCCAATGTCCAAGGCAAGATTTGAACCCAGGTCTTCCTGACTAAGAGGCTAACTTTCTTTCTTTCTTTCTTTTTTATTTTTTTTAAAGGCAATTGGGGTTAAGTGACTTTCCCAGGGTCACACAGCTATTAAGTGTTAAGTGTTTGGTCTGAGGCTGGATTTGGACTCAGGTCCTTCTGACTTCAGGGCCGGTGCTCTATCCACTGCACCACTAGCTGCCCCGAGGCTAACTTTCTATACCTTAAAAGATGCTTTGCACATCCTCACATAAGTCCTGGGTGATATAGGAAGGATTAGGTCTCCTTGGCAGACATGGGTTGACTATATCTAACTGTCTTTGAAAAAAAGTTGTTGGGGCAGCTAGGTGGCAGGGTGGATAGAACTCCAGCCTTGGAGTCAGGAGGACCTGAGTTCAAATCTGGCCTTTGACACTAGCTGTGTGTGACCTTGGGCAAGTCACTTAACCCCGATTGCCTCTAAAAACAAAGCTGTTGTTAGAGAGACAGAAGCAGTGAATCTGTAGCAGCAAAACCCAGTGGTCACTATGAAATCACCTTTGGGATTATAATGCCAAGTATCCTGATGTAGGCTTTAATGTGCCAGGAGCACCAGGCACTAGTAACGTTCCAGGTCAGTTTCATCAGGTGAGAGCCAATGGGCCCATAAGGTCAAAGGGTTGGAAAGAGGAAGTGCATCCCCTTTGAGGCTCTTACCTCCAGGTTGATAAAGATGGCGGTCATGTCCAGAGGGCTCAGCACCAGCTTCAAAGGATTCATGTAGTTCTGAAAGAGAGAGAAAACCATAGAGCATGGGTAAGTGAATGCCATCTTAAAAGGAGAAAGGAGGCAAGGAAGAAAGATGAGGAGAATTGGCGCTCAAGGTCAGTTTGCATGTGAGACTCAATTTAATTCAGTTCAATGAACAATGTTAAAGGCCCTCAGCCAGACCCCTACTGACAGTCAAATTCCTTGAAGGCAGGTATTATGTTTTTCTGCAATACATGCCATCAATCTCTCAATAAACAAGTATTATGAAGAGCCTACTATATGCCAGGCACTGTGGATCCAAGTACAAAGAATGAGGGAAAAAATGCCCAAATAACTATACTCCACATGTAAGTATGGGAATGTAATAATAAAAGATACCAATACTTTTTAAAATTCAAAAATATATGTTATATATGTAATATCTTAGAAAAACATGGCTAGACTTGCATAAAATAATGAACAGTGAAATAAGCAGAACCAAGAGAATGTGGTATACAGTAACAGCAATATTGTTTTAAAAACAACTTTGAGTGAATAAGTCATTTTGACTATTATAAATACCCAAATTAACTACAAAGGACATGTGAAGGAAGACACTCTCTGCATCCATATAAAGAATTGATAAATAGAAGTATGTATAGAATGATTTTACATATACATACACACATACATATATATACATACACACATACATATACATATTTGTGTTTAATGGTAGCCATCTCTAGGGTGGGAGGAAGGGAAAGAAAAAGGAAAAAAATGCATGATAATTACTATATGTTTGAAGGGAATAGCAATTTGTATGTATAGGTTTGCATTTTCATGCGCAATCATCTTTTGTTTTATTATACTACATTATGGAAATACTTGTTTTATTCCATAAATTAAAAATAAATTAAGTAAAAAACTTTTTTTAAAGTTTGTGATAGGAACAAAGGACAAATACAAAGTGCTCTAGGACAATCTGGGAAGGGAGAGCTGGTTTTTAGGTTGTAGGAGAAGGTAACACTTAAACTGAAGCTCCACAAGTATCTTTCAAAGGGCCAAGATGAGAAAGCTGGATATTCCAGGAGCAGAGACAGGTCTCACTCCTCTGGCTTCCTGTGGCACTCCTTGTCTGTTCCTTTTTGAGTATGGGATTTAGGACTGGAAAGAACTTTAGAGATCATCTACTAAATCCTCTCTTCTGACCCCCAGTTTCACGTTTCCAAGTGTCTCTAACACCTTGACTGGATGTCCCATAAAAATTTTAAACTCAACACCGAATGAATCCATTACTTCCCTTCCCCTTCCCCCCAAGCCCCTCCTTTCTTCACAACATCCCTATTGCAGCTGAGGGCACTACCATCTTCCCAATCATCCAGGATCATAATAGACCAGAGGTCCTTACTCCCTCCCAATCCCTACATGCAACCGATAACCACTTCCTGTTGATTCTACCTCTGTAATATCTTTCATACATGCCACCTTCTCCTCTCTTCTGACACTGCAACCACCTGATCACCCACCTGGTACAGGCACTTATCACTTCAGAAAGTTATCTTCCTATAAAGCACAGGTCTGATCCTGTCTCCCACCTCCACAACCCCCGACTCAATCAACTTCGATGGCACCCTGTTACTTTTAGGATTGAGTATAAAGTCCTCCGTTTGACTCTTAAAAGTCCTTCACAACCTGGCTCTTTCCTACCTTTTCCAGTCTTATTATACCTTACTCTTCCCCACATACTATGCAATCCAATGACACTGGCTATCTATTCCTCACGTAAGACCCCCCCCCATCTCCTGATTCAAGTATTTTCACTGAATGACTCCTATGCCTAGAATGCTCTGCCTCCTGGCTTCTTTCAAGCTCCAGCTAAAATTCCCCATTCTGCAAGGAGCCCTTCTCAATATCTTTTAATATTAGTATCTTCCTTCTGAGATTTTCTCTTACTATATATCTTGTTTGTACAGTTTTTTGCATGTTGTATTCCCACCCACCCACCCCTTCTGAGGCCAGGGACTGATTTTGTTGTTGTTGGGTTTTTTTAAGCCTTTCTTGTCTCTCTAGCACTTAACACAGTGCCTAGCACACAATAGGTGTTTAACAAATGCTTGCTGACTTGACACTGTCTTATTTGAACCTTCTAGCAACTCTGAGACCTATGGTGGGAGTAACAGTTGACATTTATAAACTATCTATCCGTTTACTAAGCACTCTCTGGACATTATCTCATATCATCCTTATAGTAGACCTGGGAGGTAGGCAGGCATAAGGAGAATGCATTGCCTGGATCTCTCTTTTTATTTTATGTTATATGTAAGAAGAGGCAAAGTAGTATAGTGGATGGAGAACTGGCCTGGGATCCAGGAAGAACAGGCTTCAATTCTAGCCTCTAGTTGTACAATCCTAGGAAAGTAACCTAACCTTTCTTTCAGTATTGTAGGCCTTAGGTATCAAACTCCATCAGAAACAGATGTCCAAGGGCTTCACAGTCACTTAGAAAACCTCAAATTAATATCATGTATGTTCCATTGCATTTTTATTTATTTTGTTAAATATTTCCCAATTACATTTTAATCTGATCCAGGCTCTAGTAAAGAGTTTTGTGGGCCCTTAGCAGGCTCCCTAACTAGGAGTTTGACCCCTCTGCTCCAGGAAACTCTTTATTTTTTTTTCCAGGAAACTCTTTAAGACTAAGAGTTGCAAAGAAGGTATCCATTTGCATTGATGAAAGGCACTTCCTCACCTAAGAGGAATTCCCTCCACCAAAGAAATCACAGGTCCCTACCCCTATTTGAATAGTAATAATGATAACAACAACAACAACAGCAACGTTTGCATATCATACTTAGTTTTATTCATTTATTCATTCATGCATCCATTCATTCAATTATTTATTTATTTATTTATTTATTGTTAGGCAATTGTGGTTAAGTGACTTGCCCAGGGTCACACAGCTAGTAAGTGTCAAGTGTTTGGCCTGAGGCCGGATTTGAACTCAGGTCCTCCTGACTTCACCTAGCTGCCCCCCAAATTTTTATTTATTTATTTATTTATTTTTTAGTATCACATTTAGTTTTACAAATCACTTTACAATATCTCATTTGATCTTCACAACAACCCAGTGAAGTGGGTATTGTTACTATTCCCATTTACAGATGAGGAAACTGAGACAGGCAGAGGTTAAGTGACTTCTTCAGGTTCACGAAGCTGTTAAGTGTCTGAGACTAGATTTGAAAACTCTTTCTGGTCTTCTTGATTCCAGGTCTAGAGCTCTATCTACTATAGCACCTAACTTTTGTACCCAGGCCCACACTGAAACATCAGTGCCTCAAAGAATGAGACTATGTGATTTTTCTTTGTATCTCCATCACTTAACTGTGCTTTGCACACAGTAGAAGCTTAATAAGCACCAAACTGAAGTATCATTGTTCCCATTTAATAAACAAGGAAACTGAGGCCCAGAGAGGGAAAGTAACTCCTTCAAGGTAAAGCCAAAACCAAATACCAGGTCCCCTGACTCCAAATCTAGTCCTCTATTCCACGCTTTCTTGTTTTTCTTTTTTCCTAGCTCAAAAGTTTTCCCTGCCTCCATCTCTTATCTCTCCTGAGCTACTTTTTCACAATTGTCAGAGTAAGCTTTGTAACGCACAGTTCTGACCATGGCACTTCCCTGCTCTAAGAAAAAAAAAAAATCCCTGTCTCTGGATTCAATGTGACATTCAAAATCTGTAAACCAATGAAAGAGAGACCGGCAGTACTAGAATAAGGAAGCATTGTCAGGAAACAGCTCATAGGCAGGACCATCCCAAGATCACACCAAGGCAAGGTCTGAAAATCCCTCATAATCTATCCTAAAGCAGTTGTCATATTCCTGCTCTGATCTGAGACTCAGGCTATAATTGACTTCCAAAAATCAACACAGAGCAGGCAATGAAGCATCCTAAATCAAACAGACCCAGCATGCTTGTTTTCCTCCCCACCCCAGATGAGCAAGGTAAATGTTTGGAAAAGGAAGCATTGGATGACCAATCAGTGGAGTCACTGTGGGGTTTGAATGCAGGGGCAGAATTGCAGGAAGGCAAAGATGGGAAGGAAGGCAGGAAAATAGTGCCTGGATGACATCACTGGCTGCTGAAAGAAAGGCTTCCCTTCACAAGCCAGTACAATCAGCATTCATTGACCCCAATTTCCAAGCCAGTAATGCAGGCAGTGAAATACTACTTTAATCCAATTAGTTTCTATGACCAGTTTGCCTACTCTACCACATTTAACCCCCCCCCACACAAAACCAAAAACTATCCAGTAACTAGAAGTTGGACCTTGATAAATGTGCAAGATACCACCTGGTTTTCTGTTTCTTGGACATATGGCTTGTTAGATGTAGCAAATTCACATGCCTCCTCTGAATAGTCAATGCTCTTTTATTCTGACAAAGCTGCACATGAATACCGGGCTTCCTAGACTTCCAATACCTTCTCAGCCTTGAACCCACTTTAAGTCCTGTCTCCTCCAACATGCCTTCCCCTGCTCTGACCTCCTCTGGCACATGAAATCAGACCAAACCATACCATCTGGTACCCAACTACACAGTATAGCATAGGCTGCTGTTGGATGTATGTAAATATTTCTTCCCCAACCAAGTTATAAGCTCCTTGGATCCAGAGTCCACATTTTGGGATGCCATTCTTAGGAATGGCACAGGGAGAGCCACTTCAGTCAATCACCCAACAAGCATTTATTAACGCCTACTATGTGCCAAGAATTGTGCTAAGTGATTGGGATACAAAAACAAAAATGAAATAGTCCCTGCCCTCAGGGAGCTTACATTCTACCTGAGGGAAAAAAACATACAAACAAACAAACACGTAAACAACTAAGTATATACAAAGGATATATAAAGTAGGGTTGGGAGAAGGAGGAGCATGTAAGTTGATAACAAAGGATATACAAAGTAGGGTTTCAGGAGTAGACACAAAAGATATACGAAGTATTGTCTTAGTAAGCATTTGCTGATAAAACTTTTTCAAGATATTCTGGAAATACATCTTTTAACTAGAGGGACTGCTTAGGCCTTCAGGGTAGCAGTCCAAGATTTGTAAATTCAGGGATAGTGGGTGTTGGGTGATTTAGGTTTAAATCCCAGCTGTGGGATTGTGGCTCTGAGAACTGGATTGCTATAATGGAAACAATGATGGGGAGTCAGGAGAGATGGGTTTGAATCACCTTTGAAATACTTTTTAACTGTCTGACCCTGGACAAGTCACTTCACTTTTTCTGTGTCTCAGTTTCCTCATCCATAAAGTGGGAATAAGAACACTTGTACTTCTTATATAGTGTGGGAAGAAAAAGGTCTTCAGAAATCTCAAACTCAACATGTCCAAAACAGAGCCCATCATCTTACCTTCCCTCCCAACCCATCCTTCAACTGACCTTTCCCCTTTCTGTCTAGGAGTACTGCCATTCTTCCAGGCTCCCAGGTTCATAACTTCAGTAATATCTTTGATCGGATCTCTCCCTCACCCCACATAAATCTTCTTTCTACCCCCAAGTATCTCAGATCCAACACCTCTCCATTCAATCACCTTACTTCAGGCCCTTTTCATCATTTACTTCAACTCTTATTGTTCTCCCTGCCTTAGGAGTCTCTCATTCCAATTCATCTCCACACAACTACTAAAATGATTCCCCTCCCCTCAAGTACAGATCTGACCACATCACTGTGTAAACTCCGGCGGCTTCCTACTGCCCCAAGAATAACGTGTACACTCCTGTTTGGTTTCTGAAGCTCTGTACAATATGGTCCTTGCTAACTTTAAGGTGAGCAAAGCATCTTCTTAGCTATAATACTATGAGATAGGTAGTGTCAATATTATCCCTGTTTTTATAGATGGCAAAACTCAGGCTCAGTCAGATTAAAGCGATTTGTCTGGGGTCACACATAGTCAGTGCCAGAGATGGAACTTGACCACTGCCCCCAACCCCATATCCCTTCTCATTCCAACAATGGCATCAATTTGTAGAAATTTAAAACATAGGTTACAGCCTCTAGGGAACCTTTTGGTTTCTTCTCTTGGTACCATCTCAATGGACCTTTAAAAACATGGCAGAAAAATGACTCTCACCTTTTCAATGTCTTCAAGAGTCCTGTAGTATTTGGCTTCTGTTTCCTGAATTTCTAGCAAGCAGCAATTTCTTTTGTCATCTTCTGTCATTCCCATTTTCTAGAAAGAAAACATTTCTTTGGTCATTGAGGTTTCTAATCCTCCTTGGCCCACAGGCTGGGTCTCCCCACACCTGGTTTGCTGGAGCATCTAGACTGAGGCCATGTCCTTTTAAATTAGCATTGACAGAGTAACTGGGATGGTGACACATACTCACATTTATTATGGAGGTAGACTGATTCTAGTTTTGTCTCCCCCCGCTCAATTTCCATTCATGTCAACTGCCAGGACTCAGAAATCAAATTATCTCTACTTATTATTTTTAGCCCTCAGAAACTATTAAACCCCATTATACTTAGTCCAATAATAATGATGATGATGTTAGCTGACATTTATATAGCACTTTGAGGCCTGCAAAATGCTTTACATACATGATCACATCTGAGCTGTAATCTATTGGGTGCTGTTAATTACACAGACTGTTAGTTCTTTGAGGGCAGGGACTGGGGCTTCTTAATTGAGAGACAATTCACAGAACATGACTTATAGCCCATGGAATCATAGAATTTAACACTGGAAGAGACTTTAGAGACCATTTAATCCAATCATCTCGTTTTACTGAGGAAGAACCCAGGGATACAGAAACGGGAAATGATTTTAATTTTAGCCCATGGTCATACAGGGAGCAAGAAGCAGAGTCAGAATTTGAACACAGATCCTGACTCCAACCCAGAGTTTTTCTACTACACCATACATCAAGGTGACTTCTAGCTATAGGATAAGAATAAAACTTTCTCTAAAGAGCTTCTAGCTACCTGCTAAAAGGGGTTTAAAAATAAAATAGCTCATTAGTGAGGTGTTGGCTAAACCCTGAACATTTTTCTTTTTATTGCATCTTTGTTTAGCATCACCCTCATTTTTATGTACCCTGCCATTGTCTCCCCTACTCCAGAGCCTTCTCATAAAAGGGGTGGAAGGGGGGAGGGGGGAACAATTCAGCAAAAGTAATCTACATATCAACTGAGTCTAACAGTATTTCGCACCCATAGTTCTCCACCTCTTCAAAGCAGGGGAGAGACACACATTTCTTATCTCTTCCAATCTGGACCATATTCAACATATGAGATGCCTAATTTGGTAAGCGAGAAATGCTAAGGATGAGGTCTTCTAGACCAGAAGTGTCAAACATGCAGACTGAAAGTGAACCAGACTAAAATGTAATTGGGAAATATTTAATGAAATAAAATTTAAAAACAATTAAACATAGGTAATGGTAATGTATGGTTTACTAAGTCAATATGTGGGCCAGTTTAGAGGCCTCTGTTTCTACCTGAGTTTGACATCCCTATTCTAATGGTTTCTAGAGTGCCTTCCTCCTAACAACTCTGTAAGGTGGGAGACCTAAGCATCCTTAGCACCATTTTACAGAAAAGTAAGTTGAGGCTCTTAAAAATGAAGAGGTTCACCTATGATCTCTCAGCTAGTAAATATCCAAGTTGGAATTTGTTTTTGTTTTTTTTTAATTTTTAGGCAATTGGGGTTAAGTGACTTGCCCAGGGTCACACAGCTAGTAAGTGTC
>NW_020954571.1:5115303-5135584 GCF_900497805.2 Vombatus ursinus | reverse complement strand
AATTGGGGTTAAGTGACTTGCCCAGGGTCACACAGCTAGTAAGTGTCCATCTAGCTGCCCCTGGGATCTTCTTTAGAACAGCTTCATATTCAAATGATGCAACACAGAGAAAAATATTCAGAAGTCAATGAAGTCCAAACTCCGTGCTGCCATGGTCCAAAACAAGTTCTGGAACATCTACTACTCTATCCTTCAGGTTTGGTCCACTCAGTAAGGAAAGACAGGAAGATCCCTGCCACAAATCTTTTTTTTCCAAGGCCAAGAGTCTTATGCTTCTTATCCTTGAGGGTAATCCTTTGCTCATCCCACCCTTCTGCATTCTATGTGCCACCACCAGGCATGGAGAAGAGACCAGAGACTTCATAACACTATCAAGGCTGGGTAGCTCTTGGAGGGGCCAATGCATGAAGAGGTAGGGTGGAGGGAGGAAATCACCCTAGCTTATCTGCTACCTTCTCATTTTAATTGACTACTCTTCATTAAGTAGAAGATACTTGTTCCTACATTGCTGAAGACCCACAAATGTTACTGACTTTGGAACAAAGCTTCAGTTGCCCCAGCCCTAGTTATGGCCTTGAAGGCCATGCAGAAGCCAGAGGCAATCCTCAGATTGAAAGTCCTGACTCAGAAAGTGGGACCCACAAAGCAAGCAGTGCCTGGCTTTAGTCTGTAGTATGACTTTTTGTGAGGTCTTAAGAGTCATGTAGTCCAATTCAATACAATAATTTCTTCTGTTGTATAGCTAAGGTGGGTAAAGAATTTGCCAATAATCTACTGGTGCTGAAATTATAAGTAATTAATGCTCTCTTGATCCCTTCACCAAACAGTCATAAGAGGAGCATTTATCCTTGTCAGGATGGCAAGAAACGAATGGGCTGAGAGTTGGCTGAGAATGAACTGATGCCAGAATTAACATAACCATGATGTGCAGGTAACATATTCATCCTGGCTACTCTGATCCATGACTAGCCACTATGATAGGTTGAATTCATTTCGACTCAACAAACATCTATAATGATGTATGTGTGGATGCCCTGTATCTGTACATATTCGATTTTATACCTCACATCAGAAAGATGCAAAGCTATGTAAAAGCTGGTGGAGCTTCCTCTGGTGTCTGTCACTTACCTGCATATATCTAATCTGAAAGCATGAAGAGAGAAGAAATACAAACAGTTAGCGAAGCCCATGCTCTGCAACTTCAAGCTGGGCTTGGGAGAGAGCCAGGCCCCAGTTCTCCAACATTCCGCCCGTGACATAAGACAGCCCATTACAGTCAGCTACACCTGCACAAACATCACGGCTCCATGCAGGAGGAGAAACAGCTCTGGAACCAAGCCTGGCCACCGAACTCTTCCTCACACCGACACATTTATATTGCTTCAAAAAAAAGGACGATTCGTCATTCCCTAAGCTTTTACCTCGGGCCAGAGAGCTCCTGATTGTACTTGTCTTCACAAAACCCAATTCAATTCAATGAACACTTGCAGGGCGCTGAGGATATGAAAACAAAAAATATATTCCTTGCCCTCAAAGAGTTTACATTTCTACTTGAATGGTAGGAGGGAGGACAGAATAGATTTCCACTGCCTTCCATTGACAGCATTAGGCTAATTCTAGGCATAACAGGGAAAATAAAACCACCTGCTTTATCTCCGAGAGGATGCAGGCATGAAGTGCCATTTCCATCCTGCTAGGGATCAACAGGGCCACTCTGTAAACGTTTCAGTCCTTCGGCTGGGAGATTAAGGGCTTCACAAAGCAGCACTTGTAATACATCCATCTCTTCCCTAGAACACAGATAAGCAATCTTCCCTTATGCTCCCTGGCAGACTTTGAAAATAAATCTTAGGACTTTTCATGTGCGTTTTGAGATTAAATAAACACCCTAAATGGGAACATTATCAGGAGCTAGGAAAAAAGGACACATCCTCTCTAAGGGAGGATGACTGTGGAGATGGCAATATGGATACTAGGGAATTTGTGTAGGCAGAGATATTCATTCAATACAGAATTCTTTAATTTTTTACCATTTCAATTTTTATTGCTATCTTCATATTTTAGTCACAAGATAGTTTTTTTTTTTTTTTCCTTAAAGGCAATTGGGGTTAAGTGACTTGCCAGGCTCACACAGTTAGCAAGTATCTGAGGTCAGATTTGATCTCAGGGCCTCTTGACTCCAGGGCCAGTGCTCTTAAGACATGTCTTAGTCATAGAGTAGAACACATAGGTGGTCAAAGAGGCCTTCATGAGGAAACGTACTGAGACCTAGAACTAAAATTTCTTCTAATCACCACTGATTGTCAAATTCAAAATGGTCATCAGGGAGATCTTTGGCTTTCAGGTATGAACTTCCAGAAGGCCCTGTGGTAGGAAGGAGGAAAACACTAAACCAAGTCACACAGTGTTTGGGGTGATTAATTTGGACCATCTATCTGAACAGGCTTGGTTTGGGAACCACTCTATCATGAGGGTGGAACAGAGATGGGCTCGCTCTAATCTGGACAAATTGACTTCTTTTAGAAACATACAAAAAAAAAAAAGAAAAGAAAAGAAAGAAACATGCCCTTCTTCTTGCCCTGGAAATGTCCTTCCTGACTCTGACAGGGAAATTCAGCCTCAGGAATCCTCCCAGGCCCATGCCCCAGGGTCAAGGGAGGCAGGTAAAAGGCACAGTCTGTAAGTATTCTGCAGAGAGGAGATATTGGTCGTCATACTCTCTTCCTGGGCTCTGCTCTTGGCTTCTTTGTTGCACATGTGGGAAGAGGGGAAACCCACAAAATATAAATTAGAACCACCTTCATCTTAAGAGCAGGTTTGTTTGGTGTGGAAAGTAAATTCTGGTCTCTGAAAGGCATATTCACATCTGCCTCTGTTGTGGCACCAGTAAAGCAATAGCCACTCCCTCAGAATGAGAAATATCTCTTTGAAAGGCACTTTTGGGGTTGTTTTTCCCCCTCTGCTGTCTTTTCTTTCACCACCACCAGCTGGTTAGTGCTACACTAAGGGAAAAAAAAACACTTAAATTTGGTGTCTGGGTAAAATCCAATTTTGTTCAGTGGCAGCACATGGTTTCACAAAAACACTAACCCACACAGAATGGACTTGTTGATGGTTTGGAGAAGAAGAACTTTGGGTCAGAGATGCCAAATAAGCTCTATCAGCATGTTTCAACCTCACTACTACATGTACCTCCCTTGGGCAGGGAAGGCTGGTGGCCTTAAGGAGGAGTAGTTACACTTGATAAAAAAAAATACGCAGTGGGAAACTGGCTTCAGACAGATTATTAGTCAAGTTGCTTGGAAGTAAATATACTTGCCACATAAAGGATGCACAGCTGGCTAATTGAGCCAATATCAGCCTCATCGTTCTGTGTACAAAAGGATGAAATGATACCCGCTGTGTGCAATGGGCACTGAGCAACTATTTGTAATGTTGTTTTTTTTGCAATAAGAACTTAGAACTTTGCAAATCCTTCAGAGGAGAATTCCATAGCAACACATTAAAAAATCTTACAAATGGTACCAGTGGCTCTAATCTAGTTTCTTTCTGCCTTTTCACAAAGGCCCGAACAATCAGAAGAGATGCGTCAGCAGATTTTGAGGACTGATGCTTCTAAATCTAAGGCAAGGAGGGTGGGGGATGGGGGTGGGGAGACATACACCCACACACATACATTACCATAGGCTGTTGGACTTCCACTTTAATAATATCCTCATAGATATCATCACCTTCATCTTCACACGGGACGCAGTCATAGATATCCTCACCCAGATCATGTTCACTGAAACAAGATGAACACAATATTAGGAATGAACAGACGTGTTTCTATAACCTTGCAAATGAGCAAGTCAAACCGAGTCAATAAATAGCAAGGAATTGGTGGTTCTAAATTAGTTTTAGGATCATATCCAACAAATGAACAGCACTGAGGTTGCTTCTGCATGGGCAGTGTGAAGTAGTGAGGGCAGGCAACGAGCCAAGCTCCGTCGGCAGCTTACCATGATTGTCTCGGTGCCAGGAGACATAGAATATGAAAATTGGAAGGGACCTCAGAACACAGAATGCCAGAATGCAGAGCTTGCAATGGTAAGAGTTGGAAGGGGAAAAACAGGGAATATTAAAATATACAATCGCATAATGTTGGAAGTAGAAGGGACATCATTTCTTCTAGGCCAGGGCTTCTTAAATTTTTTCCACTTTGCATTTGGGCGGCATTCATCGGTGTTGCACGGCCTGAGAGCATGCGCAGTGCAAAGTGCGCATGCCTTGTGTTCAGAACCAAAGCTGCGGTGAAGTCTGGGTGATGCAATTGGCACTGCCAGAAACACCTCAGATTCATTGTATGTTTGATTTTGAATTAATTTTTGGTTGTTTCGTGTTCAGAAACCGTTTACTATTGCCAAATTTTTCACAGCCCCATATGGGTTAGTTTAAGAAGTGCTGTTTTAAAGGCATCAAGGTGGCACAGTAGATAGAACTCTAGCCTTGGAGACAGGAGGACTTGAGTTCAAATGTGACCGCAGACACTTGACACTTACTAGCTGTGTGACCCTGGGCAAGTCATTTAACCCTGATTGCCTCACCAAAAAGGAAAAAAAAGTGCTGTTCTAGTCCAATGCTCCCGTTTTACAGAAAAGAAAACATATAGGAAAAAGAGGTGACTATCCTAATTTAAAAACAACCACGTAGTCATTATCAATGGTGTGGCCAAGATTGGAGTAATGCCAGTGTATCCCTCTACACATTAAAGGGAAGGAAAAGGAGAAAGAGCATTTATTAAGTGCCTACTATGTTATATGTATGTATATATAATATATATTATATATTCCATAAATACATGTTACATATAAAACTATATACATATGTGTCTATGTACTTGTATATATACGTATGTGTGGATGTTTGTATGTGTATGTGTGCCCTTTACAAACATTATGTTATTTGATCCTTACAACAACCTTGTGAGGTACATGCCATTATTATCCTCATTTTTCAAGTTAAGGAAACTTAAGCAGACAGACATTAAGTGACTTGCCCAGGGTCACACTGCTAGTTATATGTTTGGATATCATTCCTGATTTTGGGCCCAGAGCTCTATCTACTGTGCCATCTAACTTCCATTAAGCACCCTGTTGTGAGTTCTCTGGTGTGCCTTTCATGCCAGGATCCCAATGCATCTTACACTCAATGACTTCAATAAAGTCCTTAACAGCTCTCTCTGAAAGTGAAGACAAAGAATATTGCCCCCCCCCCCAATTTCACAGTTAGGGAAATCAACGTGCTAAAAAGTATCCCCACCCAAAAGCCAAAAAGTTAGGTAGCACACAGAGACCAAGTTAGGAGTTCCTTGTTTCCAGTGTCCTGCTTCCTTGAAATTATTGCCTTTTATTTCCATTTGCAAGAAATAAAAATGTAAAGAAAAACAAGCCATTACCTTCAAAATCTGCCTTTCTCAGACATAACCATAAAATTATGTAACCCAGACTTTCTTCTGCCTTTACAAACCCCTTCAGACATTTCCAGGTAGAACATAAAAGGGAAATCTGTAGGTATGTCATTTCTAATATATATATTCCTGGGGAACCTGCCTGGAAGGGTGCCCTGAGAGTTTTAGATGTAAGCTGTCTAATCTAAATGTTAAAAATACAAAATGATTTTTATCAGTTTACGCCCAGGGCATGGATCCCCAGGGCTTCATAGTCTACATAACCTTATGGATAATAGAATCTGTATACAACCGTAATCCAAGAAGTGTGTGTGTGTGTGTGTGTGTGTGTGTGTGTGTGTGTGCACAAGCATACATGCATGCACATGCATGTGTTTGTATGTGGGCAATACAGCTAGTCATGGCAAAGAGTGCAATGGGGATTATGATTATTAATAAATGATTAGAGAAATGTAAATTAAAACAATTCTGAGATACCACCTCGCATCTATCAAATTGGCTAACATGAAAGAAAGGGAATATGACAAATGCTGGAGGGGATGTGGGAAAATTGGCACCCTAATGCACTATTGGTGAAATTGTGAACTAGTCTAACAATTTTGGAGAACATTTTGAAACTCACCCAAAGGGCTATAAAACCGTGCATACTCTTTGGCCCAGCAATACCACTACTTAGATCCGTATCCCAAAGAGATCAAAGAAAAGGGAAAAGGATCTACTTGTACAAAAATATGTATAGCAACTCTTTTTTGTGGTGGCAAAGAATTGGAAATTGAAGGGATGCCCATCAATTGGAGAATGGCTGAACAAATTGTGGTATATGATTGTGATGAAATACTATTGTGCTATGAGAAATGATGAACGGAATGCTTTCAGAAAAACCTGGGAAAACTTATACGAACCAATGCAAAGTGAAGTGAGGAGAACCAGAAGAACACTGTACACAGTAACAGCAACATTGTAAGGGTGACTAACTGTGAAAGACTTAGCTACGTTGATCAAGACAATGGTCCAAGACTATTCCAAAGGACCGAGGATGAAAAATGTTATCTGCCCTCAGAGAGAGAACTGATGAACTCTGTGTGCAGACTGAAGCATACTTTTAAAAACTTTTCTTGTCTTTTTGATATGCATTTTTTCTTTTGCAACATGGCTCATATGGAAATGTTTTATATGACTTCACATGTATAATAAATATCAAATTACTTGCCTTCTCAGTGGGTGGGGGAGAGGCAGGAGCAAGGAAAGAATTTAGAACTCAAAATTTTAAAAAATGAATGTTAAAATTTTTCTTACATGTAATTGGGAAGTATTTAATGAAATAAATAAAAATATAACATTAAAAAAGGATTACCAGTAAGAATTTTGGTATTAAGTCACTGATAGCATAAAGAAAAAAATATATCATCAACTGATTTCATTAAAACCATCAGTGAAATTTCCCTTTAAATCATGTGAAATCATTTGGGTCTTAAACAGAGGGAAGAAAGGAAGGTCATGGGTCATGGAACAAGATTTTCTACTACATCTAGCTATCAGGCAAACCATCTATCCACAAGGCAAACAATCTCATTTGTTTTACAAGTTGACAAAATTGATTTCCATTCATAATTCCCTTATGATTTGGATGCAGGAATTTACTAAACCTATCCAGAGCAGACGTGTCAAACAAATAGCCCACAACCTGCCTGAAGGTGGCCTGAACCAGATTAAAATGTAGTTCCTATCTGATTCTAATCTGTCGATGTATTTAAAAAAAAAAGAAAGAAATACATAAACATATGTGGTTTTCTAAGTCAGTATGTGGCCAGCAAGGATCCTGACATATGGGTTAGCGGCCCTTGCTTCTGTTTGAGCCTGACACCACTGACCTAGAGTGTGTGCCTCACCAGCCCTAACCTACAGATCAAAGGACTGCTCTCTGAGGTGTTCAAGCGGGGAACGCAGGAGCACAAAACCCTTTTGGATCCAAGCTGAGAAGGGCTTAGAGGCTGGCTGGCTTCTGGAGCCCCTGCCCTCCTCAGCCTTCCCCCTCATGTCAAAAAGCACTAGCATACTTTTATGCAGCCCCAGCACAAAGCTCCATTTCTTGCTGCGAAGGGAAGCCCTGCACATTTGTGCCAGCTCTTTGCTTTGTGCCAGGGTTTCCTTTCAACCCGGCGGGTGATAGGATCTCACATCCTGTGTTCAAAGGTCGGCTCCGCCAAAGCTCACTTCCAGAAGTCATTGAAATGCTGCAGAACGTTCCCCAGGACAACTGGGCCAGAGGAAACATTCAGGTGTTTGAAGGGGTGAGGGTGGTGTGTGCAGAAATGCTAATATAGGATGGCTGCCAGCGGCACACAAAACCCTGGTGGAACTGTAATCCAATAAACTTGAATTAAAAATAAACATGTCCCAGAAGCACTAATCTATTGCATCAACTATAGTTTGGGGCTGTGTTTTTTCCCCTTCGGTTTGCAAGGGCGGAAGGAGAAACAGCTCTTTTAACATGGGCCACACCATGGTGTGAGAAGCAGCATGGCTTAATAGAGAGTTAGTCTCGGTGTCAAGGAAGATGAGAGGAGCTTGACTGCCACCTCTGATACACACTGGCTGTCATTTAACTTCTCAGCGTCCCAAGAAACTCTTTAAGACTCTATGTTGCATGTATAACCTATATCAGATTACTTGCTGTCTTAGGGAGTGGGGAGAGGATGGAGAAAATTTGGAATTCAAAATCTTTCAAAAAATGAATGTTGAAAATTGTTTTTACATGTAATTGGAAAAAATAAAATACAATTAATTTTTTAACAAGACTATCTATTGCAGAGCAGGTGCTGGTCTGTATTGGTAAAGGGGATATTCTCACTGAGAGCTGACCTTACAAAAACTGAGCTAGGAATCGGAAGAATTGGGTTCCAGTCTGGTAGGTTGGCAGGAATGTTTCTGAGAATATAGCTTTCTATAATAATCAATTTTAAAAGGCTCATCTCATTCATCAAGTCTCTGGTGATCAGTGAGCAGGACGACAAACAGTGTGACTTGAGATTTCCCCCCTCAGGCATCATAAACCTACTGAACATGGCAGACAACCAAAACTTGGGGATAAATGGTAGGGGGTACCAGCCATTGCTCCTAGGTTCTATCAGCTTTGGATGATCCCATGCTGTTGAGTCAGCAAGGCAGCAGCTAAAGAAAGGCCATTGTCAAGAAAGGCCAAAAGTAAAGAGAGGGAAGTTTGCAGAGAAGCTAAAATTAAGCAATGTGAAAGGCAAATTAAGTCTTTCACTTTTACTTCCTCCAAAGTGGAGATCAGCTTTGAGAGGATCTATTGGCAAGGGCAGGGCATGAAAGAAAGAAGGAAAGCCCCAAGGTATTACAAGATTTTTTTTTCCTTAGAATTTTAAAATGTTAAAACCAGAAAGAGCCCTTAGAGAGACACAGATTGTTAGAGCAAAAAGTGACTTTAGAATATAGTATGGCAGAGCTAGAAGGAACCTTAGGAAGCATCTGGTCTGACCTTTTCACTTTACAGAAAGGGAAACTGAGGCTCAGAGAGAGCCTCTGCCTACTTTACTGGGTTGGCATGAGAAAAAAAAATAAAAGAATCTGTGATTGTCATGTATAAATTGTAAGAAGCTATGGAAATCTAAGGGATAATTGAAGGATTATTCTTCTCCCTACTTTCCCTCAAAACACTTGGAAATCACCATACTAGAACCAGTATGGGTACGGACTAATGACCATTACACATCAGTGAAGAAGGATTTGGCATTGTTACACTATTCCTTGCTCTTTGTCATCTCTGTTCCTTTTTATTGAGATTGCTGCGTGCACACCTGGCTTACTCAAAACACATGGGGCTGTCTGTCATATATCTAACTACACCTGCTTTTGCTGCTGCACTTGGAAACCTGCAGGTACAAGAAAACAACTAGGAAGTCTGTGATCTTAATGCTTAGAAACTCAGATATGGGTCACTCTCCTCTGTGTAGCAAAGTGTTTGTGATATATAGTCTAGGGCAGCCCTAGAAGAGGAGCTAGGAGGCACAGTGGATAGAGTGCTAGGCCTGGAGGTGGGAAGATCTGAGTTCAAATCCAGCCTCAGATACTTACTAGCTTTGTGACTCTGAGTTAGTCACTTAACCCTGCTTGTCTCAGTTTGCTCATCTGTAAAATGAGTGAAAGAAGGAAATGGCAAACCACTCTAATATCTCCACCAAGAAACCCCCAAAAGGAATCACAAAGAGTCAGACATCACTGAAATGACTAAACAACAGCCCTATAAGAGTCTTAGGCCTCCTGCTAGTTTAACTTAGTTTAACCTGTCTGGCCAGAAACCTATAAGGGAAGGGAATAAGCATTTATTTATGTAATACCTATGTGCCAAGCACTGTGCTAAGCATTTTATAAATATCTCATTTGATTCTCACAACAACTCCATTTTACAGTTGAGGAAACAGAGGCAAACAGGTTAAATGACTTGCCCAGGGTCATATAGCCAGTAAGTATCTGAATCCAGATTTGAACTCAGGTCTTCCTGACTCCAGATCCAGCTATACCATATATACTGTAGTCAGGCACAACATTCACCGTAGTCTCCTGAAGCCCAGGGACACAGCGGGGGGGGGGGGGGAAGCAGATGCCCATGGATTGGGGCTTAAAGGTAGAGGAAGGTCCTTTTCTATTCCCTAATATCCTCTCCTGGTAGCTGCCCCAGAGTTCATGAAATAATTTGTTCCCTTAGTACCTTTCCTTTGAATTTCAGAGGCAGAACTGAATGTGGAATCAAAGGACCTAAGCTCTAATCTAGGTTCTACCATTCATTGCTTTGTAAGTATTTAAGCTTCTCTGGGCCTCAGTTTCTTCACCTGTAAAATGAGGCATCTAGAGTAAAGACTTTGAAGTTCTACCTAGCTTCAGCTCTATGATCCCTTACTTTTGTAAATTTCTTGAGTTTATGTAGTACTTTACTGTTAACAAAGATGTTTACATTCATTACCTCATTTGAACCCCAGGAGGTAGGCAGAGCAGTGGTTTTTATGCCCCTCTTACAAATGAGGAAACTGAGTCCCAAGATGTCATGTGACTTGCTCAAGGAATGACACAGCTTAGTAGGGGGACAGAACATGAATTAGAACCCAGGACTTCTGATTTCTAGTCTAGGGTTCTTCCCACAACACCAGGCTGCCTGCCTCTCATATGAGTTAAAGACCAGATAAAGAGGAAGGTACTTCTTGGGAGAGATAGGTAGATAGTTAGACCTCTCTGTCACTCATTAGAACAGACTGGTTAGCTAGCTATCACCTGGAAGAGTTCTTCCTGATGGAAGGGATAGATAAATATGAATAAGAGAAATGCCAGGAGAATTACAGATCAGAAAATATTGGTAGGCCTAGGTCAGCACCTGCAGTTGAAAGAAAAATGTGGTGTGGCCAGTGACACCAAGAACAAAGATGAAAAGAAGCCAAACAAACTTCAGGGCATTCATAATTCTGGGGAAGCTGCTGTCTCTGCATCAGTTTTCCTGTACTTCCTTAAGCCCAGGTACTACCCATTCAAACCCTCTGCAGTAGATCAAGGCTCTCTCTTCCCTGCTTCTCTCCAAAAAGCCAAGGACTAGAGATGTCCTGAACTCTGGCCTAAGCTGACCCGTTAATTGAATTAGAGATGATTGACTGCTGGGCCAGAAATGTATTGCAAACTCTTGGTTATCTGGTATTCTACAGAGAGGGCTCTATTAACCAGCACTCTTCCAGCTGCACATTCTCAGCCCAACTTGTATTTGAAACAGGCAAAGTGGAGGAGAAATTTCCCTTCTGAGTCATAAAAGTAGTTTCTAGGGAATGTCCAAAGTTCAGTTCATGCTTGGCCCATCTATCTGCCTATACCCTTGACTTTTTTCAGTCTCAGATAGTGATAGCTGATGTTCCCAGTGATGACCTTGATGCCTGGCAAGATTAGAAAAAGCCTTTTGAGTCAGCACAGCAAGGTCTGCTCATGTTTAGTCTAGCTTTGGGCCTAAGTGGTATTTTACTGCATTCTAATTCCTTCACACTTGGTCATCCTTGAAGGGTGTGTATGTTTCTGTGGGTGTGTTGAGACTCACTTGAAAGGATAGTCCATTCTCCATTTCATTCCTCAATCAATTATGCACACAGTAGGTTCTCGATAAATATTTTCTGAATGAGTTCTGTTTTCCAGCATGGTCCCACATATAGGAGTTAAGATTTTTCAACTAGCTCTAGTGGAAAAATATTAATTCCTCTGTTCAACTTTTAAAAAACTTCACAACCTGGCCCCCACATATCTTTCTAGTCTCGCTGGACATTATCTCCCCACCTCCCCCCACCCCAACACACAAACACTCTTGCAGCCAAAATTGCCCTCTCTCTGTTCTTCACATACTACAGGTACTCCATCTTTCCTCTCCCTGCCTTTGCACTGACCATCCCCCATGTCTGGAATGCACTCTCTCCTTCCTTCCACCTCACAGGCTCCTTCCTTTTTCTTTAATACACAGCTCACACACCAAATTCTGCATGAAAACTTTCCAGATCCATCCCCTCCTATCTGCTAATGCCCTCCCTCCCAAACTATCTGGCATTTAACTCCTATATATATATTTGTATTTTATTGCTTTATATTTAAAGACTATATTTTAATGTGCACTTGTCTCCCCCATTAATAATAATAGCTAACATTTATGTAGTGCTTAGTATGTGTCAGGCACTGTGCTAAGTACTTTACCATTAGCTCTTAGGACCTGTTTCATTTATTATACTTTCATCCTTTCATCTCCAATGCCTAGCACAGTGCTTGGCCCATAGTAGGCATCTGTTGATTGATTACTAACTTCATCCCTTTTCAGTGATCACTTGGAAGTCTTGGCCATGACAAAGCTGGGAGTTTAAAAAGTAAAAGACTAGCCAGGGAATCCATAGACCCAAAGTCTGGTCCTGGTTTTGTTGCACAGGACCTTGGGCTGGCTGCTTCTCCCTCCTGGCCCTTAGTTTCTTCACTTGTGAAATAAAGGAGTTGAAAAAAGGCAGCATGGTGCAGTAAAAAGGCCACCAGATTACAGTCAGAGGACCTGAGTTGCTTCCTTGCCCCAGTACAGACTACCTTTATCATTTTGGGAATTTAAAGTGAGATTAAATTTAAAAAGCCACGAGGGCTGGGCAGATAATAGGTAAAAACATCCTTTGCCTTCAAGAAGCTTGCTTTCTCCTGAGAGCTGCAGGCTGTAGGCCAAAGAAATCAACACAAGATAATTTGAGAAGGGAGAGATTATTAACAAAGGGATCAGAAAAGGCATCCCACAGGCACAGGAACTGAGCCTTGAAGCAAGCTAGGGATGCATAATTTCTCTCAGCCTCAGTTTCTTCCTCTGTGAAATGAAGAGGTGAAAAGGAAAAAGAGGTTCTTTTGTGTCCTGAACCTTTTTGACAGTCTAGCGAAATCTTTTCAGAATGTTTTTAAGGAATTGAAGGAAATGTTAACTTTTAGTTATAGGTTAGTGAAAATATTTATGTACTTCCCTCTCACCCCCTTCCAAGTTGCTGGAGTATTTAAAATCTATCCATCAACTTCAGATTAAGAACTCCTAGAATAGATGATCTCTAAGGCTTCCCTGACCCTCCCATCTCCATACTGTTAAAAAAAAAAAAAAAAGAAAAGAAAAGAAAAGGGAAAAAAGCCACTAGACCTGTGATTTCATTGGAGATGGGAATTTTCTGGAAGGAAATTCCTTCTATCAAAGGGGATTATCAGTACCTACCCCTCAACTCAGTCTTATGAAGTTGCATTGGGGCACTGAGACAGTAAGTGATTTTCCTGGAGTCACCCAACTCCAACACCTAAGAGTTAGATACAATCTTTAAAGTCCCTAAACACCATGTTTTGTGTTCTAAGGCTCTTTCTAGCTCTAATATTCAATGAACTATATATTCAGCAACCATTTATTAAATACCTACTATGTGCAATTGGTGCTAGGAGAGGTAAAGATAATTAAGACACATTCCCTCATGGAGTTTATAAACTAGAAAGAATTACAAAATAACTGTAAGGCAAGGGGGAAAACCAAGAAGAACATGAGATGTATAAAATGTTACAGAAGATAGAATGAAGGAGAGATCATGGAGTGGGAAGAAGAGAGGTGATCAGGAAAGATAGGGGTCCAGTGACTCTACCAAACAATTTGAATAATTCTAATCCTATGTCCTATTTCCTCCTCCTCCTCCCCCTCTTCTCTAAACCTATCATTGTCTATATGGTTTCTCATTGTAGGCAGTAGTATGGGCAGATGTGAAATCCTGACAAATCTGGATGTTTTTAGGTAACTTGAAAGATAATCTAGGCAGGGCACTATCCAGCACCAGGGGGATATAATGTGGGGGCAGGGGGGAAGGGAAGTTCTGAATTCTGTGAACCATGCCAACCTCTGCAGCAAGTTGCAGCCCTTACACCTGCCTCAGAAAGCCTTGGCTGTGATGATTATTGTAACCCCCTAATACCACCCCACACTTGGTGTGGGGGGCACATCTCCCCTTTTGTTATAGTAAATTAGTGCCACAGAGATCCATACATACCCTTCTCTTCTACTTGTTTGCAAAAAAGAATGCTATTCCCCTTTGAGCCCTCACTGCCCTCACCGCCCCCTCCCCGTTTACACATAGAACATGCAAGAAAGGGGCACTCAGCCCTTCTGTTTTCTTGCCTCAGGCCAATGTGTACGTTTTAAGGCTGACAGTAAAATATCACTCCTGACAGGCTGGAATGTGCTATTTTGGCCACCGGCCTTTTGATGCTGGTGGAAGGATATAAAGCCATCATTAAGTTGTTACTAGGAAACCAAACCTGACATCCTTGCTTAGGGTCATCCCTGAAAGGTGCTTAGTCTGTGGCATGCTGGGATGAGAGAGGAAGGAAAGGGAGAAATGCAGTGAGGCAGGGAGTGGAGGATGTAGGAAAGCAAAAAAGGCTCC
The DNA here is from genome assembly GCF_900497805.2 of Vombatus ursinus. Lineage (NCBI taxonomy): Eukaryota > Metazoa > Chordata > Mammalia > Diprotodontia > Vombatidae > Vombatus > Vombatus ursinus. Next base: position 5,121,166 of record NW_020954571.1, on the reverse strand, counting down.
AGCCACTGGTCTCTATTCAATAAATATTTATCAAACACTTACTATATGCAGAGTAGGTCCTGAACTATGCTATGCTGTGTCCTGCTATATATGCCCTATACTACGTAAGGTCCTAAAGATACGAAGATAAATACTGATAAATAAATAAAAACAGATCCTGTTCTCAGGAGACTTAGAATTCAATTGTGGGGAGGGGAGAGAGATAAGAACTGAAGTAATTATGATATAGGGGACAATAAGTGCTATAAGAAATATGAGTAGAAAGAGCATTTTCACTTGGTTGTGGAAGGAAAAGAAGAATGCCTCATAGAAGAGGTGGTTGGACAAGATGGTCTCAAAGCGACTTTCAAGCTCCAAAGTTTTATGAGTTTGTGATTCTCTACATTTGCTGCTAGGTGGCACAGCCTGGAGTTAGGAAGACCTGAGTTCAAATCTGGCCTCAGACACTTACTAGCTGTGTGACCTTGGACGAGTCATTTAACTCTGTTTGCTTTATTTTTCTCATCTGTAAACTGATCTGGAGAAGGAAATGGCAAGCCACTCCAGCATCTTTGTCAAGAAAATTCCAAAACGGGGTCACGTAGAGTCAGACACTACTGAAACAACTGAACAACAACAAATGAGCCGGAGAAGGAAATGGCAAACACTCCAGTATCTTTGCCAAGAAAACCCCAAATGGGGTCATGAAGAGTTGGACATTATTCAAATGACTGAACAACAACAAAACATCTGCTGCCCCTATACTCTACCCCAGGGAACTGAGTCAAGTCTATCCAACTCCCCTGAAATCTGGGGTGAATAAAGTATACATAGACCACGCATAGAGAGCTTCACAGGGTTATATAAATGCTTCTGTTTCATTCTTTCTCTTTTTAAAAATTAAACTTTGATTTAACTGAGTTTAAGTGACTTTTCAGTGTCTAGTATGACTACTAGTGTCATTTTATGTGGATTCGAAAGAGTAGCTCCTGATTCTATCAGTGGACAGTGTGGAAAAAATGTAGTATTAAGAGTCTGCCTGGTCAAGGACAGCTGGACAACTCATTGTCCAGCATGAATTGTCAGATGAGTCATAAAGTCATTTGTTTACTTGCGCAGCACCTCTGGAAAGAAGAATAGGGATAAAGTGGTGGACACCAATTTGGGGACTGAGGTTCCAATACTACCTGCTCCCCATTCCTTGCTGCCTGACCTGGAAAGACAAATCACATATGTTCTCTATGACTGTTTCCTTGGTCAAGGAAATGGATTGTAGAGTTTATAGTGAGAAGTGGCCTTGGAAGGTAAGCAGTTGAACTCCTTCATTTCACAGATTGTGAAACAGATTCACCAAAAGGATTAAATTACTTGGCAAGGTCATATACAGAGTTAGGAGTAGAGTTGGGATTCAAACCTAGGTCTTCTGACTCCAAATTCGATGAGTATTGGGGATATTTAAAAAAAAAGTCTAGCCTACTTCACAGGCTGTTATAAAAATGAGGAAATGTCTGTGAAGGCAGCATAAAAAACACAAGGGAATGTGATTACTAGGGTGATTTGGGAAACTAATTTGCTCAGATGTGACTGTGGAATTCTGGTGACAATGGGATGGTTAGGGCTATAGAGTTCCTGCTGATTTTTGAGAAAATGAAAATAAGATTGGTGCATACGTGACCTTTAAAAACCAGGTCCCCCTTTGAAGTCCCTGTACTAAATTGGACCACAGAGATTCACTGTAACTGCCTCTGTACTTAAAGTATCTGGGTTTAACTAGGTATTAAAAATAAAAATTCATGTAAATTCTACACTGTATCTGTCAGCCTGCATACATTTGAATATTTAGCCTCCATGCAGAATGGTAATGGTGCTCCCATTGGCCCTCTGGGGAAGGGGATAGACCTGCAAAGGAAGTCATGGGGTGAGGATCTGAAGAAAAGAGTATTTGTCAATTAGCCCTTGACCCATAGAGATGCTGGGGGGAACCAGAAGGTTCTAAGGTCAGGTCCTCAGATCCTGGGGTGGAAGCTGGCAATAGAGAGCCCTTGTCTTCCCTGGTGAGAGAGTTAAAAAGCAGGGGCAAAGTACCCTCCAAGGACAGAGTAAGGGAACCTATAGCACATCTACTCAAACACAAACCAAGGCGGGGTTATTAATCCTGCCTGCCCAAGTCAGCCCAGCCAAGCATCTATAAACACTTCTGGAAAGGTATTTGAGTGCTAATGAGCCAAAATCCAAAATGCAGGGTCTCCTTCCAAGGTAGAGTGGGAAAGGACCAGAGACTACCTATCCAGCTACTTTCACTCTAACTAATGCATAAAAAGAAGAAGATATAGATAATGTGGACAGGAATTGCAGCCAAGAAGACCTAAGTTCAAATCCTGTCTCAGACACTTATTAGTTGTTTGAACCTGGGCAAGTTAATCTCAGTTAAGTCAAAGTTTAATTAAAAAAAAAAAGGGAGCATTAAAAATACAGCAGGCAGGTGTCAGGATACCAGGAACATATATCAAAGGCTATTAAGAGAACAGAACCATATACTGAAGGTAGATGTAAATTCTCCATCTATTGGTATATGTAATCAATCACTCAGATAAATGTGTCTGTTTATTGGATAACCAATAACCCCTGGCAAGGATCTGTGGTGCAACAGAGAAGAAATGGAAAGCCATGAGCTAGTATTAAAAAAGCTTATAGTATAAAGAAGGAAAAGAGGGCATACACAGGAACAAGATATGACACGGAGATAATATATTATCTTTTATAATATAATATTATATTATATATTTCTGATATTTCTAATATAAACTAACCAGAGCTTTATACATCAGTATAGGGGGCCTGTTGGAGTGGATGACTATAATTATAACACATATTTTCACAGTAATTTGTGGTTAACAAAATGCTTTTCTAGAACAACAAACCTTTAAGGTAAGTAGTATTAGTGTCCCTATTTTACAGATCAATACCCATGGATTCACTTAACATGTCTATGCTGATAATTCTCAAACCATTTTTTTTTACCGACCTTCAATCTCCACCTCCAACTATCTTCCAGATATCTTGAACTGAATGTCCAGCTCTTAAACTAAGCTCCTTGAGGGCAGGGACTATTTTTTGCCTCTTTTTGTATCCCCAGTGAATATCACAGTGCCTGGCACCTAGTAGGTACTAAATAAATATTGCCTGATTGATTGGTGATCCCATCAGCTCCCAAGGGTTTAATTCCCTGGTGTAGGTTGGACCATGTCACCTCCCTACTCAATAAACTCCAGTGGCTCCTTATTGGCTCCAAGAGCAAATATAAAAGTTCTGTTTGGTGTTCAAAGCCCTTCATAATCTAGCTCTCTCCTCCCTTTCCAGTCTTCTTACATCTTACTCCCCACCACCTACTCTTCAATACAGTGACACTGACCTCTTGGCTGTTCCAGGAACAAGATACTCCATCTCTCAATTCCAGGCATTATCTCTGGCTGTCCCCTATGCCTCAAATACTCTCCCTCCTCGGCTGTGCCTACTGACCTCCCCGCTTTAAGTCCTAATTAAAATTCCATCTTTTACTGAAAACCTTTCCCAACATCTCTTAATTCTAGTGCCTTCCTTCTGCTAATTACTTCCTATTTATCCTATACATATATATATATATATATACCTTGCTTTTTATATATTTGCTTACATGTTCTCTCATTCATTAGATTATAAGCTCCCTGAGGGCAGGGACTATCTTCTGCCTCTTTTTGTATCCCCAGTGCTTAGCACAATGCCTGGTAAATATTAGGTGCTTAATAGACATTTATTGTTTGATTGAATGATTAGAGAGGAAGGTGTTAACCAAGCCCACAGGACAAGTGATAGAACCAAGATTCAAACATGTGTCTCCTGGCTCCAAATCTACTCCTCTGTTTACTCAACCATACTTCCAGAAAGAAGATAAACAAATCAGGGAGGGCTTCCAAAGAGGGGATTCTTTTCAAAAAGTGGACTTTAGAGAAGGAGAGGAAAGGGTATGATATGGCAGAGAGGATGAGAAAAGATCTACAGAGGAAAAGCAGCATGAAGAGAGTGAGACAACCAGTCAGATGGGGGCAGAGTCCTGAGCCGCCAAGTAGAATGAAAAGGTAGTCAGTCAGATGAGGGAAAAGCCCTAATTGAAGAATTTGGATCAAAGATTGATCTGGGGGCTACTACAGGTTTCAGAGCAACAGAGTAACATGATAAAAATAACAAACGTATCAGAAAAATATGAGCTGTGTGATTTTGGGCAATTCATCTTGCCTTTGCGGACCTCTAAACTTCCAGGTCTACACATTGAAGGGATTGGGCTAGATGATCTCTCAGGTCCCTTCCAGCTCCAACTTTTTATGATTCTGTGCTACACTAAAGCAGAAGGGAAATCTCTAAGCACTTCATTCATGACCCAGTTCTTTCAAAACACACCCTCTAGTCCCTGCCCCGCCCAGCTCAGGGACCTGGAGGAATGAGATGAGTCTAAATGCAACACATATTTTCTTGGCATACAATAGTAACCCTCATAAGGAAATGTCTCCTTTTATTCCAAGCCACCCTCCATCTCTTAACTCCTCCTGTATCAGACAATTCTGGCCTCTACAATCCTCTCTGAGGTAGACACAGAATATGCAGTCAAGGGAGGGCCTCCTTCTGGTCCTTCAGGTCCCATGGCTCTTCCTAGCTTCTTTGTAGGAGACCACGAGAGAAAACTCATCCTGAGAACAAGCTCAGGATGGATGTTCTACAAAGAATGAAAAAAAAAAGAATCCGATAATTTCTTTCCCCCATCTTGGGTAGCAGGTCAGCTTTCCTGAGATACTCCTGCATGAGAGTATGGGAGAATGAAATGGTAAGAACTTTGGACTTGGATGCTGAAGACTTGGGTATCAGTCTTAGTACTGGCACTTATTAGCTGTGTGACCCTGGAAAAGTCACAGAGGGTTTCTGGGTCTCAATTTCCATTTGAGAGGCAGCATGGGGTACAGAATGAAGCACTGACTCGGAGTCAGGAAGACATGACTTCAAGCATGCATCAGACAGGCTAGCTGTATGATCCTATGCAAAACATTTAATCTCTCTATGCCTCAACTGTAAAATGAAGGGGTCAGATTTAATGCCTTTAAGGTCCCTTCTAGCTATAAAAGTTGCTCCTCTGATCCATAAAATAGAGACAATAGACCTAGCACATGCAGCTACTATAAAGAAATCGTTTTGTAAAAGAAACATTATGAAAAGGTATATGCTTATTTTTATTCATTTGTCCCACCACTGAAAGTCCTAATTTTTCCCCCAACTCTACCATTCTCTCTTCTTATTCTTACCCAGTATCATTACTTCAACAAAGATGTCAATTTCTTACTAACCTCTCTAGATTTGGATGAAGGATACCCATCAGTGAGAACACAAAAGGCTGCAGCTTTCCTGGGGACCCATCTATTGACATTTCTTCTCAGTCTGAGCTGCCTTTTTTTTTTTTTAATTTTAAGCATCTATGAATACTTTTATACAGATAAAGCCTCTCCCCACCCTCCACTCCACACACACATACCCTTTTCACTGTATATTTTTTGCTTGGCTAAAGGAAATTAACCACTTTTGTGCTTCTGATTCTTACTGCATTTGCTCTCAAGAAAACTGCACAAGTCTTTGGTTCTACTAATAAGGAAATGAAGAGCCTGTTTTAGTTATAGCTCTGGAACCCAAAGGGACCTCAGAGACCATCTGGTCTAACCTCCTTATTTTGTTAATGAGGAAACTTCAGCTCAGAAAGGTTGGGACTTAGTCAAAGACAGAAAATCAGAGTTTGAACCCTTGAATTGTACCACACTATCCCCAGTGCTGAATTTTATCTCTTCTTTTTTTCTTTTGTTTTTTTTTT